>NC_064568.1:14339166-14651250 GCF_937001465.1 Orcinus orca
CTTTTTTTTTAACATCTTTATTGAAGTATAATTGCCTTACATTGTTGTGTTAGTTGCTGCTGTATAACAAAGTGAATCACCTACAGGTATACATATATCCCCATATCCCCTCCCTCTTGCGTCTCCCTCCCAACCTCCCTATTCCACCCCTCTAGGCAGTCACAAAGCAAAGCAGGTCTAGTTCTAATTTAAGGCTGCCCCACAAATTTAATAAACCAGTATTAAAAATTAAAAAAAAAAAAACCTAAATACTAAAATTATTTCCTAAAACTAAAGAAATAACTTTTCCAAGGAAAAATAATTATTTGGAGTCACTACAATTTCACTTATTTTACAGAAAGAATTACAAAGGAGAGCTTGCTAAACAGGATAATGTTCTTTAAAATATTGTAATTTCTAAAATTTAATTCATAGTTTATTTTTATATATTATGACTTTTGGAGATTTTAGATGACAGAGGATCTGTCATTCTAGCTTGCAGTTTCTCTATTGCCTGATATCTCTTCCACTGAATTTATGACTTGTAAATAACAAATCAACCAAGAAATTCCATTATATACTGTTATATTTACAGAGAAATTCATTTTTCCTACTAATAAAATTATAGCTTATTTCCAATTTTCTCTAATGGATCTTCTTATTTTATACATTCAAGTTTTCCCCAATGGATTTCCTTAATGTAAAGTATGACAATAGTTTCCCACACCTGCTCAAGCTGGAAGTGTTAAAAAAAAATTATAAAGTATTACAATAAGATGAATAACTTACCACCCAGGGAAGCAAACCTACTTAGACAACAGGCTTAATAGCTAGCTAAAATTGACTACCACATTCTAGTTCAATAAGAAGAAACAGATATAATATTTATGCTTTAAGAAGTAAATTGACAACTATCATGTTAAGAAATATTTCAAATTATCAGCGAACCAAAATTTGTAAGTAAAGTCAACAGTAATTTTTTTACAAAATATAATTCACAATAGAAAAGAAAAATAACACACATAAAAGTCTATGGAAAAATGTGTTTTATTAGTAAAAGGTTATATGTTTTCAGGATTTAATAAATCATAGAATGAAAAATGCTGATATAGGAGTGATAAAGGTGCTAGAGATGTAAATTAAAAAGGTTTCCATAACTTCTGCTTTTTTGAAAGTACAGTTTGCAGATAAAAAGTAAATAAGCATTGAGAGGGCTTATCTGCATAAAATGGCAGATATTAATTGTCTCTGTCCATAAGATTCCTCAGTATGTTGGCTAAGATTTATACAAGGTGCCTTCATTTGGTCTCTTTAATTTTTATGGCAATGCAGTGACTTCTAACACTCAAGAATACACATTCTCTTACCAGGATATAATTGGACAAACTGAATTTGTAACAAGTGAACACAACCAGAAATGTCACATTTTAATATAAAACTCAACTAATCTGGTGTGATAAGTTCACCATTAAGAAACCTGGGCTGTACTTCATGTGTGGAAAGAATGCTTAAAGGGCCCCTCAGGAAACTCTGAGGCATTAAGTATTACTTCCCAGCAGACTGGGGTCAGTGACAAATTTGGGAGATCTTGAAGGAAGGGGGAAAAACTCATCTCATAAATATTGAAGACAAAAATTGGTTGAGATAACTGGTTTTCTGTTCTCAGAGAAGATGACTTTAGAAAACTTATAAAAAGAAAGAAAAGATAATGACTTTCATGATACTTACAGACTCACCATATGGCTATTTACTATAGGGCTTTAGATTTACTCACCATAGAACTAACGGACTTTTGTGTGTTAACAACACATTTTGTACCTATATAGATATAATTGATAAAATATACACCACATAACTATATAAGCCCATAGACTATATAAAACAGCCATTGGGATTATTTTAGTAATTATTCCCAAATGTGAGGAAGTCATTCAGAGGAATAGCATCAATACGCTTATGGAAATACATCTTGTCTTTTCAAAATCAGATATAAAATTTAATATAAGGAATGCTTTAAAAAATTCTTAAAGTAATTTAAAGGATAGAGCAAAGAAAGAAATGCATTGAAGAAATAAATTTATAGAAAAATATCATCACTATCACTGACTTCTTTCCAGAGCTTGGATTTTAACATTTCCAGATGGTTTAAGAGAAAATTCTGTAGTAGTTAAAGAGTAAGAGTCTCATAATATGAAAAAAAATTAAATGTCATTCTGTGGATAGGCTGACTTGTATGAAAGAATTTGAAAAATAAATTAAGACAGTAAAAAATACATTTTCTTAGTCATATTACAGCTGGAAATACTACAAACCTCAGTTTTTAGATACTGTGCTAGTTATTACATACTGTGAAAGTAGGGCTTGCTTTTATTTATTAAACTATAAAATTATTATAACATTATTGACCCAATGTTGAAATGCATTAATAAGAATAGTACAGTTTGTTAATTTAAAATTTAGACATAAAACTGTAATATATATATGCTCAACACACCATAGACAAGTATAAAATTATACTCCTAAAACTGATTTCTCTATTTATGACCTTCTTCCAATCTATTTCAGTCTTTGGGATAGAAATGCACACTTATCAAACCTTTATTTTTATTTGTCTATATATAGGTTAAAGCTTCCCCATCTTTTGAAAATATAAGTAGCTCTCAAAGTTAACCTTATTATTAAACAAAATACAAAAAGTGTTTCCTGACCACATTTATGCACTAGCCCTGAAATGGATTTTTTAGTGGATACCAAAGAAAAATAAACAATTCCACCTTTGAGGAACTCAAAATCTTGCTAAGACACCAAGATGTACACATAAAAAACAATAAGACACATAAATGAGCATTAGTAACATAACACTGAACATAACATTATGATTATATTTTCTTCACTTCATGTGTCACTCAATAAAAAACAAGGAAAAAATTATATACATATATGAATTTCAGGATTAGACTAATGGGCATTCACATCCACAAAACATTATTTTATGAAGCCAATACAACTGACTTAGCATCTGCAGTAGTTACTATGGCTATAATGTGCTTTGAGATATTTGAATGAAATACATTAAATCATCATCACTAATGACCATTGATACTGTCGTTAAAAGTCTAGTAGCAACCATGTGAGGGTCTAATGGGAAAAGAGAATTATAATGAACTATAGCGACCACTAGACTATGTGAAATCTCTCCTCGCTGGTCTCTTCTCCATGGTCAAAATAGGAATCAATATGATATTGAGTGGGTTGGTATTTACATGAGGGATGATAATCATTTTTTTAAAAAACCTTAATTTCTTACCACAGCAGTTTCCAAAACTGTATTTCATAAGCTAACAAAATATTTTAAAATGGGTCTTCTGTAGACTGAATGTAGTCATATGTTTAAACTTACTATCTATGTGATGGTATTTGGAGGTTGGGTCTTTGGCAGGTGGAGCCTTCATGAATGAGAGTAATGTCCTTATAAAAGAAACCCTGGGGAACACCTTCCCCCTTCCCCCATGTGAGGGCACAGCACGAGCACACACCTCTATGAATGAGGAAGCAGGCCTTCATTGGTGGTTAAATTTGCTTGCAGCTTGACCTTGGACTTCCCAGACCAGAGGGCTGTGAGAAATAAATGTCTGTTGTTCATAAGTCACCTACTCTATGTTACTCTGTTATAGCAGGCTGAACTAAGACAGCCCAAACTGACTAAGACAGGGTCTACTGCACGTAAAAAGATAAAATTTGTTAAGTAAAGACATAATCTGAAAATTACAGGCACTTTTTAAAAATTCAACAAATTTAACTCTATGGGTAAACTTTCACTGAAGTGTCCTTAGTTTTCTTTTTGCCACCAATCTCTGACTCCACTGGGTCTGGATTTAGGGATTCTACTGCTTAAAAGTTCTTTCTCCAGTAGTCCACATTTTATTTCCACCTTGATGAGGAATAGGCTTGTTACTATGTGACACACAATTAACCAGGTATTTATGAATGTCAGACAATGTGAGAATGCACCTAGACCTTAAAATCAGCACCACTAAATGAAACAACTCTAGAAGCCACGTTCATATTGTATTCTATGGGAACATATCCCCCTTCCCCAGGGAGCATGGAGAATACAGTGTGAACGATAATTTTGAATCTGGACTACTTGATTTGTCCCCTTAAAATAGAGGGCACGCTGGAATCTAGACAATATCACTTAATTGGCAGTGCAGTAGACTATGAATTGTTAAAAAATGATACATTGCCCTAGAAGTACCAGAAATATTCCTATTGTCTCCACCCCCCACCCTTTTTTTTTTTTTTTTTGTTAAAAGACACAGTGGGACAAATGTGATGGAGAAACAAGAGAAACAAAACTGGGAGGAAACTATCCAAGATATTTTGCAATTGCAATATTCAAATATTTCTTTTATATCCTTTGTATCACTCTATGAAAGCAATACATTCTGTGCTCATGATGCGCTCTCATGTTTTATGACATCAGGGAATTATCTAAGATTCTGTGAACCAGGAAAGGTTTTATCACCTCAGTGCTATGCCAGTTGTCTAAAGACTCTGATGAGGGCTAGAAGAAATGATCTACAGTCAGTAATGACCACTATTTGCATATCTAGCCAGGTAAGCATCATAACATGTCATTATATTACTAAGGGAGAGGGGTCTCGATGGCATCAAAAACAGTCTGAAACAGAACTGCCAACATTCTTATATCTAAAACCAAATAGTTTACTTAATCTGAAAACCTAGTCTTAGAGTTGATATGGGTGTATGTATCTATTTCAGAAAACCTAGGTTGCTTGGTAGATTCTCCTGCAACATTCTAAATTCTAATTGGAAATTACTATTGGATAACATTTAGTTACACAGATTATTTAAATATGTAACTGAATTTTGAGTAAAACTCCAGGAGAGAAAAAGATTTGAGCAAATATGTTTGTTGTTTTTTTTATTTTTGTCAGAAGTACATAAACCCTTTGAAATGGTATCAAACAGAATCTGAAACATTACTCTCTGAATGCAGTGATGAACTAGATGTGTGACTGGTTTTGGTAAAAACTGAAAAAGGACTAAGTACATTCATTGTTAAATGAATATAATTTTTCCATCTTGTAATAATAAAGCTATCACTCATTCTGCCTATACACTTTTCAGCTTTAAACTTCATGTGAAATTGGAGAGAACATGTTGTAGGATATCTTGCGGGAAGGCACATTTCAATGCTTGTGTGGAGGGCAAATCTACACCTTGTACTTGTGGATATTTTAAACTGAAGGCAAAAGCCATCACTGAGGTATAAACAATTTGTAGAACCTCATAAGATATTCAACTTTGTTTTCTTTTTGGAGGTAGAGGATTAAGAAGCAGATTCTGAAATACTGCTGCAATCCTATATAGAGAATTATCCAGAAAACATATTTTAATAATATAGTTTAAGTAGTCTACTCCAAGGATGTTCTGGTCACTTCATTTCATTTCCATTTTTTAACATTAAAGTATTTTTTGTAGAATTTGTCTGATGTGATGAAAATGCATCTCTGGCTCAACTGAAGCTGAGAAGTCTCAACAGTGTTCATGAATAAATGCCTAATTTCTTGATCAGAAATAGTGTTCTACAGAAAAGGCTAGCATGTGGCATTAACACTATAATTTCTCAGTGAGAGAAAAATAATAAAGATAAATAATCTCTGAATGGACCCAAAGAGGATGGAAGCAAATAATGTCAGATGACCTCTGAATGCATGGGAGATAAGAGAAATTGAATCTCATTATATGATCATTGCTAAAGTACAGAAGTGAGAGGAAGAGGATACTATAGGACAAAGATGCCTTAGTGAAGAAGTATGATTTGAGGCAAACACTGTTGAATTGAATTGGAAAGAACTAAACCAAGCAATTTCATATATCTGATGCTTAATAAATGAGAAGTGAATGAGGAAGAGCCATGTCAGAAGGCAACTGCTGAGCAAATGTGAATCAAACCAAGATAAATAATGTTCAAGGGTGGTTACTGAGACCAGCAGGGTGAATTATGATAAATGATATAAATGGTCAATCTTTAAAAGAGTGAAAAACCAAGATCAATGCTTCCAGATGTAAAAAAATAAATTAAAAAGGAAGTGACCAAAAGACACTAGCCTCAGGATGCAGCCAAGAGTAACCATGGCAGAGTATTCACAAAGAAAGTATCATTAGCCACTGAGGCTTTCCCTACTTTTCAATTTCCTGTAATGTAATAGAACTTTCCTTATTCTTTCTTTATTTATCTATTTATTTTTGGCTGTGGTGGGTCTTCGTTGCTGTCGGTGGGCTTTCTCTAGTTGTGGCAAGCGGGAGCTACTCTTTGTTGTGGTGTGTGGGCTTCTCATTGCGGTGGCTTCTTTTGTTGTGGAGCATGGGCTCTAGGCACCCGGGCTTTAGTAGTTGTGGCACGCAGCCTCAGTAGTTGTGGTGCACAGAATTAGCTGCTCTGTGGCATGTGGGATCTTCCCAGACCAGGGCTCAAACACATGTCCCCTGCATTGGCAGGTGGATTCTTAACAACTGTGCCACCAGAGAAGTCCTAACTTTCCTTATTCTTTAAGATAATCTGAGTGTGTACTTTTTTGTTGTTGTCATTATTTATAGTAGAAAGAATTTTAAGTGATAAAATAAATCTCTTTCCTGCAGCAAAAATACTGAAACACACAGGTGTTTCAACTTCTCATATATATATATGTATATATATGTATATATATACATATATATATACATATATATATACATATATATATGTATATATATATATGTGTGTATATATATATGAGAGACAGAGCCGCAGAGAGACTTTGATTAAAAACCACCTTCAATTTGAGAAACAATTTTTTTCGATGCCTTTTTTTCAATTGTATAACATTCTTTAATTATCTTGATTTACTTTGGGCTGATTCTTTAAAGCCCACCGGTAAACATTGTGAAATCTACTGCTCAGATGTTTTGAGGTGGTCATGGAACTTATTTAGAAATAATCAAGTTCTCCTGAACTTTGTCTAGGACACCCTAGACACTAGAAAACCTTGTTGTCACATCTACTGGGAGTTAACCATCACCACTCTTTCTTTCATGTATTTTGACTGAACAAAAACTTTATTTGAATGTTTACCTATTACACTTAAATAGCCAAAGTTATAGAGAGAAAATCATTACTGAAAAAAATGTATCTCCTGGATCTTATTGCCTCTATGCCATATAATGGACTATCTATTGACACAGAAATGACTCTCACTGTTGGCACATTGCAGGAATCTCGGAGCATATCAGTTCCCACACAACCTTTCATTTTAACATTCAGTCATTCTCTAGGAAGTTTCTGAAATATATCAGTTATACCAGTTGTCATTCTCTAACCATTCCAGCATCCGACATAGCTGAGGCTGGCACTAAGGTACAATGAAAAGAGCCCTTTCTTAGAGACAGAAGGTTTAGCCTGTGGCCCTATTTCTGCCACTTCCTAGCAGTATAACTTTCAGGAAGTTTAACTGGAAGGCTCCCAAACTATTATTCCCTTTTTGAACTCCAGATTCATATTTCCAATTAGCTGGATAACTTCAGGCAAGAAACTATCTTCCTGAGCCTCAGTTTCCTCAAGTGACTTGGCAATTTTACAAAGCTGAACCAGGTATCTAGAAGGACACATGTAAATGTCATCTGAGAATCGTAAAGTTCTGTTTCTAGCTACATGATTATTATGAAATACTTTCTTGAGGCCACACAACCTCTTTCTCTCAACTCTCATTACAGATGGGTTCTTAGGAAACACATGCTGAGATGGAGTTTGGGGTGCAAGATTTTATTATTTATTATTATATTTTTTTAAACTAAAAGCTGGGAAGGGAAGGAGGAAGAAGCAGGATTGAGCAGAAGAAATCAAATTACAATGCAGGCCTGACTGACATAGCCTTGTCTCACCAGATGTGGGTACAGGGAGCTCTGGAAGGAGTATTATCTGTTAGAATTGTCCCCTGTCTGGTCAAGCTGGCAGATATTTATATGCCTGCCTTGCTCAGTCACTGTGTTTGGGCTGTATTTGGAATGGTGTGACCTTGGGTAGACCAAGCTTTCTGATACTGAGGTAGATCTTGAAGAAGCTGACATCTTAAAGAACGTGTCTGCTGACTACTTCCCCACAATCCTTCTTTTAAGGAGGATTTGAGAGCCACATCTCCAAAATACACCTGTTATATAAGTTTGTTATATCTTGTGCTTTCTCTGACATCCTTGACACAGGTGTTTCAACTGTTCAGTCTATGTATTCTACTTCTTTCATTCTCTATTTTCTTCTTTGAAGGTGTCTTATATTTCTTGGGTTTCAATCTTCCACGAAGATAACTCATAATCTATGTCTGACCACTTTCTTGGGCTCTACTTCCATATTTTAGTTGTACTGTAGACAACTTCAATTTGATCCCATTCTGAAAATGAAATCGTTTTAACAAGTCCTCTCAGCTGTCTGTTCTGTTTCCACTGGTACCAAATGCCACAGTAAACAGTCCAAAGATCTTTTCATCCCACATTCTTTCTCCTCTCTCTATATGTCCCAACAAATTCTTCATTGGGTCTTCAAGTGAATTAAGTTCTCCAACTTATTAGCTTGACTTAAATGATCTTTTGGATTCTGATCCAAATCTTCACAGTCATAATTCTCCCACAAAAATTCTCTCTTCTGATCATCTGGTCCAGACCCCATCACCGTGCACACCAATAATTTACTACCTTTCCACACTGGCTCTAGCCCTTCCTGTTATCTGAAATCTCTATATATTCTTCTCTCGTTTTAGGAAATTTTTTTCATTTATTACGTACCTTAAAAACTGCATTTTTGATGAAGCCAATCTTTACCCATTTGATATTATTTCTTAATCCTCTGAATTTTCATGATATTCATTATTTTTACTACTCATTTGAAACAAATAAGGTGTTTTGATTTTGAAAGAAGATGTATTTTAATAATAATTCTAAAATACCTATAGGATGATAATTATGGACCACATACTTATATTAGGTCTTAGAATATCAGAGTGAGGGGGGAAATGTTGTTGCACATACACAAAGTACAGATAAAAGATAATTAAACAATAACCAGGTAAATAAATATAGTATTTCTATTGTGTTATTAGAATGACATGTTCTTGGTACCTTGAGTCTACATAAGAAGGAAATTTGACAATATCAAAAAGGTCAGCGAAAGTTTCCCTTAGGAATTAAGTATTGAGCTGAAATCTACTTGATAAAGAGAAGTGAATTGGTTGAAAATGGGAGGAAAGAACAACTGCACAGAAAATGACATATGAAAACAGGAAAAAAAAACATGCCATCTCCTGTAACAGGAGATGGCATGGGACTTAGGGGGAATAGACAAGACATTAGTAAAGGAGAAGTGAAAGAGCAAGGGATGTAAGATATGAAATGAGTCTGTGTATGTAGGCAGGAGCCAGTATGTGGAGTACTTTATGGAAGACATTGAAGACTCCTGTTTTGGTCTTAAACTAAGGGCATTAGGAAGCCATTGAGGAATTTTAAGTACAGGTCTAATGGCATATTTTCAGAGTGGAAAAGAAAAGAAAAAGAGAAGAAAAGAAAACTCACATCATGTCTGGCTGGGGTGTAGAGAATACACCGATAGGGTGCAAAGATGGACCTGAGTAAACTATTTAGGAAACTAGCACCTTAAATCTGGTAAGAGATGAGGGTACCACGAGTGGAAACAGTAGTAAGAGAGGGATGTGGGAAGGTTTATTTCATATTTAGAAGGTAAAAACTCCAGGGCTTGGTGTTCAGTTGGCTATGGGATATGAGGTAATGGAGACTGATCTGTCTGGTTTGCCTAACTGAATATTCCACTGCTGTAGCAAACCAACAAAAAACAATCAGGTTTATAAAGAAGATTAAGAGATAAGACATGTGCCTATTAAATGTGCCTTTAAAACCTACAAGAGGAGATTTTAAGCAAGGCAGAGGGAATTATCAGTATGGAGCTCAGAAGAGGGTTTTAGCCTAGACAGATAAATTTGGGAGTTAACTACAAGCAGAAATAAAACGTCACAATTCAGCTCTATTATTACTGTGAAACAGTGGACAAATGTAGCAAACTAAGGCTCTTCCAAATCTATTTTTTCCTTATTGCTGGGCATATGGTCATGAAGCTAGTGATTACACTTTACAGACCCTCTTCTATCTAAATGTAGCAATGTGAGTAAATCCTCACCAACAGAATGTTACAGAATTGACGGAGCCAACTTCTAGGTTTTTTTCATTATAATGCTTGGCCTGAACTTGTTTATCCTTCTCATTCAAAGTGGCTGAAACTAGGTACAATGAGAACTACAGCAGACCCACCTGTCCCTGGATGACTTTTGGGGACACAGTCTGCTTACCTGCCAGATACTACCCACCACTTTAGAGAAATAAACTTTTATCCTGTTGGAGTCATTGCATTTTTAGGTCTTTTGATCACAGCAGTTTACTGTTTACTCAAATTTTCAAAAGCTCACCTGTAATATAATGAACCTACAGATCTGGAGAAACTGACAGGTGATGTGCAAAATGCAAGTACATTTTTTGGCTTATGGCATCATGCAAATAATTGTTTATATTCATATCAATCCTGCAAGTTAGGTTTCATATTCCTATTATATAGACAGGAAAGTTAAAGTGTTTCAATAAATTGCTTAATTCACTGAGATGTTAAGGGATCCAGGATTCAAATACAAGCCCAACTTCAAAGATCCCATTGTTTCTAAGACTACGTGTTACAGGTTTATACCTTTAATTGTTTCAGTACCTTGAGCATCAGCACCATGTCTTTTACTTTTTATTTTCTGGAGTGCCTAACACGAGGCCTCACACAGGGTTGGAACTCATTAAATATTCATTTATTTCCTTAGAATACAGGCCTTAACAGTCCAACTAGAGAATTCACTTCCTTCCATAAAATTCAGTAATGAGAATGAGCCCGAAGAGACTTAATTTCATTTCAGAGAATCTATATCCAACACCATATCACTATATATTATAAATCATGGCCTATTTGCAAAATGAGGCTCTGTTCTAATGGATCTGAACCCTCAGCTTTTTTCATTTTGCTCAGATTTGTAAATCGGCATGCAAGCAAACAAATAACTTTCAATAACCCACATAGTTGCGCTGTTTATTTGTATTGTTTTTATTTTAACCAGGATGCCTCGTTCCCAAGGATCACATAAAGAATGAAATCAGCATTTCTCCAAATCACTCACTCAGCAAAAATAATTAAATAAATGCTCCTCACCTTTGAATAATAGCTATTTTCAAGAGTAAATCATTTACGTACTTATTATTAATATCCAACCACTGTGTTGACGGGAAATGTTATGATTCCACGTGGAACTGAAAACCTCTCAGTATTAGATTCTGCATGTTTACCTATCTTGACACCTCTTTCTTTCATTAGTATTCATGCAGCCTTGCAATGGAGAAATAAGGTAATGAAAATTCAGCCTGAATCAGATCTGTATTTACATGGGCAGGCATGGACAAGGAAGTTCGTTTTGGCTGAACCCATGAGCTCTCTGATTTGTTTCCTTATTAATATTTTCCTTGTAATCATTAATATACTTTTATTGCATCCTGGGAACAGTGTGGGAGTTAAACATAAACATTGCCGTTAAATAAATTGAGGCATGTGGTTCAGCTTCCCTGCTACTGTACAGATGGCAGGAGAAAACACAGAAATAGATGTATAAATTATACCTGTGCAGTCATACCTCCTTCTTTCTGCCAATATCACGACTTATCAACAGTTCACAGTTGGATATGCAGGGGACTGTCTTCAATAACGTACAGTGTATTGGCATATCCTTTACTCCCAATTACAAAAAACACTAACAAAAAGGTGTCCAGTTAACAACACATGCAGGAAACAAACGACTGCTCATACTGTTTGAACAAAGAAGGAGAATGCCTCTAATATGAATTCTTTCATTTCTCCATTCACAAAAATGGAGTTGTTTTTCCCACTTACACAAAGGGTGTCAAATTTTGTCTGATAAATAACATGAGTGGTGTAAAAGAAACTAAATATATTAAGTTTCAAAGAATAATTATAATCAATCGGTATCTTTTAAATTTGAATTGTAACATGATACTGTGTTGGTGTTAAACAAATACCAATGTTTTATCCTCTTAGACCAAAGATAAGCTCAGAATCATATAGAATAACTACTCTAATAAGAACAGTCACCAACTGACTTAAACCTAGCTTCTTTTATGAATGAGATCAAGGCTACTCTCTTATGATTAGATCCCAGGAGGCAACAGATTATGTTTAACTCTAGCAAGCCACATCCAAAATCCATGAACTCGACAAATTCAGCATAATATTTGAGAATGCATAAATCCCAAGGAATATCATCAGTGTATCAATTTAAAAACAATAATATAAAATAATTAATATTATTGAGCACTTTTACGTCAGGTACTCTTCATTGTGAGTGACATGTACTCAGACTTGCTCGTATGATCTCTAACTTAACACAAGTTATGTGTCACATGGGCATAAATCACATGTCCATTTCACGGTGATGAAATCAAGGCACAGAGACCTTCGCTGCTCTTCCCAGAGCTGGTAAGTGATGGAACCACAAATCAGACCCAAATAGTCTGCCTCTGGGATTTGTGTTCTCATTCGCTCTTACATTATCTTTCTAGATAGTCTGCATCTACTAGTGATTTCAATGATAGTCACCATCCTCAAATATGACAAAGAACATATGCCCATAGTTACTCATAATCTATTACAAATTTCAATTGTTGTGCAGATAATCATTGAGACCACTAGCAACTGTACAAAAGAGAGAGATGCTGTGAGAGCAAGGATGAGATTCAGAGATGCATTTTTCAGTATACACTGGATTTAGTGAATACAGACAGAAAACTATTTGGTTAGGACATTGAAGGGGGAGTAAACTACATTAGAAGAAAAAAAAAGTTTTAGATTAAATGCATTTTCGATGTGTGAAATTTTGACAGCAGAAGAGGAGGCCTTACTTCCTATTGATGGGGTCAATGATAACAATGTAATCCACAAAGCACATGAAAAGTAAACCAGGGTACCAAAAAAGAATTTACTTCTATCCTTGATCCATAATGGCCTTTCAAAAACATGAAAGTGGGAGGGGGGGAGGAAGAAAAAGAATGCAAGTTAAGGAGACTGTAGAATAAACAGAAAACCAAATTGTTGTTGTTTAGTAAAGAATATATATACACTTCAGAGGGACTTCCCTGGTGGTCCAGTGGTTAAGAATCCATCTTGCAATGCAGGGGACTAGGGTTCCATCCCGGTCGGGAACTAAGCGCCCACGTGCAGCAACTACTGAGCCTGCGAGCGCCGCCACACTAGAGAGAAGCCCACGCACCACAACAAAGACCCGACACAGCCAGAAAATAAATATTAAAAAATAGATTTACACTTCATTGCAGTTGGTTGATCTAAATGCAGATGTCTCAGTAAAATAAAGTTTAAAAATATTACTCAAAGGCTTCAGAAGTACCTATTTCCATGATTTATGTTTTGTATACACTGATCAATCTATTCTATTCACATACTTAATGAAAGTAATCACAGTGTAACTTACAATGGGAATGGTACAAGACAGGTACCTTTCTAGCCTATTGTTTTTCTGGTATATTTCCACTTTTGCTTTGGATGAAATATTTGAAAGAGTCTGAACAGCAAGATTGTTTAAAAAATCTGTGCCCAGGGCTTCCCTGGTGGCACAGTGGTTGAGAGTTCGCCTGCCAGTGCAGGGGACACAGGTTCGTGCCCCGGTCCGGGAGGATCCCATATGCTGTGGAGAGGCTGGGCCCGTGGGCCATGGCCGCTGAGCCTGCACGTCTGGAGCCTGTGCTCCGCAGCGGAAGAGGCCACAACAGTGAGGGGCCCGTGTACTGCAAAAAAAAAAAAAAAAAAAAAATCTGTGTCCATATTTGTATTCAGAAATATGTATTTTTATGCTTTTAATGTGTATCTATATATATATATGTATATATGTATATGATATATATGTGTGTTATAAAGAATCTTATTACAATAAAAAGAGCTTACTCTCATTTACTGTTGACTCTAGTTGTTTTCTAGCCTGAGACCAGGAAGATGAGCATAAAGTTTTAATCAGGAACAACCAAACAGGACTGGGTAGGTAAGAAATATATGTAGCATTTGTAAACTCTGTTTTGAGATACACTTTTCCTTTCTGAAATCAGAAAATGTTTTGTTGACTTCCCTTATCTTGTTTCATGACCACTGCTTACCCTGATTCTTATCTACAAGAGTATTTCTATGAAGCACACAATGGACATCCAGCTATTTTTCATTCATTTTGGCCACGTAGGTCCAACAGGGAAAGTTGCATAAGATGGAAGGAAAAAACCACTGGTTTTAGAATCAGACCATCTGGAAATAAA
This sequence comes from Orcinus orca, assembly GCF_937001465.1. Lineage (NCBI taxonomy): Eukaryota > Metazoa > Chordata > Mammalia > Artiodactyla > Delphinidae > Orcinus > Orcinus orca. The sequence continues at coordinate 14,353,624 of NC_064568.1, forward strand.
ATTCCAACTGGAACAATTACTAGCTGGGTAATTTTTGTAAGTTACTTACAATATATGAACTTCAGTTCCTCTTATATGAAATGGTAACACTCTACACCCTATTATTGTTGTTAGAATTCTCTGAGATAAAGTATGTGGAAAAAAAGAAAGCCTTTTTCAGACAGATGATGTTTAATAAATACCCACTGACCAATATCCAAACTAAATAACTCTTTGTAAAAGATGTTGAACTTCATCTAATTGGCTGTTTCCAGTTATCAAACTGTTGGAAAGCTTTTCATATTGAAACCCTAGGGTCTGTTGCGAAGATATAATGTACTGTATTCTCTTATTCCTCTTGTGGGTGTGTCTCTAGTGTACTGACTGTGATGTCAGATATACTGCTCCCTTCATGCCTTTTCATCCTGATAGGTCTCAGTTCACCCCAACACAGGAATTTCATTGGGTTGCTCTTTTCTTTGTTACTCTCCCTTGTTTGCCAATTACCTTTAACTTTCACTTTCTCTTAAAAATTTTAAATCAGATGCTTGATTCCCTATTGCTCTATACCAGGCCTTCAGTAGGGCTGCTATCCAGTGTCTAAATGAAGATTGAACAGTTAGATAAACATTATTGAGAGCTTCACATTTAAAACCACTCTTAGGAACACAACAGCAGAAATGCTTTGGCTACATGGCATAAAACAAAAACAATGTTGGAATAAATGCAGAAAAACAAAACTTTAGGATCAAAAGCCCCCCTTACAATAAACTAGGTACAAGCAAAACCAAAAGAGAAGAGTGAATGAAAAAAACATGTTTTTTTAAAAAGAAAAACGGAAATAAAAGAAAAATTGAAACTGCTTAATAGCAAATGGCTTTTTAGAAATGGTACTCTCTTAGGGTATGTTTGTGTGCATTCTCTGCCAGCCTTCAAAACGCAGCATATACTTTTTTATGCTTTTGAAGTTAGACCAGTGTTCAGGATGTAGAGTGTGGCCACAAGCAAAACTGCCGCTTCGTTGTTGATTAAAAAATAAGTGTAGGAGGACACAAAGGTGCATCCCATTAAAGTAGTTGGGAAAATCTGTGTAATTGAAGGATTTTATAGAGGTCCTCTTGGCTCCACTCTACTGAAGCAAAAGAAATAAGCAATTAAACATGACACCTTGTGCACAGCAAAGGAAACCATAAACAAGACCAAAAGACAACCCTCAGAATGGGAGAAAATATTTGCAAATGAAGCAACTGACAAAGGATTAATCTCCAAAATTTACAAGCAGCTCATGCAGCTCAATAACAAGAAAACAAACAACCCAATCCAAAAATGGGCAGAAGACCTAAATAGACATTTCTCCAAAGAAGATATACAGACTGCCAACAAACACATGAAAGAATGCTCAACATCATTAATCATTAGAGAAATGCAAATCAAAACTACAATGAGATATCATCTCACACCAGTCAGAATGGCCATCATCAAAAAATCTAGAAACAATAAATGCTGGAGAGGGTGTGGAGAAAAGGGAACACTTTTGCACTGCTGGTGGGAATGTGAATTGGTTCAGCCACTATGGAGAACAGTATGGAGGTTCCTTAAAAAACTACAAATAGAACTACCATATGACCCAGCAATCCCACTACTGGGCATATACCCTGAGAAAACCAAAATTCAAAAAGAGTCATGTACCAAAATGTTCATTGCAGCTCTATTTACAATAGCCTGGAGATGGAAACAACCTAAGTGCCCATCATCGGATGAATGGATAAAGAAGATGTGGCACATATATACAATGGAATATTACTCAGCCATAAAAAGAAACGAAATTGAGCTATTTGTAATGAGGTGGATAGACCTAGAGTCTGTCATACAGAGTGAAGTAAGTCAGAAAGAAAAAGACAAATACCGTATGCTAACACATATATATGGAATTTAAGAAAAAAAATGTCATGAAGAACCTAGGGGTAAAGCAGGAATAAAGACGCAGACCTCCTAGAGAACGGACTTGAGGTTATGGGGAGGGGGAAGGGTGAGCTGTGACAGGGCGAGAGAGAGTCATGGGCATATACACACTAACAAACGTAGTAAGGTAGATAGCTAGTGGGAAGCAGCCGCATGGCACAGGGATATTGGCTCGGTGCTTTGTGACAGCCTGGAGGGGTGGGATAGGGAGGGTGGGAGGGAGGGAGACGCAAGAGGGAAGACATATGGGAACATATGTTTATGTATGACTGATTCACTTTGTTATAAAGCAGAAACTAACACACCATTGTAAAGCAATTATACCCCAATAAAGATGTTAAAAAAAAAAAAAAAAACATGACACCTTGTACTGTAGTCATAAAGGCCAAGGATACAATTTTAAATTATTAAAACAAAACACATATGGACCACCATTACAGTTGGCTAGAGGTCCTGATGAACCTTCTTCCTACTTTCCACCAAAATGCCTTTGAAGATTCTAGAAAAGATGAACACAAAAGCATCATGGAAATACAGGTCTGACAGTCTCCCTAGAAAAAATTTCCAGAAAGAACTCAGGCCTATGACCTATGAAATTTAATAGAAAAATAGCAAAGGTGAGACCTCTGATATATACATCCAGAAGCAGAGGAACTTCGACCATTTGAAAGTTGTGGGGAAAATTTTTGGATCTGGCTCATTTACATAATACATTGGCTCATTTATGCAATGCATATGGAGACCTACTATGTGCCAGGCACTTCCTAGGCACTGGAATAGAACAGGTGATGTCCCTGTTTTGAGAGAGCTTGCATTCTGGTGAAGGGTGTCAGGAAATGAATAGATTGATCTTGCGTCAGTGCTTTGTGGAAACATAAAACAAAAGGAGCAGATATAGCTGTTCCAGTGAGAGTCATTTAATCCCCTAAATATTGCTCCAGAACCCAATTTGTTCAGTGATCACTGATTCTTAACTTGGAAATTTTTAGTGTGTTAGTCCATGTAACATTGTCCTCATTTTCACTGCAGTGCTCTCCCAAGCCTGATCTGCAGAGATTCTCTGTTCTCTTTTGTCTATCAGAATCCCATTCTTTTTGTTTGAAATTATTCTTTTGGTTTTCCATGTGTTAATAAAAACTTCATACCCTCTACCACCCCTGCCCAGTCAGCAGGTGTTAATGCTCCTTAAATGGAGAGTGGGGCAGGGAAGGGACTGGGGGAAAGAGAGAGCTTACAGGTCCCATTTACCCTCTGATACACAAAGAGCTGATTTTTGTTGTTGTTTTTAAGGGAGGTCACTTTTTAAAAAAATTGAAGTATAGTTGTTTTACAATGTTGTGTTAATTTCTGCTGTACAACAAAGTGATTCAGTTATATTTTACATATATATATATACTTTCTTTTTTCATATTCTTTTCCATTATGGTTTATCACAGGATATTGTATGTAGCTCCCTGTGCTCTACAGTAGGACCTTGTTTATCCATCCTATATATACTAGCTTACATCTGCTAACCCCAACCTCCCACTTCATCTAAAGAGAGCTGATTTTTATTGTCTTACTTTTTAAGTTTCAATACAAAGGTAAAAAAATTAAAATATATTTCTTTGACAATCAGAAAATTCATATATTTGAATATTTTAATAATGATTATTTAAAATTTCATCTATATTTCACAGATATTTGTTCTTCTTTCCAGAAGTAAAGCAAAGGACAAACAGTGGGTACGGTCTTCTATCAGTTTTCCCTGACAAATAACATTTGTAAAATATTTCAAATAAAAAATGAAAGCCATGCAAAAATATAAGGCCATGTAATCTATATATTGATAGAAACAGCTGCTAAATAAACACATGATACAATATTAGAGCTTGATAATAGGAAAAAGTGCAAAATAAAACAAGAAAATTCCATTTTAGAGCTTAAATGATCAAAATGCATCTTCTAATTTTTACCTTGACTATCCTATTTGTGACACTTGTAAAGCCACATACTGTTGATTGGAAGTGCAGTTTAATACAACATTTTGAGAAAGCAAAATCATTCAAATATTTATACCTTCAATACTATAATTCTATTTTTATTTTTTTCAAAATAAATATTTTGAAAATAAAAATAAAAAGCAATTAAATATATAAAATACTTGTCGCTATATTTGTAAGAATAAATAGACATATAACTACAACAGAATTGCTTGGTAAAAAAAATTTCATGATGTTTCATTTCATGGAATAATAGGTAGCTATTAAAATAACTATTTAGACTATACAGTAACATGGAAAATGGTTATAATAAATTAACAGGCAAAATTAACTGTGTTTATGTATGTATGCATATATATGTACTTATATATATATATACACACATACATTTTAGGTGAACACAGTGCATAAAAACAAAAAGACTAAGAATAAAATGTGAAAATAATTTGACTTCCAAGAGTACCAGAATTATGGGTGACTTTTCATTCAATGATTGCCTATTATTCCTCTTACTGTATCCTTACAATGTTGGTATAATCAGTTTATTAAAATGATAAAACAATGCCAATCTATTCTAGGTTCAGGGCCCTTGCTCACTATTTTCTCTCTTGGACTCCTCATCCTCCAGATATCTACTCGGCTTTCTCGTTCATTTTTTTCAGATCTTTAAATGTCATCTTCCTAGTGTGGCCTACCCTGGCCACCCTTTTTACAATTACAAATCTCGCTACCTGCCAACTGTTCTTACTTCCACTTTCCTTTTTAAAGTTTCTCCTTAACACTTATTACTATATAACATATTATCTCTTTCATTTGTTTACCAGGCCTATTTTTTGTCTTCCACACAAGAATATAAGATAAAGTCCATACTTCTTAACCGAAAAAGTAGGCTCTTTTTAATGTGTTCTCAGTCTACTCCTCCAGCTATACCTATCCCTAAAGCCTTTCTTACACTGTCCACTCTGGTCACATATTGTTGGAAAGCTTCAAAAAATAATATGGTTTGAATGCAAAAATAGATGGATAGATATTTGCTAGAATACATATAATACGATGTTAACTGTTAAATCTACTTGGTAAATATACATTTGTTGTCTTTTTTTAATCAGCTTTGTAAGTTTGAAATTTTTCTTATGAAATGCTGGGAAAAATGCCATCAAACAAGTAAATGTCATGTAGGGAATGTATTTTGACTTGATCTGAACAAATGAACTATAACAATATTGTTTTAGATAAACCAAGGAAATATGAACACTGAAGTGATATTAGCTGATACTAAGCAAATAGTGCTATTAACTTTTTAAAGCATGATAGTTTAATAGATATTGTGTTTTTTTAAAGGACTAATATTATAGACAAAGATATTGAAATTTTTTAATGGGTGAAGTGCTATTGTGTCCAGGATCTTCTTTGAAATAGGAAGCAAAAGTTGAGGGAAGAATAGAGGTAAAAAATAAAACAAGAGTTTGCCATACATTGATAACTGATGGAGTCGGATGATGGGTTCCTAGGGGTTTAACATGCTATTGTGTGTTCATCTGAAAGCTTCCATAATAAAAGCTTGAACAGTATTCCACATTTCTCTCTCATTTATCATACCATATGGAATCATATTTAATTTTACCTCTTTTGCTGGACCACAAGTACAACTATTTTATCTCCAGTTCCTAGTATAGTGCCAAGGACTATGAAGTAGGTGTTCAATGAATAGTTGTCAATTATTGAATGTGAAATATCAAGAATAATATAGTGTACAAATATTAAATTTCTAGTAGAACTACTTTAAAATTTTCATTATTCTTTCATTAAGTAACACAGATGGAAGTCAACTTTGCTAATTACCACCATCTGGCTATTTATCATCCTTAGAATTGTATGTGAATGTAAATAATATGTTAAGAACAATTATATAAGGTTCTTAACCTCTAGTCCACTACTTTTTCTAATCATTCTCTCTTTCACTTCATAACCACTGTGGTAACTCTCACAACATATCCTTAGTAATAATCCATTAAGTGGTTGTCTCTGTTTCTCTTGATACAATTAATTTGTTTCTCATGCTTTGCTCTTCTTCCCACCTGCTAGCTTAGTGGGCATGCACTGTTGAATTGCACTGGGAAAGTCAGAGCTAAGAGAACTGCAGACTTCTTCCCTCAAAAGCTACAAATGAACAATTAACCCTCTACTTCCTAGATCTTAAGCCGGTGCCAAAGTTCATAGAAAAAATAGTTATGTTGACTCTCTCAGAACATTGGTTCCTGATAGAGAGTTGCTGCTACAGGCACAGGTTAAATGGTGTGTCTTTCTTATGCATCCGACTCTTGCTACCCTCTGAGTTTTGGTATACCTTCTGCCCAGTACATAAGTGAAGCTTGGAAAGAATCCATGCCTGAGTAGCTCTAGGGAAGCAAATATAAAGCAAATTGTGCAACTGTGTCAACTCTAATGCTATTGCATGAGCAAATTACATTAGTAAGCCATGAGTTCTCTGATGTGTACAGTTGGCTGATAGAAGAGAATGACTTTTTTTCAGAACCAAAGGCAGCTCATAAACCTTTCTTTAAGCCTGTGTGGTTTGAATGGAAAATTCTAATATTAATCTTTTTGGAGGAAAGAAAGTTGTTTAAATCTCTTGTGTAACAAACAAATTTACAACATGTAATGTAGGCTGCAAAGTATGTTACTTCACTTTTAATTACACATTTAATCATTTGCCTCAGATGTGCAATTTTCTAACACATATAACTTCAGTCCCTCAAAGTAAATCAGGAATTAACTTCATAATGCTGCAAACTAGAAATTATTGAACCAGATGATTAATGACAAGCAAGTAGTGAAAGTCAACAGAAAACCTTTAGGACCTTCCTTATATTCAGAGGAATGATTCTGAAATGAGTTCTACTCTGAAAACCTTTATAAACCTCTAGTGAAAAAACAATTGAGATTTTCACTTGATTGCTGGCACCTTTTAGAGACTTATGGAGTGAAATGTGTAGTCTGTTTTCTCAAATGAGCAATGCATAAAAATGTTCCTTTTACTATCTCCCCTCCAAAGAAACCCCAGAAAGAGGAGCTAAATATTTTTAGTAAATTACAGCTGGGAAAAATCTGTCCTGAAAAATGTAACCGTTTCATCTACATCTTTAATTAACAATATTTAACACCCAGAGAGTCTATATACATTATTATATGCTGTTATATTTTCCTCATTCTAAAAGTGGAACTAGTCATGTATATACTCACAAAAATTTTAAAATGTATCCCATTCATCATCTGGCTCTTATCAGATGACCAAACGTTTTGGATCAAGCAGGAAAATATCAATATGACTGATTAAATTTGTATTTGTAATCAATGTTTGATACTTCATAAATACAACTATACACGATCTTATGCTTGCTATAGATACACTATACACATATATGCGCAATGACATGAATTCTTGTATTTAGGTCAAATACAATTTAAAGAAAAATAATTTTTTCTTACAGAGAGAAAGCAATTTAGTATTTACTAAATTTAATATAAGAAGCAAGAACATAAAAGCAATCGGAATGGAAGAAATTTCGTTACTACTATTATGGAGGAGAAAAATATATTATCATACATTGAACTTCATGTGTTTAAAGACAAGACAAGCTTTTGATGACTGGGTTTGCAAACAGAATATGACTATGTTAATTTTGAAATTGCATATATTAGATTTAGTTAAGAAGAGTTTTTTGGTGTGGGGAAGAATATTTGATTTTGTATTCTATTATTCCATAGATTATTTATTCCCCAACTTTCAAAGACTTTGAATCCATTGGTAAAAACCATTGGTAGATGGACACTAATTTATTCATTAGTTTATCAGCAAAACAAAAAAGGAATTAACACAAACATGGCTGTAGTTTCTCAGCCTTTAAATCTATGAGTGCATGTAAGAAATTATGATCACTAAAGTAAGATTCTCATCTGGAGCCTTCTGTGACACTGAATTGAGCAAATTTCAAACTTATTTAAGGAGAGTACAGAAATACAAGTCCAGTTTGTCACTTTCCTGTCATAATTTCAGGCTGAGATTAAGAATTTAACTTTCCTCTGAAGTAAGAGAAGGCCCCAAGTTTAATCATGTTTGCAGGAAAACAAAATCAGAAAGAAGGGAAGGAATGTGGCATTACAGAACACAAAAAATGCTTTCTAAAATCTAGAAAGTAATAAATATTATCTAAAATACTATTTATTCGTTTTTAATTTGAGTATAGTTGATTTACAATATTATACTAGTTTCAGGTGCATAACATAGTGATTCAGTATTTTTATAGATTATACTCCATTTAAAGTTATTATAAAATAATGGCTATATTTCCATGTCCTGTACAATATATCCTTGTTGCTTATTTATTTTATACATAGTACTCTGTGTCTCTTAATTCCATACCCCTATCCCACCCCTCCCGCCTTTCCTCTCCCCACTGGTAACCACTAGTTCCTTCTCTATATCTGTGAGTCTGTTTTTGTTTTCTTACATATATTTATTTTTTAGATTCCACATATAAGTGATAACATAGAGTATCTGTCTTTCTCTAACTTATTTCACTAACCATAATACTCTCTAGGTCCATCCAAATGGCAGAACATCATTCTTTTTTAGGGCTGAGTAATATTCCACTGTAGATACATAGCATAACTTCTTTATCTATGCATCTATTGATGGGCACTTCCATATCTTGGCAATTGTAAATAATGCTACTACGAATGCTGGGGTTCATGAGTCTTTTCAAATTAGTGTTTTTGTTTTCTTTGGATATATACCCAGCAGTGGAATTGCTAGATCATATGGTAGTTCTATTTTTACCTTTTTGAGAACCTCCATACTGTTTTCCACAGTGTCTGCAACAATTTACAATCCCACCAACCAGGTACTGAGGGTCCTTTTTCTATATATCCTTGACAACATTTGTTATTTCTAGACTTTTTGATGACAGTCATCTTGACAGGTGTGAAGTGATATCTTATTGTGGTTTTCATTTGCATTTCTCTGATGATTAGCAATGCTGAGCATCTTTTTTACATGGGCCTGTTGGTCATCTGTATATCTTCTTTGGAAAAATGTCTATTCAGTTTTTCTGCCCATTTTTTAATTGGGCTTTTTGTCTTTTTGATATTGACTTGTATACTTTTTTACATTTTGAGGGGATATTAACACATTATAAGTCATATCATTTGCAAATATTTTTCCCATTAAGTAGGTTGTCTTTTTGTTTACAATATTATTTAAAAGGGATTAATATTATTTTTAAAACTACTACTTTAATACAGGTATATGTGTAAATATAAGCTATAATCTCTATATTGTGATATGCCTATCAGCAATTTGTAAGTATAGATCTTTCTAAACATGAAATTGTTTAACTGTTTAATTGTTTAATTTCTGAGTTTAATTATATTGAGTAACTCATTGCTAAAGTAAAGTAAACCCAAAAACATTTTAAAGTGTACAAAAAAATAGTTCTTTAACCATTTAACCTAGTAATTATTTTGTTTTTGTCTGAGCAGATATTTTTAAAACTGGAGAGAATATTAAAAGATGTAAAATACGACAGAGAGAGAGAGTTACAGGAGAGAGCAAGAAAGAAGTATAGACTGTCTGAAGGTAATGTTATATCATTTCTGGTTTGATATCATACTTTGTAATGCCTTTCTAACTCCAAGGGACCATGACTTTCTGAATTTTTGATGGCATCATTAAACAGCTGTGCAACACTCATTCTGGAACAAAAACACTCAGGCAGGAACACTGGAATTAACTGTGGAGAATACAAATTAGCTAACAGATTTATTCCTCATACTGACATAATAAACAAATATTGATGGCTTCCTGTGGTATAATACGTTCTTATTCATTGCTTCACAACTCACTCATAGCTTCTTCATTTTCTCTTCAATGCTTCTAAATGGGTGATTCATCCTACACTTCTCGAAATATTAGTCTGTTTACAGTCTTCATATAGCTAACAGATTGTACATCATTAAAGTAGCTCAGTGATGGCTTTCACTGTAGATTGTTGTTCTCTTTCAATTTATTTGCCTTTTTTTTTCTTTTTAAAGTTTAAAAAAAGAGAGGAAAGCAAATGGCATATTTTTATTTAGCAATAAAGTTTTGATTGTACATAGTAGTATTATGTTTTTAATAACTTTCAGCTTTCCAAATATATCTAAGCATAGCTAAAATATGAATTAGTAAAGCAAAAATCCATAACCAAAATAAGTATCTTTTCTTTCTTTTTTACATAGTATCTTAATCCTTACCCAGTTGTATAGTCAATTTGAATGGAAATCATAAGAGCTCTGTCCATCTTTCTATTTACAGTAATGTTGGGACTGAGAAAAATGCTACTATTCTACTTAGGATTTTTCTTTTTTTTTAGTACAGATGAAGTTTTCACATTTCTATGAAAAAAGCTCAGCACTAGAAATATTTTTTACATTGGTCATACCTGATTATATTCTACAGTTTATTTAAGTCAGAACTACTCTTTTGAGTAGTAGGTAGTATTGGTAGGCACACCATAAAGGGATACAATGACACCAGAAAGGGATAAAGTTACATACCCCAAATTGTAGAATATACCAGAGTGAGCAACTACACAAAACTTAAGAGTGCACACACATAAATTCTACTAGGTACATACTATCAGTATTTTAGAATGATATTTTACAGGCATCTCAAAATGGAAAACCCACCTCTCACACCCTTGTTTCTCAGTTATTTATCGGTTGAACATGGATCAATGTCATTGTTTGCTATTAAATTTGTATTCTTTATAGATTCCACACTGGAATCACAAGCAAATCTGTCCATTAACGATAATGGACACTGAATATAAATAACTGCATTCATGATGTAATGCGTCCCTAAGTAGTGTTTAAACTATTGTATTGTCAAAAAATCTCATTCTACAGCATTGCTGGGTCTAAATCCTTGTTAAAATGCATTGTGCCTTGGGAAAAAAGTGACAAGATTAGGCCTGAGACAGTAAAGGGCATGTCAGTCACAATGTAGTTGGAACTCATAAAGTTCCTACAATAATGTAAGCATGAACTTTACAAAGTATTTCACTTGCTTGCAATACAGTATTCTCCTCTCTGCAATACCAGGATTTCAGCTTGATGATGCAGGAACATCCCATTGAGCTCAGTAAATTTAGATGTTACACTGGAGAGACACATATTATTAACTGTACATTGATAACAAGACACAGGAAAAAAATCAATTACAACCTCTTTGGAAAGAAGTTATCAGCATTTTTGAATCCAAATGCCTATATATCCCCTGTCATGTACGCCAATAAATAACAATAAATAATAAGATAACAGACACATTATTTATGTAGGTAATAGTTTTGTAATAATCTAAATGTGGCATCTGAAATGATTTGATACCAGATATCCAAGGCCAACATTACGGGGACAGCTATGCTCTGAGGATTGATAAGTGGTGTAATGGAAAGAAACAGATTTTGACTCAGACATCCTGGGCTTATGACCCAGATCTGCTACATACTGTACTGTTTGACCTCAGGTAAGTCACGTAACCTCTGTGAGCTATGCAATTTCAACATTTGTAAAATGCAAAACAGAGCAATTTACAGGGTCATTGTATAAGGAAATATATTTGAAACCCATTGCAAACCTTGTGTGTGTGTGTGTGTGTGTGTGTGTGTGTGTGTGTAATTGACTTATGTTATTAGAAAGAATCTTGTGTGTGTGTGTGTATGTGTGTGTGTGTGTGTATAACTTACTTATGTTATTAGAAAGAATCTTGACATAGATACATCTAATCATTGGTATCTTTGTCACATTCCCCCTTAGCATACATTTCTTCTTTTCTACAAAATACATCTTCCTTCTCATGTCAGTAAGAGATTAATGGGGAACAAAGGAGTAGGACATCACATAGAGCATTGTATACCACACAGAGATATTGTTTAAAATAGCATCTTATTGGGTTAATTATTTAACCTCTCTGTACCTTAATTTCCTTGTGTATGAATCATGAGAAAATATGATCATATATGGTTGCTGAACTGACTAAAAATAATATGCTATGATCACAGGATAACCCCCCAAAATAATTGGTAGTTATAATTTTGTGCTATATTCTTGCTGGTAACTGATCACTGTTAAAATACGTTAATGATCTCATGTTTGATGTACCTTCCACCATATTTGCATTCGTAGCATAGAAGGTATCAAGGTTAATTTTTTGTATGAGCTCATCCTTTTAAGGATAGTCTTGATCATAGCAACCAATGTTGTCACAGGCAGGTTGTGCCTATAACCATTCCAACCTCATCTCCTATAGTCTAGGTATCCTGTTAGACAGGTACTAGACTGTCCAACTGCTATATAGGCTGACAGGTTCTACACATTTGCTAAACATCAAGATGTTTGGGTTCTGTATTGCTTACTGTAATAATTACACTCTCAGCACACACACAGTTTGCAAGACATGAATAAAGATCACAGCACTTCCAAATTGCATTCACATCGATAATTCGATTGTCCTTAAAATAACTCTTTTTTACAGATGAAGAAACTAATGCACAGAGGTATTAAGTAATTTGCTTAAGTCACATAACTGGTGAGGAAGAAAGCAAGATATAAGAACCAAATTATTTATCATTTAATTTTATTGCAATATGTTAAACATGTTACTAGAGCTTCTGAAAAGTACTCAATATTTTAATATATATAAATTGTATATACTTTATTTACAAATTGTGAAAAATCTAGATTTAGGGATAAAACAAAATTAAGTGGTTATATTCATTTTTTAAGAATTTTGAATGCAATTACTTTAGACTTTCTAAACCATTTGGATAAATGTGTTTCAATATCTTTGCTACATGATTATGTATCACTACTGAGATTCCACATTAACTTTCAAATACCTTGTTTCTTCTTAAAGTGAAGAACATGTGTAATTTATAGGTTAAATGACTGTTTCAAACAAAACCAATTTATTCAACATACTGGTTGGTATATCTACTCAAGGAGCTGAGTTTTCTCTGTTTAAAATGAGTAGCTGAGGGCTTCCCTGGTGGCACCGTGGTTAAGGATCTGCCTGCCGATGCAGGGGACATGGGTTCAAGCCCTGGTCCGGGAAGATCCCACATGCCGCGAAGCAACTAAGCCTGTGCATCACAACTACTGAGCCCACACGCCACAACTACTGAGCCTGCGCTCTAGAGCCCACAAGCCATAACTACTGAAGCCCATGCGCCTAGAGCCCATGCTCCGCAGCAAGAGAAGCCACCACAATGAGAAGCCCACGCACCGCAACGAAGAGTAGTCTCCGCTCACCGCAACTAGAGAAAGCCTGTGCGCAGCAACGAAAACCCAATGCAGACAAAGATAAATAAATAAAAATAAATATATTTATTAAAAAAATAAAAATAAAATGAGTAGCTGAAACTTGATTTATCATTTCTCATTGTTTCCTCCACATGTCCTATGTTCCAGGCACGATAGAGAATCTATTCTTTCTTGAATAAGGTTCACACATTCCTGCTGCTATATTTTTGCTCACTGTCACCTCCACACTCTGGAGTTCCCTAACCCACCCTTTTCTGTGCTCCTAGAAAGTATTACGAACTATCTTCACTTTCCCCCTGCTTGATCTCAGATACAGTATTAGAATAATTCTATGCAGCTACTCTCAATGTTTGTACTTAAAATATATTTGCCATCTCCTCCTCAGCCTTTTTCAACATCTCCCTTCAGCTCTTCCCTATAGCTGCCAAGCAGGGAGAAACAGGTTGTGTTTAAATGTCTATTTGTCCAGGTTCAAATCTACACCAGACCCTCAGAAAGCCATTTCTGATTTTTTGCTTACTTGATTCTCACCTGCTGCTGCTTAAATCAGTTCTTTTCTCTGCACTACGTAGCATTTGGTCTCTCAATTACAACATTTTAAAAAATCAGTTTTGCAGTATAACTATTTGATTTCACTCTGTATACTCCCTATGGATTTTAAAGACGACTCACTAACACCTAGTTGAACTCATCATCAAAGTGTCTATGGCTCCAAAGCTGTTATTCTCCCCTGTCTGAATTATTCCAAGTGCTTCCTAACTGGACCCTTTGTTCTGTCCTTGTCCCATTGGGTTTTAATCACAGCAGCCAGAGTGATGTTTTAAAATCATAAGATTAATCATTTCCTTCCTTTGCTCAAAACTCTCCACTGGTTTCCCATCCACTTGGAGTAACAACCAAGATTCTCACAATGGCCTCCATGGCCTCTAACTAGGTCCCTGCTCCCTTCTGCTTCTCATCCTCTCATCTATTCCATTCCAGTCATACACAGACTTTTTGCTACTCCATGAACTCCCCAACACAAAGCAGCATCAGGACTTCTTTACTTGCTCTTTTCTACACTTGTTCTTTCCTCAGATACCCACATGACTCACTTCTTCACTTCTTGCCTCAAACGTTACCATCTTATTGAGGTATTCCACGGACATCCTATTTAAAATCGCATTTCCGTTAGTGCCTTGCTTCTTCCCTATTTTGTTTTTTTCTTTCCATCTAAAAGACTCGCAGTATATGTTTTTTTTTTTTAATTTAGTTTATTTTTTGCCTACTTCTGCTAGAAGGTAAAGAGAGGAGAAACTTGTCTGTTATATTCACTTCTGTATCCCCAACAACTAGATCCAGTCCTGATACACAGTATGCACTCAATAACTACCTACTGAATATAATTACTTACTGAATAAATGAGTGAATGAATAAATGAATCAATTCATCCATTATACATAATGGATGAGTCATAATACATTAGAAGTAATAATAAGCCCTAATACAATGCTGGAGGATACTAGCTAGGTGAGTATAGTCCTACATTTTGACGTGAGACAAAATTCTAGTCGTCATCACTTATCTAACCCCATCCTTACTCTGGCTGCAATTTGGAGACAAACATTTCAACAGCTGCTGTGTGGACTCTTGACTGAATACTTTGTAAGCTTCCCCATTATTTGTTGGGCAGTTCTACTGTTCAAGTCATTAGAAATGGTGGCTGGGAATCTTTCTACAGTTGTTAGAATTCCGCTGCACTGATTAGGCTTTTCACCTTTCGAGTTATGCTTATACTGCCATGGCTTGACTCAAATATGACCAGAAGTTACCTAATCAAGACAGTTCATGAAAAGCTTTCTCTGTCATTTTAATTTGCATGCTCGTCTTCAGAGAAATCTGCAGCACACATGCTCTAAGGCAAGTTCCCTTATGGGGAAACATCATTCCTGGTGTATCCCCTCAAAATCAAAGTTTGTCTTTAAAGTCCTATAAATTATAGGTAATATAGCTCTTGTGTTCCCCTGAGAGTTGGTTCAGTTATTGCTGCTCCTCTTTGAACTTCTAGGGTGGGCTCCAAATGCCAAGCCACAGATAATATCTCTGCAGCCACAGCATCCGATTCTCCGGCAGCCGTTTCTGACAATTGCCTTGGCAGCCTGCACGTTCCCTCCAGTTCTCCTCACAGCCTCAGTGTCCAGAGGGCTGCTGTCTTGGATGAAATAATGTTTTACATATTTATAGGCTCTCTAATATGAGGGTATCCTTTTTCTGAGCCCTGGTGAAAGAAGCAAGCCTGTCTGCTCTTGCATATCACCCTGGAGCTCCTGTCCCCAAACTGCCATTTCACCTCACAGGGTTCTGGCCAAAAGGCATGCATCACATTCTGGGCATGTCACATAAATCTGTCTCCTCGATTTTGGGTCACTTTCCTGTTTTAGAACAGGCACGGGGCAGCTTGCTTCTCTATTAAATTTAAGTGGTCCTCATCAAAAGTGCAGAACCTCTGCTGCGAGTGAAATTAATAGCACATTTGATGCATTGCTGGCACTCCACTAATGGATTTTTGACCACACAGCAGAGTGAATATGACTGAACTGTTCAGAAAGTAAACCCTTTATGCAAGTTCTTTTCTTGTGGTCAGATGGGATGGATATCTGTCCTATAGATTAAGCAAAACATGTGAGGTTGTGACTGCCATTGTTTCAATTTGGGAGTATGTTTTTTTCCTTTACCATATGTAATCAATAATGTGCTCATTAAGTGGTAACTTTGTATCTAAAACTGTGTCAGGCTCTATTGTTTTACATAATATTAGGACTCAAGTTGTTCTGAGTTTCTTGAGAGTTACACTATAAACACAGATGAAACAGAAATTGAGACAACACAGATTGCAATTAAGATGAAAATCTATGTTGGATAATAAAAGTGTCATAGTGCAGAGATATCCTTAAGGGTCACAATAACTAGAAAGGCTTTATTAAAGGTATAGGATTTGAATTGTTCCTTGAGTTTGTTATGTACTGAATGCTGCAACAAAGGGTTTATACTCTCATGAAGTCAAATTCATAATCCCAGGTCTGCCCATAACTTGCTATATTCTTAAACTGAACCACAACTTCACATATGCATACCTCTATCTCATGAGACTGCTTGCTTTCTTTCAAAGTGTTCTGCCGTTTCCTACCTTTCCCATTTGCTTACAACCTAATATCCATTCATTAAAGGTTTACTCCTACTTTAAGTCTCTGCTCAAACTCAAATTATTCCAAAAGTGTTTCTAGATCATCTGAACCAGAATGAATTTATTTTCTTCTTATGCTTGTAACATTTAGTATTCCTTTAAGTCTCCTTGCATTCCTTTGGTACTATTTTTCTTTGATCAGACAAATTATCTGTGTGTGTGTGCGCTCTATTGTTTTCAGAGAAGATTGAAAATTTTATACAGCTCTGTAAAACACAGTCTAAGTGCAAAGAAAATTAGGGATCTCTTTATATAATAAATAGCAAACACAGGTTGTTTATATTTTTCAACTTCCAACTTTTTGCACACAGAAAGAAACATTACATATCTACTTTCCTGAACTCGTTTTTGGGAAATGGACACAGAGGACTGAAAGCAGAGGGAGGTTAGCATACTGTATCAGGATCAAGCCATTTTTCCCTGCCTTTTCCTAGTTCAGTTACATTTTGTAGGTGGCAAAGAGGAAATATTCTCAATAAAGATGGAATTTTACAGCACCGATTTCTAATATCATAAAAAACGTTGCTGTCAGTACTCTTCATGGGACCTGTTTCCAATAGCAAGCTTCATTTCATCCCACAATAA
The DNA here is from genome assembly GCF_937001465.1 of Orcinus orca. Taxonomy (NCBI): domain Eukaryota; kingdom Metazoa; phylum Chordata; class Mammalia; order Artiodactyla; family Delphinidae; genus Orcinus; species Orcinus orca. The sequence goes on from NC_064568.1 coordinate 14,370,718, forward strand.
TGCAATAGAATCCTTCCTTCTGTGGATTTCTCCCTCAAAGAGGCGATCCCTTATTTTGCTCGTCAGACTCAGCCACTGTCTACTGGAATCTAACCCGAAATCCTTGATGGATAAATCCTGTTCTAAATGCTAAGGCATATCAGAGTTGAGTTGGAAAATTAGTCACCACTTTGGTGTACTCAGAGTGTATCAGAGGAAAGAAATGAGTCAAGCATGTAAGTTCTTTCACTTTGTTGTCTTTTTGTAGCCCTGAGGTAGAATCCATAACCCACATTAAGGTTGTAATACCTGCTACAACCAAGACAAAGATTTTGCAGCTCCAGTCCCAACTGAGATTCTTGGGACCTATATCAGTGATACTTAATAAATAAAATTGACTTTCCTTTTTGTTAATTTTTAGAGGAGGATATATCAGTATAATAAGAGATGGAAAAATACATAGGCACAAAAACACAGGCACACACGCATACTAGCTTCATCTTAACAGTCCTCGTTTATCCCCTCCTGAGCTGACAAAATAAGTAGGACAGTCCCATAGTGGTTACTGTGACATCTATCCTAGTTTGTACCTTGGAGAGGCTTCCTTGGCAATTGATACACTTTTTCTTGGTATCCTTTCCTTACAGATTTTAAGGAAGGCCTCCAAGGCTCTAGAAACCCTTGATTTGCGTTTGAGGAATGCTTGGAGTTTATATTCTACTTGGGGAAAATGAGCAATGAGGTGAGGGTGCACTACATTAGCTAAGGATGTTAAAGAAGGCTCTTGGCTATGATGATGCATTTCATTACAGCTCCACTGCAAAGGAGGCAGCCATACAAAGGTCTGGAATAAGAACATTCTGGAGAAGAAAAAGTTTTAACCACCTGAGCTAGGACGAAGTTTGATTCCTGATTGACATAAATGAGGTCGGTGGTGCAGGGACATAAGAGTAGTATGTGATGAAGGTACAGTGGGAGGGAAAAGCCAGATGGAGAAGGGATTTTATACGTGGTTAAGGGTGTAGACTATATTCTATTGCCATGAGAAGACACTCATTTTAAACAGAAGATTGATTGGGTAGATTTACTCATAAAAAATTATCTTGGTTACTTTGGGGAAAATAGCCACTAAGAGGACAAAAGTGGAAGCAGAGAACTTTTTGGAAGCCTATTTCAGCAATCCACTGAACGATGACAGTGGCTTAGTCGAGGATTGTATCCATGGAAATGGAGATACATGCACAGGGTCATTATCTATTCTGGAGAGAAATCAACTGCAAATCTCCTAGGTTTAGGGTAGATAGTGCAATTTACTGATACAGGGAAGAAGGATGTTATAATAATCCAGATGATTTATTTTTTCACCTTATGGCCACAGACACTCATGTAACAGATTCTTATTGAACAACCTATTGTACAGAGAACCATTCTTTCTCTAGAATTCACTGGTTCTTCATTAAAATTATATATAAAAATGAGGTATTTTGTAAGCATTTGTTATGTGCAAAGCATTGTGCTAAGCACTTGGTGTGGAGTGCATTTGGTAGTTATTGCCTTTTTTTCTGTCAAGAATCTCTTTCTGGTAATTCTCTGATTCTAGTCAAAAGTGAGCACATGACAGAGAGTGAGACCACCAAAGTCCTTCCCTGGGATTTTTCTGCTAGACCTTGAAAGGAAGGTAAATTCTTTCTCCTTTGGGGAACCATTCCGTGACACATACAAAGACTGAAGAAATAAAGTTAACATTTAAAAAAAATGAAGAAATTAGGAGTGCATCAATACAGTCTCGTTGAAAATGAGTTCAGAAATACCTGAAGACTCAGGGGGGTTCCCCTAATCCTAGAGTTCTCTCTTTGATCTGTGAGCTTCCCCAGGTACAGTTCCCTTATCAAAGCTCACCCTCTCCATCTCTACTTATTCTTGCTTAAGAGTTCAAGTTCTATATCTATCCCAATCAACAGAGGCAAGAAAAAATTTTCATTTCACCCTACAGTAACTGGTTAAATTGGAGTTATAATCCCATTTCACAGAATAAGAAGCAGAATTACAAAGCCTGAGTCACGGACTAAGATCAGACTTCATGCAGTGAGCCAAGTTCTGAATTTTGGGTCCTTCTCTGCTTAGAGTCCAATTTACTAATACCCGCATGGTATTATGCCCTGTACTCTGGGTGGAAAATGGATATGTGTCTGTTTGTGTAGAAATCAGAGGAGGGAAGAAACAAAACTCAGTCAGACCTAGGTCATATCCTCAAGGACATTAAAATTAAAATGTCATAAACAGAGCATGTAAATAATAATAAAATGAACATGAAATAATTGCTATAATAGAGGGACAATGAGAGTGAAGAGAAAGGATAATTAATTCCCATCAGGATATCAGGAGAAGGTCTTTAAACTGGACTTTGAAAGACAACTAGTCTGTTTATTATGTCTCCCCTGTCTATGCAAATCACCTCTTATGTAGCTGCTTTGATTTATCTCATAAACTCATTTATCCTTTATGGTTCAAATATAGGTTTTTCTACCAACTTTTTTTTTTTTTTTTCTAACATGGCCCATGCACTTGAATCTAAATGCTGTGTATGAATACCCCAAATGGAAACTCTAGAAATTATCCAGTTCATTTGATCCCTGGAAACAAGTGAAAGGAAAACGTACTTTGATTCAAGACCAAACTAAACTGATAATCGTCAAAGCTGTGCTTTATTTTATACAGGAAGTTGAAATCTCAATTCCCTACAGAACTTTACAGATATTTCCCCCCAGCCAATTCCTTTTTTTTCCCCATTTTCCCCTACTAACTATAGTTTTTCTTTGCCTTATTTTTGACTCTTATTCTCTTTTCCATCTCTTTTCTCAGTTCATGCTAACAATCATGGCTTATTTGAAAACTGCTTCATGTAGGTAGTGCTGCTTCTGCTCTTCTATAAAATTAGTTAGTGCTAAGAAGGGAGTGAAGAGCTCCTGAATGAAACTTACTTGGAACTCTTTTTCAATTCCACATCTGACAGCTTTGTCTTTCCAAACATTAGCATTACAGTCTTCTTTTTGTTGTTTGGTTTGTTAGTGATTGATAATAAATCCCCCTTGAACATAACTATACATTTTACACTGCCTGTGACTTCCATGGATGATATTATTTTTTATACTTAAGTTTCAGATTACCCTGAAGGGAAGCAAGGCAGATCAGGATATGAATTGCTTTTGGGACTTCCTGAAAGATCACAATTTGTAGAAAAACAGTGCAAACATTCCATTATCTGGATGACCTTTTGTCTATACTTTGACTTTTTAAACCCTCCTTTTTCTCAGCCTCTCCAAGGCCTTGAATTCCCTCTATCCTTTTATTCTTATTTCATGTAATATTAGTCCTCATCTTCTTGACATTAAGCCCAACTCAAAGATACTTTGAAGACAGGCTCCTAATAAATGTACAGAATAAGAAAAGGGCATTGAATGACATCAGGCATATCCCTCAGCATCTTAAATATCACACTTTCATTCTGCTATCAATTTAATACAAAACTCATGCACAACTAGACTGTTCTCTGAGCTTCACTAATAATGTTTGGTGGTTGTCAGGTGGCATGAAAAAAGTCAATATACCTTACATAGTCTCCCCGCTTTCAACTAGACAAAAGTAACACGTTTTCCCTTCTTTGCTGATTCTTTTTGGTAGCACTATATCATTGCAATGAAATAGAAAAAAGTGGGAACTGGATTACTCTGGATTCTTTTTTATACATAGTTACAACCTAACACTTGCAGCATGTATTTTTAAATCCTTTAGAAATGATTCTGAACCTTATTATCAGATATTTCAGGAGTCTTATTGCAACTGACCAACAAGCCTCATAAATTTAGCTCTCCTTTGCTGTGATGGCATCAACATGAATAACACTTTTTTGTCAGTAGATGGAAAACAAATATTCTCCAAGAAAATTCACCTATACATCTTTTCCAAAAGATTTACTCAGTAATCAAACACAAAGGGAATATGTTTAAAACTACACTGGTTCCAGCCTTGAATGCTCATTCCTCGTGGCTTACTTCTATCTTGTGTTTAACACTTCCTAGTATCAGATCCTCCAAAAAGGATTTCCTGACCATTCTGCCTCACTCAGTCAAATTTCTTGCTTCCCAGTATCAGCTGGACCCTGTCAATACCTTAAACTAGCAGCTATCACAGAATGACATTCTCTACTTAAATATCTCTCTCCCAAAGAGAATATAACTATCAGAGGGCAGGAATTGGGTTTTACGTATTTACTTCACTTCAAAGAAAGTTGCTGATCTGAACTCACTCATTCATTTCTCACATGAAGTTTGTATTATAAATTCCACTTTAAAGAGAAGAAAATTAAAACTTTGAGCCTCAACCCAGTCAGGGTCTATACAGCTGGTAACAGCAGGGATAAAACGTGAACCCAGGACCGCCTGACTCCAAAGCCTACACTTTATTTACTACAAGGTATTACAACTTATCAGAGGATTAATACTACTTTGGTCTGCCTCTGATTTGAAGTAATGAGTTGTTAAAGTTAAGACTAGATATCTGATAAAAGATTTGTATCTAGAATTTATAGAACTCTAACAATTCTATAATAAAAAGACCGAAAAATCCAGTTAAAAATGAGCAAAGGATTTGAATACACATTTCACCAAAGATAACACATAAGCAGCTCTGAAGCATACGAAACACTATTCGTTGTTATCAGAAAATGCAAATTAAAATGAGATACTATTTTACATCTACTAGGATGGTTAAAATAGAAAGAAAATAACTGTTGGTGGGGATGCGAAAAACTGGAACCACATCCACTTGTGAGAATGTAACACGGTATGACCACTTTGGAAAACAGTTCGGTAATTTCTTAAGAATTTAAGCATAAACTTACCAGATGATAAGTAATTCCACTCCTAGGAATCTACAAAAGATAAATGAAAATATACGTTGTTAACATAAGGACTTCATAGTGAATGTTCACAGCAGCAGCATTCTAAATAAAAGCCCCAAACTGAAAACAACCCATGTGTCCATCACTGGTGAAGAAACAAAACATCGTACACCCATATAATGCAACACTGTTTAGCAATCAAAAGGAACAAAAACTGATCCTGTGTCTACATGAGTGGACCTTAAAAACAGTATCCTAAGTGAAATAAGCCCGATGTAAACATGATATATATGATTCCATTTACAGGAAATGTCCATAAAAGGCAAATTTATAGAGATGGAAAGGAGATAAATAGTTGCTTGAGGCTGTGAGTGAGAGTAGGGATTGAAAGCAGACAGGTACAGGGAATTTTTCAGAGTAATGCTTGAAAACTGGATTTGTGCCAGTGGTTGTGCAACTCCATATATAATTGTGGGAATGTATTATTGAATCATATGCTTAAAATGGTGAATGTTATGGTATGTAAATTATGCTTCAATAAAGCTTTAATAAAGTGTGGACTCTTGGATGATTTACTTTCTATGAACCATTTTCAACATAAATTTTTTTTAGCATTAAATTCGCAGAAGTTCTTCCCAGCAAAACCTATTCTTAGAACTCACTTATCTTCCAAAACTATATCTAACTACTGCTATAACTAGGGTTAAGCAAACTCTTTCTGTAAAGGGACAGATAATAAATATTTTATGCTTTATGGACAAGACTGTCTCTAATGAAACCATTCAACTCTGCTACTGCAGAGCAAAAGCAGCCACAGATCATACGTAAATGAATGGGTGTCACTGAGCTCCAATAAAACTTTATTTAAGAGAACAAACAGTGGGCAAGGTATGTTCTGTGAGCCATATTCAGTTAATAGCTGCTGAAGACTAGTAACCTTTGATCTTCTAGTAAAAACTGAAGTTGCAGTAAATTACATCCTAGAATTTGCAACATGAAGAAACAAAGCCCTCAAAGCATTATAACTGTGCTTTGCCTATTACTTCTGACTTGCTCTTTGTTAAAAAAAAAAAAAAAATTACATGATTTCAATTCTAGAATAACAATAGCTATTAATGATTGAATGCTTTCCAGTGGCCAGGCACTGTTCTAAGAAATTTACATTCATTGTTTCTTTTAATTCTATCAACAACCCAAAGTGGAAGCCCCAGAGAAGTTGAGCTATTTTGCCCAAGATAAAGACAGAATGAATTAGACTCAGGAGACATGCACAGGAGGTCTAATTCCAGAGACCACATTTTTCTAAACCCCTATGCTCTCCTGTCTCTAGACATAAATTGGTACCTAACTGTTTTTGAAGAACAAACTGTGGTTTCTACTTTGTTGGATAGGGATGAGTTCCTTCACTGAAGAAGGTGAAAAACATAGGGAGCTCACTACGATATTTGTGAATTCAGACTATGTCCTATTTCTACTTGGAACTAGTAACACTTAATACAAGTAAGATTTCAGATAAGTGGGCTTTGTCCCTAATTAAACCACTTTTTATTTCTCTGATAAAGGAGAACTTAAGTTCAGTTTTTAAAGAGACCTTGGATAGTGATTTCAATCATTAGTTAGAACTGAACTCTCTCTTCAACAGACTTCTTTGGGTCAGTATTTCTTAGGATTGTTGATGTCATATTGTACCTTAATGCCAGCCACCCCCCCACACCGCTCCCCCATCTATAGATATATGTTATTTACAATATATTCCAAAACAGTGTTTTGTTTTGCTAATTGCAGAATGAATGAAATTCAAGAACACCACCAAAATGTCGATTTACTCATTTTGTTTACCAAATGTCATCAGGGAAGCTACTTTGCAAGTCACAGGGGAAATGAAGCATTTCTAATTCAACAAGTCAATCCTGTGATTTGAGGGGCTTGAGGGGAGAAGAAAGAACTGCTTAATGCATTGCATTAGTAAGACAAGCATCCATGAAAATAAAAGGCTATGAAATTGTTCAAATGCAATGCTAAAATAAAAAGCAACAAGTTTGTGGACTGGGGTAGAGTGATTTCAAAGAGAGAGCTGTAATGTTTACAGAGTATTACTATAGTGCTAGACAGGGAATCAAGGTAGAAGCTCATAGGCTATAATTATCATCCTTACTTCTGGGAGGTGCTAAAGCTTTCTGTCCAACTATGATTAGTTTAGAAACTGGAGTAGCCCTACCATACAGGGGAAGTTGACTGTAAATAATAAATTGTGATAATGACGTAATCCTGGAAATTTACAGAGCACTCAGTATATGTCAACTGGATTTCAGATGGAGGTGTCAAAGGGAAGGTATTAAAACAGGGGGAAATATCTTCAGCCCTGTCTATGTTTCCATCACTTGACTCAAATGCTTGTTTTAAATTTAAATCAAAACAGGGAGTATGGTAAAATGGAAAGTGTTTTGCAATTAGAGCCAGGAGATTTGAGTTCTAATTTTCTCATCTTAAATATGCCAATTATCATCTCTAATGATAATTAGCAATAAAAGCTTATTATTTTTAATGGAAGATTTAGACTGGGTGATCTCCAAGATTCCTCATAGATGTATCACCCAAGATTTCACTGTGCAATACCGTTTTTAACAAAACATGATTTTACAGACTGTGCTGTTTTCTCCGTAACACCTGAGACACTGCATGTAAGAAGAAAAAGCTCCTTCCACTTTTCTTGATCATATTGTTTCTCCGTACACTCAGGATACATAAGAACATCCAACTCTTTATTGCCCATAATTAGATTATCCTTTAAAAATATTTAATCTCAGACTTGCCTTTTCCCTAACCTCACTAGAATTGATTGATATGTACTGGGGTAGAAAATCTCATGTTTAAATATAGCTTTGGACAATGAATTCATCCTCTCAAATAATAGCACAATGACTTTGGAAAAGAGTTTTTGAATGATCTGTGGAATTACTTATGAGTATTTATAACCATAGGTTGACTTGATATGATTCTTACATAGACATTTTGTATTATGCTTAAAACAGATTTTTAAAATAGATTAATACAGAACAAAAACATCCTTAATGTACTGTCTTATTGTCCCATACAACAAAATATTCTTGTATGCATCTAGAATCATAAACATAATTATCATAAACAGTACAAAAATAACATTTCTTATTAAGATCTACCTTGAATTATAAAATAAAGACCTTGCTTTTATCCCAAGAGACCCTATGCTAATTGTGTTGAATGATTAATTTTGCAAAATTCAAGCACCACAAAGTTCTCTGCTGGCTGAGGAACTGTCAAAGCCACTATGAAAATATTCCCTTCAACCACCTTGTACGATATCATTATAATTAAACATTGGCAAAAAAAGAACATGTACATTAAAGAGTATACGGGGTGATCTAGGGATGTGACATTTACCATAGCTTTTCTTATCCGTTTCTCAAATTCCACTTTACTGTTGTTTACCTCAGTCAAAAATGTTACCACACTGACATTCCACTTACATATTTTTATCAAGAAAATTCTGCACTTTATTAATAAAATTTCAACTGCATCCATGCCATCGTGACATGAAAAACTTTAGATTTAATGTCATTATTGTCTTGTTATTGACATGAATTTATTTGGTGTCTATATATCTTCTGTTTTTCATTTTAGAGTATTGGGCCCAGGATACGGAAGATGCCTGGCACAAAAGCAAGGGGGATGTAAAAACAACAACAACAACAAAAAAAAAAAAAAAAAAAAAAAAACCCCAGAAACAAATATGACAGATTTTCAAGAGTTGCCTCCACATAGCTTCCCTCCCCATTTTCTTCCTTTCTTGTTAACCTTTTACTTGAGATCATCAAATAAAAACAATTTGCAAATAGCATTTCAGTTAACACTTTAAAAAATCTATTTCTTTCATAGGTCCTTCAGTTGACTATAGTTCCTATGTCTGTTTGGTTCTTTTTTTTCTTATTATATGCCACCAGAAATCAAGAAGTTTCTAGAACTTTAACACACAATTGAATCTCAGTACCTAAGGCCCGAACATTGTCTTTTAGCTGTCTTTCTATATCATAAAATGTGAGTTATAGTTCTTCTAATGACACAATACAAAAAAGTTTTTTTAAAACGCAATAATTGAGAGTCTCCGTAAGACATAATTAGCATGTTATAAGGCATTTTTTGGTTCAGTACTGTGTGGAAAAGGTCAAGCCTTCACTTGAACAGGGAAGAGTTCAGGAGACCTAAGGCATAGAGACAAAATCAAAGTGCTTTCATAGTTTTCATTTAGTAAAAAATGTAATCACTATGCATCAGTGTACATTTCTTTAAAGCAACTATTGTGCAGTTAGAAACTTACTTAGCAACTAGGGAGTTCTAAATATTTTATCATCTAAGTGGGCTGATAAAACTTGTCAGGAGATACAGATCAAAGGTGGCACCTTTAATTCTGCTACATACCAGGCTTGACACTGTTTAGAAGTAGGAAATTTGGGAGTCCCTTCTCAAATGCTCTTAGGAGCTATTTTCTTATCTGTGACCACATTAATGAGGGGAATGTGCAGCCAAATTATTGCCTATTTTTATGCGATTTAAATTTTAATTTATTGTATATACTGAAGAAAATATTTTTATATTACTCTGAAAAACCAGCAGATATAGGAATTACCAGAAAAATTGTTTTCTGATATAAACCAGATACTAGAAGAAACTACAACTTCATTTAAACTAGGGATGAACCAGGTGTAAGAACACATTGACTGGTGGGTGCCAATTGCATTATCACCTCTGACAGCTGGAAAAGGGCCAAACTAACCTGAATGATGCTCTAGATTTTAGGTCAACCACGTATTTCTCTCCTCTGGGAACAACTATCTATTTGTATTATTTTCAGAATTATTGACTTAAAATCCATGTTTTTGGATTTTAGCAGGATTGCTAGAAGGTAGGTCAGATAAAACCTGTTCATTCTTTCTAGCCCTGTTCCATAAACTTCAAACCAGGCAACAAACTCTAGAGATTTTATGCATAGATATTTTATTTCTGTTTTTCTATTAAAAATATTTTGGTTTTAAATTTATTGTAGGCAATACATCTACAAACCTAAATGTAAAAATACCAACTGTAGTTACTATGGTGATAATGTAAATCAGCGCCTCTTCAGACCTCTTTAGCAATTTATGTTCAAGACGAAAAAGGAAACTTCAAGTTTCTTTGACCTACTGAACTGAATGCTTTGCAAATACCAGTTGGAGTTGTATAGACAGAAGTCAACAAACAGTTACGATTAGAGGAGTTGAAATTCTTAGGCATCTGTTGTCATTTAAAGAACTCTAAGCTTAGTTTAGTTGTTTCCTTGAACTCTCATAACATTAAGAAACTTCCAGATTCTGCATTAATGATGTACTCTTGCACCCAGTTATCCTGTTTTTATTTACATATGGCAATCAAATACAGTGATATTTTGCCACTTGTGAATAAGACCACGACAGAAGAAAAAAAGTTTTGAAAAACATACCTTCAATATTTCGGATAAAACTGTCAGTGCTACGGAAGACAGTGAATCTCACTTTTTGACTCAGCCTCTGCCTTCTCATCTGAGAATATAGGTTAGTTTTGACAACCAAGAGCCGGGGCAGGGCTGCAGGATAAAGTCCATCTACACGAGGCCTCTCCTTCCAGACCAGCAAGGTGGCTGCTTCACTTAATGCACGGAAACCGGCACCGAGAGTCGAGGAACATGAAGAAACAGCAGCCTATTTTATTTTTCGCGGCTCCCAGTGGGTGAGGCTCTGCCCAGCCCTGTCAGCGTCCTGAAGAGAGGGGAGGTCTCAGCCCGCACTGACTCGGCTGACTGGAAGCCCAGCCTCAGACGGCAGCTCTTAAAGAACCGCACATACGCAGTCCTGGGGGGCCACGCGCAGAAGCCGCCAGAGCCAGGCAGTCTGGAGGTGCCCCCTGTACGGCAGCGGCAAATACCGGGGTTCCAAAGGAGCGTGGAAGCTCCCGTGTGCCGGACACGGGCGAACTATGTGGGCAGAAGGGCCGCCAAGATGGCGGCACAGCGCCCTGAGGGGCGTCGGCAGCCTCCGCTCGCATCAGACTTGAGCTCCCCTCAGGCGGGAACTCCTCACAGGCAAATAGGCCTTCCTCAGAAAGATGGGAGCACATTTTAGCCAGCTGTGTGCACTGAGCCCTGGCGGGGGCAGCCTGTGGAGAATTGCGCCTTCTGTGGTTGGTTATGCCACAGCTGCACGGGACTCAGGAAAACAACCCCCCCTGACCCCACCCCCATCTCTGGAGCCTGAGATTCAAGGGGCGTGTCCTCGGCAGCAGCTAAAAAAGCTGGGCCCCGGATGTGTGGAGAAGCTGCCTTCCAGGAGATTCTGGCACACTTTGCGCGGCATAGCAGAGCACAAGGAGGCACCCCCTGAGTAAGGAAGAAAAGAAAAAGGAAAGGAAAAAGAAAAATAAAGATGGTGCCCGCGGGCTTCAGCACCACAGAGGAAGAGCGCGAAGATGGCGCCCACCAGCCTGGTCCGCGGAGTATCCCAGCAGGTTCCTGCCCTTCAAACCCACACTTAAAATTAGCAAATGAGTCTCTTTCACATAGAGTCTGGGCACCTTTTAAAGGACTGATTCTGCGCCGGGCGCTGGAGCAGCGGGTGAGTCTGTGCGAGGAGTTTCTCAGTTCCTCTCAGCGCCTCGGGTCTTGTCCCTGTGGACTCCGTCAGTCTTCAAAGCCAGGGGTTTGGGGGCCTTGTCTCCCAAGTGCAGGTCTTAATAGTTGAGATGCCCAGTGTTGGACACCCCAACTTTTCCTCAGCAAAAAAAAAAAAAAAAGCTTCAGGTATGGAGCGCCCTCCTGATTTGGGGTCGCAGCTTAGATGTGGCTTCCCTCTCGGCCCAGTGTGAAGGGGTCACTCCACCAGTTTTAGGCTCTTTTCAGAAGACATTATTAAATAGGTAGCTATAGATTTCGGGTGTCCAGGGGAGGAGGTGAGTTTGAGGTTTTTTTTTTTGCTTTGCCGTGTCTTAGTTGCAGCATGTGGGATCTTCCTTGAGGCATGAGGGATCTGGTTCCCTGACCAGGGATTGAACCCGGGTCCCCTGCATTGGGAGCACGGAATCTCACCCACTGGACCACCAGGGAAGTCCCAGTTTGAGTTTTTCCCGAGTCATTATCTGGACCTGGGACTGAGCATATAGATTAAAAATAGAATTAGAAGCGCGGCTGTCGTTTCCGTCAGAGTACTGGTTTGTTGGTTTAAAACCTCAGGAGCTTCTCCTGTGAAATCTGAAACTGGCCCCCATACACGGAAGGCAAGGAGAGACCAAAGAAAGTAGCAGAACATTCCAGATTGGTAGGGGGCAGTTTTAATAAGCAAGGGACTTACACACAGGGTTTGTCTTGGGCGGTAGCAAGATGAGTAGATCTCTCACCCACCTGCCGGAATCTTGAAAGTTTGTACAGAGGCCTTAACTGGGTTCATTCGTGTGTACCATCCAGCTCGGTCTCAAGAACACATCACTATCTCCAGGCTGAGTTCTTGGGGCAGCTTCTAGTGCAGGGAAAGCAAGTGGGATGCATATAACGACGACGGGGGATTGGTGAGGAGCCTCCAGTTGTGTGGGCCCAGCTCACGTGTCGATAGAGTCACATTCTCTTCATGACCTCCTCCAATATGGTTACACAAAATTGCAAGTAGTTTCTTGTGTATTTGTTTTCTCTCTCAGGCTGTAAGGAACTCTGCAAATGCAGAGGGTACTTTATTCATATTTTTATAGTTCAATACCTTTAATCTCAGATCTTGCTTTTCAAATATTTTTGTATAGTTTCCATATTAGAACCTAGGTTAGCAGTTGATACATAGTAAGTACTCAGTAACACTTAATGAATGAAATTAGAATTCAGGCCAACAATTATTGAGTACTAACTTATGCTCCTCAATGAATGAAACATTATGGGATTTAAATAACTTATTCTAGACATTGAGGGTATATTAGCATTCCAGTACCCCTCTAACATGAGAACTATACTATAAGAATTCCCATTTTTATTAAGAGGAACAGAGGAAGAAGAAAATGTGACATGAGTGACTCAAGGCATAGGAGAATTTCCAGTTAGAAAAAATTTAGAATTATAAGTTATTGAGATAAGAACCTTCTTTAATAGGGATATTCATTCAGTCATTAAAAGTAATTCTGTGTCAGCCTAGAAACAAGACCATTGTCTCTCACTGTCCTCTTTATCCTTTGGTTCTATTATTACCATCCAATACTTTCAACTTAAAGTTTTCACTCCGACAGGTTCATAATGAGAAGCACCGTTGTTTCCCATGACTTGCAGCATGGATTGCCTCATTGGAATCTAATCATTTGCAATTATGCAAAAAAATTGAAAAGCAAGATCTACACTCAAATGTACTGTACAAATTCCATTTAATATGTAATTGCTTATATTGGCAATCTCTGTATTGACTTTCCCCAAGCAGGACTCAAATTAAATGAATCTTTCTTATAAAATGACCATTCAACTCATTTAAAATAGTTTTATAGTCAACATGCATTTGTATGATATTCATAACAAATATCTTATTATAGTACAACCGTGGTTTTTTATCCAATAGCAATTATTCCTCAATCTGGCACTGCTTTGCAAAATGTCAACATACTGTAAAAACTGTATCCATCATGCAAGTGGAATGGGAGAATAAATTAGTCAAAAGTCTCAGCTAACTAAGATTCAATTCAAGTTGCCCCAGGTGGTATTCCTGATAAATTTTCCTAAATCTCTCATATGAGCCTTCTAACAAGATAAAGGACAGCACTTTGCTCATCATGTTCTGCAAAAGCGCTTTATCCAGAAAAACAGTCCTTCTTGCTGAAATACAGAACAACAACAAAAAAATCCTGAAATGAATTGGGAAAATGCTTACATAATCTTATTTAGAGAACAATTAAGATGTTTGGTGTTGCAGATTTTGGTTTAGTAAGACTTCTACTTAAAACTTGATAAAAATAATTTAATCTTAGGTTTATGACAGTATATAATCTCAGTAAAACTACAAATTCAATTTTCAAACTACTTATATAACCATTTCTGCACATTAATCAAATACTGATATTTTTATTTGGAAGTACAAATTAAGTTAATAAAACAAAGTTTTTTATTGAGATATAATTGGCATATAACATTAGTTTCAGGTGTAAAACATAATGATTCAGTGTTTGTATATATTATGGAATGATCACAACAGTGAGTCTAGTTAACATGTCATCATACATAGTTACAGTTTTTTTTCCTTGTGATGAAAACTTTTAAGATCTTTTAAGTTTAGCAACTTTCAAATATACAGTACAGTATTATTAACTATAGTCGCCATTCTGTACATTACATCCCCATGACATTTATTTTATAACTGGAAGTTTGTAGAATAAAGATTTAATGCCTTTTACGTACTGCCCTAAAATGAATAAAAATTTCAAACCCTCTTCCATTCAGTGTAGGTCTTCCTTTAACCATATTGACGCTACTTGCTTCTATACCTTGAAATAGTATTATTTTCCATTTCTATGGAGTGCCTTTTCTTGAACAAATCATTATAAGCATTGCACAATGCTTTTGTTGCTTATAGTCATTATAATAAAACTTTCCCTTCAGTTAGCTTTTAAAAATCAGATTATATTAGGTTTGGTAAATTATTTTTTGCTCGTTCATAAGTTCAACAGATATTTAATAATCCCCTGATTAGAAAACTATTAAGCCATGGTTCTCAAATGGGGGTGAATTTTCCTCCTAGAGGACATTTAATCGTGTCTGAAGACAGTTTTGGATGATTGTCAAAACTGGGGTGAGGTTGCTACTGGCGTCTAGTGGGTGCCCAACATGCTAAAATGTACACGACAGACCCCACAGCAAAGAGTAGTAGTGTAGAGGTTCGTAAAAACCAGTGTAAAGAAATGATCAATAAATCACTCATAACAAGGCCTGAGATCAAACTCTAGCCCTGACCAGCCAGAGCCACTTCAGACAATTAGCATAATTATCTCGTTATAGTATAAAGGAAACTTCTATCTCCTGTTGTATGGACGGAGAATGGTAACATAGACCTCACCGGTCTATAGTGAGTATTAAATACAACAAAATATATCAAGATATTTTTGTAAACTCTAAAGTAGCTTACAAAAAGGAAAAATAATTGATAATAAGAGAACTTTCTCATGTATTTAGCTTCAATAAAACATCCAGCCAGGACTTCCCTGGTGGCGTAGTGGTTGAGAGTCCGCCTGCTGATGCAGGGGACACAAGTCCGTGCCCCAGTCCGGGAAGATCCCACATGCCTTGGAGCGGCTGGGCCCGTGGACCATGGCTGCTGAGCCTGTGCGTCCGTAGCCTGTACTCCACAACGGGAGAGGCCACAGCAGTGAAAGGCCCACGTACCGAAAAAGACAAAAAAATCAAAAAAAAAAAATCCAGCCCCAAAGCATCATTTAATATAATTTATAATTTAATATTATCCTATATTCTCATTTGCTAAGATTTTAAGCTTAGATATATATGACATATTCTTCCTTTACTCTAGATAATGTCCAGTGTTTTACTCTCCCCACATACTCTAAACCTTGTTAACTGTATTATTTTTCTATTGCTGCATAAAAATTACCCTAATACTTAGCAGCTTAAAACATTACACTGTTTTAATCTTATTTTTTGAAGGCCAGTAACTTTATTTATTTGCATATTTATTTTTATTGAAGTATAGTTGATGTTCAATATTACATAAGTTATAGGTATATAATACAGTGATTCACAGGTTTTAAAGGTTATACTATATTTATGGTTATTATAGAATATTGGGTATATTCCCTGTGTTCTACAATATATCCTTGTAGCTTATTTTATACATAAGAGTTTGCACTGTTTAATCCCCTACCCCTGTCTTGCCTCTTCCCTCTTCCCTCTCCCTAGGGGTAACCCTGGTTTGTTCTCTATATCTGTGACTCTGTTTCTTTTTTGTTATATTCCCTAGTTTGTTGTATTATTTTAGATTCCACATATGACTGATATCATACAATATTTGTCTTTCTCTGTCTGACTTATTTCACTTAGCATAATATGCTCCAAGTCTATCTGTATTGTTGCAAATGGTAAAATTTCCTTCTTTTTTTTATGGATGACTAGTATCCCATAGCATGTACATACCACATCTTACTTATCCATTCATTTGCTGATGGACACTTAGGTTGCTTCCATATCTTCTCAATTATAAATAAGGCTGCTATGTACGTTGGGCTGCGTGTATCCTTTTGAATTAGTGTTTTTGTTTTTTTTTTCACGTGTATCCTTTTGAATTAGTGTTTTTGTTTTTTTTTTATTTTAGGTATATACCCAGGAGTGGAATTGTTGGACCACATGGTAGTTCTGTTTTTAGTTTTTTGAGAGCCTCCATACCGTTTTCCAAATTACCTTCCTACCAAATTACCTTCCTACCAACAGTGTATGAGGGTTCCCTTTTCTCCATGCCCTTGCCAACATTTGTTATTTGTGTTCTTTTTGATGATAGCCATTCTGACAGGCGTGAGGTGATATCTCATTGAGGTTTTGATTTGCATTTTCCTGATGATTAGCAGTGTTGAACAACTTTTCATGTTCTCTTGCCCATCTGCATGTCCTCTTTGGAAAAATGTCTATTCAGGTCTTCTTTGTGGGCCAGTAAAGTGACAGCAGCTCTGGTTCAAGATCTCTCACGAGGTTGCAATCAAGATATCAGTTGGGTCTTCAGTTATTTGAAGGCTTGCCTGGAATTGGAGGATACACCTCCTACAAGGCTCACCAACGTATCTGTCATAAGAAGGTCTTAGTTCCACCTGACTGTGATAGGAGACCTCAGTTCTTCACCATATAGACTTCTCCATAGGGCTGCTGGAGGGTCCTCATAACATGGCAGCCAACTTCTCCTACAGGGAGGAATTCAAAAGAGGTGCAGTCCATTCTACGGTCTAGTTCTGGAAGTTTCATGCCATCAATTCTGCCATATTTTATTTATTAAGAGCAAGTCATTAGGTAGAACTCCACTTAAGGGTGGGTCATGAATTAAGCTCTACCTTTTGATAGAAGAAGGGTCAAAGAATTTGGAAACATAATATAAAACTACCATGTTCTCCTCCTTCTCTTTGCTTTTAAGATTCAACTAAAGGCCCATGGCCCACTGTCTGTAGGAAGGTTTCATGACCACTTCTGCCTATGATAATTTATTTAATTTCCTATACCCTCTCCATATATTTACCATATAGAATTTATCAACTGTGGTATAACCAAATTACTTAGCCTACAATTCCAGATAATCCATCTCTGTTTGTCTGGAATGAGACTCAGGAATTTATATTATTTAAAAATATCATTTGTTGTATTTTTATATACAGCCATATTTGAGAACCACTGGTAATAAATTATATGTGAGCAATTGCAAGTTTACATAAGTCATGTCCAAAGTTCTTTTATTAAGGAAATTATTGGAATTTGGGCCATATTTTTCTCCAGATAAATCATTTAAAAAACAGGAATGACGTGTGGCTGGAATAACATTCTCACATGATAATTTCACATTATTGGAATTAAAGAAAATAATAGGATTCTGATAATATTAATTTTACCATTACCACCTCGCTCATTTCTCCCATTTGCTGAGTGCCTGTAAGAAAGGGAATTTTTATCCCTTAACTGTCCAAGTTAAAATGATATTTTTAGGGTTGCAGTTACACAAAGTTTTTTTTTTTCCTATTTGTAGATGCAATGGCAAACATTGAATTGTTGCAGTTAAAACACACAATGTTTAATAAGTCTTTAAAAAAAATAAATCAAAACACACAAGGAAAGTAATTTTATCCTCCAGGGTAATGACCATGTCAATTGCAACTACTGCTGCTGCTGCTTCCCTGAATTCCCCTTAGATGTTCTTTTTTCTTTTCAATTTGTTGTACCCTAACCAGTCACAGCATGGTCTTGTACTTCTTTGGAATAATTCATATCATTTTAATTATAACATGAAGCAATAGGTATGGGATCAAGTTTAATCTTGCCAGAAATTTAGACTTAGGGTTGAGTAGCATAATTTTAAATTTCTTAGTGGACTAGGTAAGAAACATGTTTACTTGTTGGATAGTTGAATATATGTGTCTGTGTATATGAAACATAGTAAACAGCAAATTGATTTCTAGTTTTATGACCAGTTTTACCCAAATTGTATATTTTTATTTATTTTAAACACACTTAAAAGGGGCAAGCCAATTATTTCTTCCTAACACGTGATGTTGACAACATGTATAGTAATGGGTTAATTTCTAAGATATTATGGACTCTTGAAAATAGTTTTTAAATTAAAATACCACTTTTTAAAATAAAGATTTTTGTCAGTATAAAAGAATAAATTCAAAAATACAAAACCACATTCCTCCAAGTTTATTCATTGTAGCATTATTTTTGATAATAGAATACTGGAAAAATCTAAATGCCCTTCCACTGGAGAGTGGTTGAGTAAACTATGGTATATCCACATAGTAGAGCACTGTGCAGTCATAAAAAAATGAGTGAGCATGACCTCTATGATCTGATAAGGAGTGATTTCCAGTATATAATATCAAATAGCAAAACAAGAGTAAGGTGAAAATAAGTATGTACAGTAATCCACCATCTGTGGAAAAAAATAAAGGAGAATAAGAAGGCTATATATGTGTGTGTGTGTGTGTGTACTTACACACACATATATATACCTACATACATACATATATACATATATGTATATGTTACATATATACATATATAAAATCAGATTAATTGGGTGTGTGTTGTGTAGCTATACATACATATTGCTTATTTTATAAAGAAACACAGAAATGATAACACAAAAACAAATTAAAATAGATACCTGTAGCTGGTTCAGTGAGGACAATGTAGAAGGAATAGGGATGGATATGAGGCCTTCAGGACTTTATCTTTTTATACTGTGATGACTTTAGAACATAGTCAAATATAAAATAAAATCAAGACATGCAAAAAAGTAACCTCCTAAAATTGAATACAAACTAAAGCAAATTAATATATATGTATAATATAAACACACAGGAAAAAAGTATTTCAAGTTATATTTGATCAGAGTACAGCTTTAGGTTCTTTGAAAAGAAACTCTGAACTTCAGGAGGTTTGTTGTCATTAGAGGGTATGAATTTATTAAATTGGAAAGTATTTTATATGAATTAAGTGATAGAGCAAATGAATAAATGCACAGTTGT
Organism: Orcinus orca; assembly: GCF_937001465.1. Taxonomy (NCBI): domain Eukaryota; kingdom Metazoa; phylum Chordata; class Mammalia; order Artiodactyla; family Delphinidae; genus Orcinus; species Orcinus orca. The sequence goes on from NC_064568.1 coordinate 14,389,883, forward strand.
GCTTTGGAACCAGTACTTTCAATATTAGGGAATGGGAGGAAAAACTCTGTGCTGTTGGAATTGAATTGGCAGTGATAACATAAATTTGTTAGATATATATTAGAAAATATAAACATTTCTTAGCTCTAGACGAAATGAAAGTGTAGTAACAATAAGGATGTCTAGTTTCCAGAACTTGACTTACACTGTCATTACCTGTGGCAGGGGTAGGAAGAGGGAAGGGTAGGTTAAACCAAATTTTTTAAAGAAAATGTTGGTTTTGGGTCTTGGACACAGAAATTACAAGCTGGATCTGAATCAAGGACCATTAGGGACATGTTCTGAGGACCTAAGATCTCTTTAAAAGCCACTGTTACAATAGCACAATTATAATGCTTTAGGGCTTTGTTTCCTCATGTTGCAAATTCTAGGATGTAATTTACTGCAACTTCAGTTTTTACTAGAAGATCAAAGGTTACTAGTCTATAGCAGCTATTAACTGAATATGGCTCACAGAACATACCTGGCCCACTGTTTGTTCTCTTAAATAAAGTTTTATTGGAGCTCAGTGACACCCATTCATTTACGTATGATCTGTGGCTGCTTTTGCTCTGCAGTAGCAGAGTTGAATGGTTTCATTAAAGACAGTCTTGTCCATAAAGCATAAAATATTTATTATCTGTCCCTTTACAGAAAGAGTTTGCTTAACCCTAGTTATAGCAGTAGTTAGATATAGTTTTGGAAGATAAGTGAGTTCTAAGAATAGGTTTTGCTGGGAAGAACTTCTGCGAATTTAATGCTAAAAAAAGACAGATTTATGTTGAAAATAGTTCATAGAAAGTAAATCATCCAAGAGTCCACACTTCATTAAAGCTTTATTGAAGCATAATTTACATACCATAACATTCACCATTTTAAGCATATGATTCAATAATACATTCCCACAATTATATATGGAGTTGCACAACCATTGGCACAAATCCAGTTTTCAAGCATTTTCATTACTCTGAAAAATTCCCTGTACCTGTCTGCTTTCAATCCCTACTCTCACTCACAGCCTCAAGCAACTATTTATCTCCTTTCCATCTCTATAAATTTGCCTTTTACGGACATTTCCTATAAATGGAATCATATATATCATGTTTACATCGGGCTTATTTCACTTAGGATACTGTTTTTAAGGTCCACTCATGTAGACACAGGATCAGTTTTTGTTCCTTTTGATTGCTAAACAGTGTTTCATCATATGGGTGTACGATGTTTTGTTTCTTCACCAGTGATGGACACATGGGTTGTTTTCAGTTTGGGGCTTTTATTTAGAATGCTGCTGCTGTGAACATTCACTATGAAGTTCTTATGTTAACAACGTATATTTTCATTTATCTTTTGTAGATTCCTAGGAGTGGAATTACTTATCATCTGGTAAGTTTATGCTTAAATTCTTAAGAAATTACCAAACTGTTTTCCAAAGTGGTTATACCGTGTTACATTCTCACAAGTGGATGTGGTTCCAGTTTTTCGCATCCCCACCAACAGTTATTTTCTTTCTATTTTAACCATCCTAGTAGATGTAAAATAGTATCTCATTTTAATTTGCATTTTCTAATAACAACGAATAGTGTTTCGTATGCTTCAGAGCTGCTTATGTGTTATCTTTGGTGAAATGTGTATTCAAATCCTTTGCTCATTTTTAACTGGATTTTTCGGTCTTTTTATTATAGAATTGTTAGAGTTCTATAAATTCTAGATACAAATCTTTTATCAGATATCTAGTCTTAACTTTAACAACTCATTACTTCAAATCAGAGGCAGACCAAAGTAGTATTAATCCTCTGATAAGTTGTAATACCTTGTAGTAAATAAAGTGTAGGCTTTGGAGTCAGGCGGTCCTGGGTTCACATTTTATCCCTGCTGTTACCAGCTGTATAGACCCTGACTGGGTTGAGGCTCAAAGTTTTAATTTTCTTCTCTTTAAAGTGGAATTTATAATACAAACTTCATGTGAGAAATGAATGAGTGAGTTCAGATCAGCAACTTTCTTTGAAGTGAAGTGAATACGTAAAACCCAATTCCTGCCCTCTGATAGTTATATTCTCTTTGGGAGAGAGGTATTTAAATAGAGAATGTCATTCTGTGATAGCTGCTATTTTAAGGTATTGACAGGGTCCAGCTGATACTGGGAAGCAAGAAATTTGACTGAGTGAGGCAGAATGGTCAGGAAATCCTTTTTGGAGGATCTGATACTAGGAAGTGTTAAACACAAGATAGAAGTAAGCCACGAGGAGTGAGCATTCAAGGCTGGAACCAGTGTAGTTTTAAAAATATTCCCTTTGTGTTTGATTACTGAGTAAATCTTTTAGAAAAGATTTATAGGTGAATTTTCTTAGAGAATATTTGTTTTCCATCTACTGACAAAAAAGTGTTATTCATGTTGATGCCATCACGGCAAAGGAGAGCTAAATTCATGAGGCTTGTTGGTCAGTTGCAATAAGACTCCTGAAATATCTGATAATAAGGTTCAGAATCATTTCTAAAGGATTTAAAAATACATGCTGCAAGTGTTAGGTTGTAACTATGTATAAAAAAGAATCCAGAGTAATCCAGTTCCCACATTTTTCTATTTCATTGCAATGATATAGTGCTACCAAAATAATCAGCAAAGAAGGGAAAACGTGTTACTTTTGTCTAGTTGAAAGCGGGGAGACTATGTAAGGTATATTGACTTTTTTCATGCCACCTGACAACCACCAAACATTATTAGTGAAGCTCAGAGAACAGTCTAATTGTGCATGAGTTTTGTATTAAATTGATAGCAGAATGAAAGTGTGATATTTAAGATGCTGAGGGATATGCCTGATGTCATTCAATGCCCTTTTCTTATTCTGTACATTTATTAGGAGCCTGCCAGCAAAAGGACTTGTATGTATAGGAATGTTCATGACAGCTTATTTACAGTAATTACAAATTAGAATAAATACATATGTCTAGCAATAGGATAATGTATTAAAAATTATGTTACACTGACATAATAGAATGGTACACAACAGTAAACAGGAGCAGTGCATTGATACATACAACTGACATGGGTGAATCTCAGAAATGCTATGTTGATTGGAAGCAACAGACACAAACAAGTACAGGCTATGTGGTTCCATTTACATTACATCCAAGAACAGGTAAAATAATCTTTACTGGTGGAAGTCACCTCCTAGGAGAGATGGCTACAGAGGGCTAGGGAAGAAGAAGAGGATTGACTGAGAACCAAACTAGAGAACTTTCTGGAATGATAGAAATTTTCTGTATCTTGTTTGAGCTGGTATATACAACTGTCAAAACTCATCACACTGTACACTTACTATGTTTGTAATTTACTGAGTATAATTTATATCTCAAAATTAAAATAACTATAATTAATATCGTTTAGCTTATACATTTCATCCTGGTGTACTATGCTCTTCTCTCACAATTGAGACCATATGGTATGAATCACTTACTATATGCTGATTGTTTGAATATAAGAGTGGTGCAAACTTTTAAATCTGAAAAAGATGTCATATGGTCATGGGCTGGTAGTGCTCTCCCTTAAGGAGAAGTTGCCACACAGCTGAAGAGAGAGATGAAGCATAGCTATAGGGTAGTTTCCTATACTGAAGCTCAAAGACTGTGTGTGTGTATGTGTCTGTGTGCGTGATGGGGGGTGATTTTACACAAAAGATAAAAGTGTGTTTGTTTTACTGACTCACTTGAAAATTGCAAACAGCACGCCTCTTCACCGGAAAATAATTCAGCATTTATCTTTCCCAAAAGAAGGACATTGTCGTACATAACCACAATATTATTGTCACATCCAAGAAATTTAACACTCATAAAATATTATCTGCAATTTACATGTAAGGCTAGATAATCAACAAAACAATAAATCAAGCCCCGATGTGTAGCAGTTGTTAATTTGATGATGTAAAATCTTCCATTATGGATGATTTTAAGCTATCATCATGATGTCACTGAACATAGAGCTGGGAAGGGATGTGCAATAACCCTCCAATACTTAGCATTTCCATCATACAGACATAATAGATAGAAATGACCTCAAGAGCATAGATTATAGCAAATTGAATTAATTAGTAGTGTATGGGTTGATCTTTGCAACCCTGTAAATATTTTGTTTCTCAAAAACTTTACACTCATTGGTTTTAGTATTCAAAAGTGTTCTTGACCTGAATCAGTTATTACTATACCTATGTCAGGATTGGTTAGTGTGAGCCCTTCAGGCTTGCTACTTTGTCCTTTTCTTTTTTTCTCCTCTCTTCTCTTCTCTTCTCTTCTCTTCTCTTTTCTCTTTTTAGATAATCAAAAATCACATAGTTTTTTGCTGCTGTTTATCGTGCCTTTTTAATCTCTTCACCTGAGAACAGTTCTGTTTCAGTTTTCTTTCCTTTTTCCATTAGGTTGATGTTTTCAAAATCTAGGCTAGTTGTCTTGTAGTCTAACAGTTTGCATTTGTCTGATTGTTTTCTCTAGATTAGATTCAGTGTAAAGACATAGATGCTTTCACGTAGGTATTGTTGATTACTTTCTATTGTATCACCGCAGAGGTACCTACTGTTAGTTTGTTCTGTTGTTAGTGATGCTAAATTTGACCATTTGAATACATTGGGGTCTGCCGGATCAATGCATCGTAAAAGTATTATTTCTCTTATAAATGTAGGAGAATAGTTAGGAAGTATGAATTTTGAATGTTTATCTTTTACTATAACACATTTAATCATAAGTTAATATAGTTTAATATTTAATAATGGTTAGGTTTGACCACTGGCTCACAAGATTCCTGATAATTAACAACTGGCTCTCATGAGATGGTATGAACTGTCTCTAGCACACTACTGTGCCTATCTCAATATAGTCCCAAATAGATAAACTATCAAATTATATGCTAAAATTCTATATATATATGAGAGAGACAAAATCAATAATTATAGTTCAGTAGTTATAATAGTGAATCCCGCTTGGAACCTGATATGATCAAATAGAACTATGCACAGATACAAAGTACAAATAACATGATTAATTGTGTCATCTAGTCTGTGTGTATCACTCTTGGTTGGTAGATATATAGACAGAAAGACACAGAGAGAAATCATTGTGTACAACAGAGAAAACTTAACTATGTTTCGAACACCCATGGCCCATTCACAGAAAAGTCAGGCATTTGCTAGACAACAAAGAAAGCCTTGGTGAATTCCAAAGACTCAAAATAAAACAAAACAACAACAAAAGCTGCTCCACTACTGATTATCGTTCTTTTACCACACTGCAGTAAAATTAGAGAAAAATAACAAAATAATAGATAAAATTAGATATAATTTTTTAAAAAATAATTACTAGGGTAAGAGAGAAAACACAAAGTATTTCAGGCTGACTGACAGTGAAGACACAGAGTAGAGAAATGACAGATGCAATTCATTTAGTACTTGTCACTGACAAAAATAACTCTGAATACACTAAAGAAAAAACCCTGAAACTTGATATTCAGTTATGAAATGCATTAAACTTGTATTTTTTTATCTTAAATTCTTTTTTTAATGTACGCTTTTTAGTTTTATTTTTTTACCTTTTTAACATCTTTATTGGAGTATAATTGCTTTACAATGGTGTGTTAGTTTCTGCTTTATAACAGAGTGAATCAGCGATACATATACATGCATTCCAATATCTCCTCCCCCTTACATCTCCCTCCCACCCTCCCTATCCCACCCTTCTAGGTGGACACAAAGCACCATGCTAATCCCCCTGTGCAGTGCGGCTGCTTCCCACTAGCTATCTGTTTTACATTTGGTACTGTATATATGTCATTGCTACTCTCTCACTTCATCCCAGCTTCCCCTTCCCCACCCCGTGCCCTCAAGTCCATTCTCTATGTCTGCGTCTTTATTCTTGCCCTGCCACTAGGTTCATCAGTACAGCTTTTTAAAATTCCATATATATGCGTTAGTGTACGGTATTTGTTTTTCACTTTCTGACTTACTTCACTCCATATGACAGACTCTAGGTCTATCCACCTCACTACAAATAATTCAATATCATTTCTTTTTATGGCTGAGTAATATTCCATCGTATATATGTGCCGTGTTTTCTTTATCCATTCATCTGTCAATGGACACTTACGTTGCTTCCATGTCCTGGCTATTGTCAGTAGAGCTGCAATGAACATTGTGGTAGATGACTCTTATCGAATTATGGTTTTCTCAGGGTATATGCCCAGTAGTGGGATTGCTGGGTCGTATGGTAGTTCTATTTTTAGTTTTTTGAGGAACCTTCATACTGTTCTCCATAGTGGCTGTATGATTTTACATTCCCACCAACAGTGCAAGAGGGTTCCCTTTTCTCCACACCCTCTCCAGCATTTATTGTTTCTAGATTTTTGATGATGGCCACTTTGACTGGTGTGAGGTGATACCTCACTGTAGTTTCGATTTGCATTTCTCTCATGATTAGTGATGTTGAGCATCCTTTCATGTGTTTGTTGGCAATCTGTATATCTTCTTTGAAGAAATGTCAGTTTAGGTCTTCTGCCCATGTTTGGATTGGGTTGTTTGATTTTTTGATATTGAGCTGCATGAGCTGCATGTATATTTTGGAGATTAATCCTTTGTCAGTTGCTTCATTTGCAGATATTTTCTCCCATTCTGAGGGTTGTCTTTTGGTCTTGTTTATGTTTTCCTTTGCTGTGCAAAAGCTTTTAAGTTTCATTAGGTCCCATTTGTTTATTTTATTATTATTATTATTTCCATTTCTCTAGGAGGTGGGTCAAAAAGGATCTTACTGTAATTTATGTAATAGAGTGTTCTGCCCATGTTTTCCTCTAAGAGTTTTATAGTGTCTGGCCTTACATTTAGGTCTTTAATCCATTTTGAGTTTATTTTTGTGTATGGTGTTAGGGAGTGTTCTAATTTCATTCTTTTACATGCAGCTGTCCAGTTTTCCCAGCACCACTTATTGAAGAGGCTGTCTTTTCTCCATTGTATACTCTTGCCTCCTTTATCAAAGATAAGGTGACAATAGGCTTTCTCTCCTGTTCCATTGATCAGTATTTCTGTTTTTGTTCCAGTACCATACTGTCTTGATTACTGTAACTTTGTAGTGTAGTCTGAAGTCAGGGTGCCTGATTCATCCAGCTTCGTTTTTCATTCTCAAATTGCTTTGGCTATTCGGGGTCTTTGGTGTTTCCATACAAATTGTGAATTTTTTTGTTCTAGTTCTGTGAAGAATGCCATTGGTAGTTTGATAGGGATTGCGTTGAATTTGTAAGTTGCTGTGGGTAGTATAGTCATTTTCACAATGTTGATTCTTCCAATACAAGAACATGGTATATCTCTCCATCTGTTTGTATCATTCTTAATTTCTTTCATCAGCATCTTATAGTTTTCTGCATACAGGATTTTTGTCTCCTTAGGTAGGTTTATCCTAGGTATTTTATTCTTTTTGTTGCAGTGGTAAATGGGAGTGTTTCCTTAATTTCTCTTTCAGACTTTTCATCATTAGTGTATAGGAATGCAAGAGATTTCTGTGCATTAATTTTGTATCCTGCTTCTTTACCAAATTCGTTAATGAGCTCTAGTAGTTTTCTGGTAGCATCTTTAGGATTCTCTATGTATACTATTATGTCATCTGCGGACAGTGACAGTTTTACTCTTCTTTTCTGATTTGGATTCCTTTTATTTCTTTTTCTTCTCTGTTTGCTGTGGCTAAAACTTCCAAAACTATGTTGAATAACAGTGGTGAGAGTGGGCAACCTTGTCTTGTTCCTGATCTTAGTGGAAATGGTTTCTGTTTTATACCATTGAGAACGATGTTGGCTGTGGGTTTCTCATAAATGGCCTTATTATGTTGAGGTAAGTTCCCTCTGTGCCTACTTTCTGGAGGGTTTTTATCATAAATGGGTGTTGAATTTTTGTCTAAAGCTTTTTCTGTATCTATTCAGATGACCATATGTTTTTTCTCCTTCAATTTGTTAATATGTTTTATCACATTGATTGATTTGCATATATTGAAGAATCCTTGCATTCCTGGGGCCAACCCCACTTGATCATGGTGTATGATCCTTTTAATGTGCTGTCGGATTCTCTTTGCTACTATTTTGTTGAGGATTTTTGCATGTATATTCATCAATGATGTTGACCAGTAATTTTCTTTTTCTGTGGCATCTTTGCCTGGTTTTGGTATCAGGGTGATGGTGGCCTCGTAGAATGAGTTTGGGAGTGTTCCTCCCTCTGCTATATTTTGGACGAGTTTGAGAAGGATAGGTGTTATCTCTTCTCTAAATGTTTGATAGAATTCACCTGTGAAGCCATCTGGTCCTGAGCTTTTGTTTGTTGGAAGATTTTTAATCACAGTTTCAATTTCAGCACTTGTGATTGGTCTGTTTATATTTTCTGTTTCTTCCTGGTTCAGTCTCAGAAGGTTGTGCTTTTCTAAGAATTCCTTCATTTCTTCCAGGTTGTCCATTTTGCGGGCATATAATTGCTTATAGTAATCTCTCACGATCCATTGTAGTTTTGCAGTGTCAGTTGTTACTTCTTTTTCATTTCTAATTCTATTGATTTGAGTCCTCTCCCTTTTATTCTTGATGAGTCTGGCTAATGGTTTATCAATTTTGTTTATTTTCTCAACGAACCAGCTTTTAGGTTAATTGATCTTTGCTATCGTTTCCTTCATTTCTTTTTCATTTATGTCTTATTTGATCTTTATGATTCCTTTCCTTCTGCTAACTTTGTGGGTTTTTTGTTCTTTCTCTAATTGCTTTAGGTGTAAGGTTAGGTTTTTTATTTGAGATGTTTCTTGTTTATTGAGGTAGGATTGTATTGCTATAAACTTCCATCTTAGAACTGCTTTTTCTGCATCCCATAGGTTTTGGGTTGTCGTGTTTTCATTGTCATTTGTTTCTAGGTATTTTTTGATTTCCTCTTTGACTTCTGCAGTGATCTCTTGGTTATTTAGTAGTGTATTGTTTAGCCTCCAAGTGTTTGTATTCTTTACAGATTTCCTCCTGTAATTGATATCTAGTCTCATAGCATTGTGGTCAGAAAAGATACTTGATGCGATTTCAATTTTCTTAAATTTTTCAAGGCTTGATTTGTGACCCAAGTTATGAACTCTCCTGGAGAATGTTCCATGAGCACTTGAGAAGAAAGTGTATTCTGTTTTTTATGGATAAAATGTCCTGTAAATGTCAGTTAAGTCCATCTTGTGTAATGTGTCATTTAAAACTTGTGTTTTCTTTTTTATTTTCATTTTGGATGATCTGTCCATTGGTGAAAGTGGGGTGTTAAAGTCCCCTACTATGATTGTGTTACTGTCGATTTCCCCTTTTATGGCTCTTAACATTTGCCTTATGTATTGAGGTGCTCCTATGTTGGGTACATAAATATTTACAATTGTTGTATGTTCTTACTGGATTGATCCCTTGATCATTATGTAGTGTCCTTCTTTGTCTCTTGTAATAGTCTTTATTTTAAAGTCTATTTTTGTCTAATATGTGACTTGCTACTCCAGCTTTCTTTTGATTTCCATTTGCATGGAATATCTTTCTCCACCCCTTCACTTTCAGTCTTATGTGTCCCTAAGTCTGAAGTGGGTCTCTTGTAGACAGCATATGTACAGATCTTGTTTCTGTATCCATTCAGGCAGTCTATATCTTGGTTGGAGCATTAATCCATTTACATTTAAGGTAGTTATTGATATTTATGTTCCTATTACCATTTTATAAATTGTTTTGGGTTTGTTATTGTAAGTCTTTTCCTTCTCTTGTGTTTCCTGCCTAGGGAAGCTCCTTTAGCATTTGTTGTAGAGCTGGTTTGGTGGTGCTGAATTCTCTTGCTTTTGCTTGTCTGTAAAGCTTTTAGTTTCTCCATCAAATCTGAATGATATCCTTGCTATGTAGAGTAATCTTGGTTGTAGTTTTTTTTCCCTTTCATCACTTTAAATATGTCCTGCCATACCCTTCTGACTTGCAGAGTTTCTGCTGAAAGATCAGCTGTTAACCTCATGGGGACTCTGTTGTATGTTAATTGTTGCTTTTCCCTTGCTGCTTTTAATATTTTTCTTTGTATTTATGTTTTGATAGTTTGATTAATACGTGTCTTGGCATGTTTCTCCTTGGATTTATCCTGTATGGGACTCTCTGTGCTTCCTGGTCTTGATTGACTATTTCCTTTCCCATATTAGGGAAGTTTTCAATTATAATCTCTTCAAATATTTTCTCAGTCCCTTTTTTCTTCTCTTATTCTTCTCGGACCCCTGTAATTCGAATGTTGGTGCATTAAATGTTGTCCCAGAGGTCTCTGAGATTGTCCTCAATTCTTTTCATTGTTTTTCTTTATTCTGCTCTGTGGTAGTTATTTCCACTATTTTATCTTCCAGATCACTTATCCGTTCTGCCTCAGTTGCTCTGCTATTGATTCCTTCTAGAGAATTTTTAATTTCGTTTATTTTGGTGTTCATCATTGTTTGTTTGCTCTTTAGTTCTTCCAGGTCCTTGTTAAACGTTTCTTGTATTTTCTCTATTGTATTTCCTAGATTTTGGATCATCTTTACTATCATTACTCTGCATTCTGTTTCAGGTAGACTGCCTGTTTCCTCTTCATTTGTTAGGTCTGGTGGGTTTATACCTTGCTCCTTCATCTGCTGTGTATTTCTCTGTCTTCTCATTTTGCTTAACTTACTGTGTTTGGGGTCTCCATTTCATAGGATGCAGGTTTGTAGTTCCAATTGTTTTGGTGTCTGCTCCCAGTGGGTAAGGTTCGTTCGGTGGGTTGTGTAAGCTTCCTGGTGGAGGGTACTGGTGCCTGTGTTCTGGTGGCTGAGTCTGGGTCTTGTCTTTCTGGTGGGCAGGACTATGTCCGGTGCTGTGTTTTGTCTGTGAACTTATTATGATTTTAGGCAATCTCTCTGGTAATGCATGGGTTTGTGTTCCTGTCTTGCTAGTTGTTTGGCCTATGGTGTCCAGCACTGTAGCTTGCTGGTTGTTGAGTGGAGCTGGGTCTTAGCATTGAGATGGTGTTTTCTGGGAGATGTTTCACCGTTTAATATTACATGGGGCTGGAGGTCCCTGGTGGACTGATGTCCTCAACTAGGCTCTCCCACCTCAGAGACTCAGGCCGGACACCCAGCCAGAGCACCAAGACCCTGTCAGCCACATGGCTCGGAAGAAAAGAGAGAAAAATAAGTAAGTAAGTAAACAAATAAATAAATAAAATTTAAAAGTTCTTAAAATGGAAAAAAAAATTAAAAATGAAAAAATAAAAAGTAATTTAAAAAAAGAGAGATGGAAAGAAGAAAGCAACCAAGCCAAAAAACAAATCCACCAATGATTACAAGAGCTAAAAACTATACTAAGCAAACAAACAAACAAAAAAAACCAGACAGACAGAACCCTAGGACAAATAGCAAGAAAAAAAGCTATACAGACAAAACCACATAAAGAAACATACACATACACACTCACATAAAGAGAAAAAGGAAAAAAAAAAAGCATATATATAAATAAAATAAAAAACGAAAGAGAGCAACCAAATCAATAAACAAATCTACCAGTGTTAATAAGTTCTAAATAATAAACTAATAGAAACATAAAACTAGAAAGAAATTAGATGCAGAAGGCAAACCAGAAGTCTGCAGTTGCTCCCAAAGTCCACTGCCTCAATTTTGGGATGATTCATTGTCTATTCAGGTGTTCCACAGATGCAGGGTGCAGCAAGTTCATTGTGGAGATTTAATCCGCTGCTCCTGAGGCTGCACAGAGAAATTTCCCTTTCTCTTCTTTGTTCGCACAGCTCCCGGGGTTCAGCTTTGGATTTGGCCCCGTCTCAGCGTGTAGGTCACCTGAGGGTGTTTGTTCCCTACCCAGAGAGGTCGGGGTTAAAGTAGCAGCTGATTAGGGAACTCTGGCTCACTCAGGCTGGGGGGAGGGAGGGGTACAGAATGCGGTGCGAGCCTGCGGCGGCAGAGGCTAGTGTGACGTTGCAGCAGCCTGAGGTGCGCCATGCGTTCTCCCGGGGAAGTTGTCCCTGGATCCCGGGACCCTGGCAGTGGCTGGCTGCACAGGCTCCCAGGAGGGGAGGTGTGGATAGTGACCTGTGCTTTCACAGAGGCTTCTTGGTGGCTGTAGCAGCAGCCTTAGCATTTCATGCCCGTCTCTGTGGTCTGCGCTGATAGCTGCGCTCACACCTATGTCTGGAGCTCATTTAGGCTGTGCTCTGAATCCCCTCTCCTTGCGCATCCCGAAACAATGGTCTCTTGACTCTTAGGCAGTTCAAGGCTTTCTCCCCAGACCTCTTCCTGGCTAACTGTGGTGCACTAGCCCCCTTCAGGCTGTGTTCACGCAGCCAACCCCAGTCCTCTCCCTGGGATCTGACCTCTGAAGCCTGAGCCTCAGCTCCCAGGCCCCACCCACTGCGGCAGGTGAGCAGACAAGCCTCAGGCTGTTGAGTGCTGGTCAGCACTGATCCTCTGTGAGGGAATCTCTCCGCTTTGCGCTCCTCACCCCTGTTGCTGTGCTCTCCTCTGTGGCTCCGAATCTTCCCCCCTGCCCACTCCTGTCTCCACCAGTGAAGGGGCTTCCTAGTGTGTGGAAAGTTTTCCTCCTTTACAGCTCCCTCCCAGAGATGCAGGTCCCATCCCTATTCTTTTGTCTCTGTTTTTCGTTGTTTCTTTTGCCCTACCCAGGTATGTGGGGATTTTCTTGCCTCTTGGGAAGTCTGAGATCTCCTGCTGGTGTTCCGTAGGTGTTCTGTAGGATTTGTTCCACATGTAGGTATAGTTTTGATGTATTTGTTGGGAGGAAGGTTATCGCCATGTCTTACTCCTCCGCCATCTTGAAGGCTCCCCTTGCATTAAACTTTTATATTAAAACTGAGAGAGAAAACAACAGGGAAGGAAACAAACAAAACAAATATCAAAAAAGCTAATATTAAAGTTATATAAAATATTAAAAAATCAGTAAATGCAAAAATTAATATCATAGCTTGAAATGACAAAAAGCAAAAGAGATGATTATGAATACTGTATTATAGACAGACCTTGGACATGACTCATCAAGGGAAAAGAAAAAGCAGATGTGAATATTTTGCAGAGTGCAGAAAGGAAAGAAAACCAGTATATATTAAAATTTTAAATATTTGATTAGTTAGTTACACCAATAAATTTTAACACCTAGAATACATTGATAACCTTCTAGAAAATTGTGAATTACCAGATTTAACCACCAAATAAATAGAATGTTGAACAAATAAAAACCTATAAAAGACACTGAAGTGGGCTCCCCTGGTGGTGCAGCGGTTAAGAATCCATCTGCCAATGCAGGGGGCACAGATTCAAGTCCTGGTCTTGGAAGATCCAACATTCCGTGGAGCAGCTAAGCCCGTTTGCCACAACTACCAAGCCTGCGTTCTAGAGCCTGCGAGCCACAACTATTGTGCCTGCACGCCTAGAGCCCAAGCTCCACAACAATAGAAGCCACTGCAATGAGAAGCCTGCACACTGCAATGAAGAGTAGCCCTGCTCACCGCAACTAGAGAAAGCCCGTGCACAGCAATGGAGACCCAAAACAGCCAAAAATAAAAATAAATAAATAAATAAAGACACTGAAGTGATGGTCTAAAATTTCCCGCTTGAAAAATCATCACCCTCAGGTGGCTTCAGAAGTGAGTTCTACCAAAATTTCAGAGTCTATCTTATATGAGTTTTTCCAGAATTTACAGGAAAATGGGACATTTATAAATTCATTTTATGAAGTCACATAGTTCTAATGCCAAACTGAGATAAGGATAATCTAAAATAACTGAATTAAAAGCCAATTGCATTATAGACATAGGTTTTAAAAAATTAAATACAGTAGTGGCCAACATATGTCCCTATGTCATTGACTTAGTTTACAGCACTGATATTTCTTTTCAGTCCTGCCTCTGATGGTGTTCTAAGTCATCTAGTATGTTTTTGTTTCCTTGCGTTTCTTTTTACATTCATCATCCTTTCATCTCATGAAGTAATATTTTCATATCAATCTGTTATCTTCTTTTGGTTTTCTGTTTCTGTATTAGAAAGCATGTCTTTTCACACATATTAAAGTTATCAGGCCATATTTAAAATTTTTCTTTCCTTTTTGCTATATTAACTCCTAATAGTTCACTCACAAAAGTTGCATTCATCACTTGGAGAACTGGCTCATGAAAAAAGAATGTAAAATAGTGGTTGGATTTGTTCCAAGAGATCCTTCGTGTTAAGCATAATATAAAAAGAAGGCTTACAGAATATAGCTTTATCTTTGGAAAGCATGTATTTCAATATTAACTATATGCCTATGATTATTATTACTAAGATTTAACAAAAAAACCCTACAGGTTTTAGAGGGCTTGTTATGTTCCAGAAATGGCCTCGTTTTCTATTCATATTGTCCATGAGAAAAGTAGAACTTAGTCAAACAAGGATCTTGCTCAAGATCAGCCAATTAGTTAGTGGCAGAGCCAAAATTTAGATTCATCCTAACTCTCCTAACACCATACATAACCTTTACTGTTAAATACTGGGCTCTAAAGTATTATTGGATATTACAAGTTACCTATTCTCTACATATTATAAAATAATCAACATAAATTCATATTTCTAACATCACTTCATCTATTTTATAAATGTGTATTTTCTCATTTTTGCCAGAAGTCTCTGACAGTTTTGAAAATGGAATCTAAGACTATAACATTATTCCCCTTAGGTTAAAAATGTGTAAACCTTTGGGACAGTGATTCATGCATAAGAATGCATAATAAAGTAATAAGGATGGTTATTTTAAAAATAGATTATGCTACACAGATATTCATTTAAATATTGTATCTAAAGGCAAAAACATGATACATACTAAATGTCTTAAAAAATGGAATTAACGAAATAAAATATTGGAATACCATCAATGGAATAGTATGAAAGCATTTTTTAAAAGCACTGACAATGTAGAACACAGTTGGCAACATGAAAAGGTGTTGATAAACAAACAAGTTACTTTTTGGTGTTTAAAAATATTTTCACTGAATTTTACACTTCCAAAGGGTGACTTTTATGGTATGTGAATTATTTTTTTTGTTAAAAATATTCATTCTTCTTTGGCACAAATTAAAACAAGGGGTCAATTGGTGAAAGGATTTCTTTTCCATACCTGCATGACAAATATATCCTTCTCTTCACTTGTAAAATTTAAAATAAACAGTATCGACACAATTTCCCATGTATTTCTGTGTGCAGAACATATCCTATCCATGAAATAATGAAGTATACTAAGTATTAAACAATGGCTACCTTTTGTATCTTCACCCATGAATGATTTTCATTTTCATATTTCTATTTAAACAAACCTTCTGATTTTTCCATGTTGAGCATTGTCTTGATTATTAAATATAAAATATAATTTAAAAAATTTTATTCTTTTTTAAAAAATTTATTTATCTTTGGCTGTGTTGGATCTTTGTTGCTGCGTGCAGGCTTTCTTTAGTTGTGGCGAGTGGGGACTATTTGTTGGGGTGTGCAGGCTTCTCATTGAGGTGGCTTCCCTTGTTGCGAAGTACGGGCTCTAGGCACACTTGCTTCAGTAGTTGTGGCACGCGGGCTCAGTAGTTGTGGCTCGTGGGCTCTAGAGCACAGGCTCAGTAATTGTGGAGAATGGGCTTAGTTGCTCTGAGGCATGTGGGATCTTTCCGGACCAGGGCTTGAACCCGTGTCCCCTGCATTGGCAGGTGGATTCTTATCCACTGCACCCAGGGACATCCAAAAAATTTTTATTCTTTACATGACTGCTAATCCTTCTCTGTAGAGTGCTAGTTTAGAGTCAGAGTTCTCAACTATGGTTATTGTTTGTCTATTTTAAACACAGATTTCTTCTGCTTTGCATGAAACAATTGGGTAGTATCTGTCCATTTTATTAGTGGACTCTTAATTGGCTGGTTGGTTGAGGCTCTGCTAAGCATGGTGAGTGGAGGTCGGCAGTGTAAGAGTAGCTGGTATGGGAAGGGCCAAGCATGGATTATAGTGGACGGTGACAATGCATTTTCAAAATTGCCACCTAGAGGTGCACTGTTTGACTTTTCCTTAACATTGAATAAATTAAAACAAGGGAGCACTCGGGTGAATTATTTCTTATTCCTGCTTGAAGTTAATCAAATATACCTTCCTCCTCACCTATAAAATGGGAATTAAAAGACATCAACCTAGGACTTATGTGAGGATTTTATCAGATAATATATATTTGAGAGACACATCTATAATTTCTTGGCATATAGAATAGAAATAGAAAATAAAAATTATGTAAATCTGAAAAGATATTCTTAAATATTTTTCTGTTATAAACTTGGCTAGTCCCTAATGAAGTAAACATCCCTCAAACCTCAGTCAGAAATGATTTCTGTGTTTATATATTGAAATGGTTATCTTTTGCCCTGATTTGAAGTGAGTGTTAGGATTATCTTTCTGGAGGTAAACTTCTTAGCTATGTGGCCCTATAAAGTTGGCCACTGCTTTCCGGGTTGCCTGAACTAACTCGCATTCCCAAGCAATTACTAAATCAGAATCTGTAGGGAAGATTCTTTCCTTACATCAGGAAAATTTGGGGAACACCTTGTTCAGGGATTAAAAAGATCAGCCCTGGAACCAGAGGAACAGACTGAATGAGACTTTCTGTTGCACCCCTTTGATCCAGTTTTTTAATCTTTCTGGGTTTTAGTTTCTTCATCTCTAAAATGAATACTCAAAAGAAGCTGGATGATTGGGTAATTATGGGGATGGAATTAATATACATAAAGTCCTTAAGACAGTACCTGGAAAAACTCTTTTCAATCAGTCCTTGCTACTTCTGTTGTTGTTACTATTACTTTTTCAGTGTGTAAAGGAAGATTATTGCACAATTTTCTCTCCCCCAGTAAGTGTTCAGTATGAAGTGTGGCATAATAATGATGGCAGTTAAAGTTACCCCATCTGTAGAAATCCTTTTATTTAAAACACCCCATGAAATATGTCCAAATATTTGACTCTCCTCCACAAATTAACTCTTTTATGCTTATATCTTTAGAAGTTCCTACAATTAATGTTTGCTAGTGGCTGGTCCTCAAATTATATTTTAAGAAGGCTTTATTGTATCCAACTTCATCTGCAGACTGATTTAAAATTCACAAAGCCTTGCATTATCACACATCAAATGTCACAGTCTGCCAGTTAATCTTATTGAAAGGTTAGTTATGTGTAGCACCTGCAAAGGTTAGTTATGTGTAGCAAAGGTTAGTTATGTGTAGCACCTGCAAAGGTTAGTTATGTGTAGCACCTGCAAAGCACCTGTCTGAACTGAAGATTCCCAGGATTTGATGCTAAAATGGGGATGAAAGTAAAATTAAATTGAGAATTGGAAAGGCAGCTGTGTATTAACTAACTTTTGGCTATCTCAATGTCTTAAAACTTCCAGCATAGTTTTCATTGGTTATTGATGACAACAACAACATATACAACAAATATCAACCTTCTCTTTCTGAAAACAAGGTAGTTTTCAGGTTTGCTTCTCTCTGTATAATACCAAAATAAGGTAGAAAAAAATTTTAATAGCATATTAGGTTTTTATTCATCCACTAAACTAAGAACTTTTTTTAGGATGTCAAATTCCACAAATTCTCAATTAGATATGTGTAAGTTACTTTCATTGTGCAGAAAATTTAAATATTAGTCTAGTCCCACTAAGCAGCAGTTCTGTGATCAGTTTTTGCAAGGATGTGTGCTCTGGGAATGTGATCTTTAATATTTAACTCAATCCAAATATAATTATAAAGGACAAACTTCTGGGAAAAGGAAAGAAAATTGCAGCTCCATTTGGATTACATACTTTTTGATTATTTCATAGACACAAATGTCTAGAAGGACAAGAGAGGTAACATAAATGATTGTAATGGGTCAGCTCAGGTGTGCGTGTCCCGTTTGATGGGGCCAAAAGCCCCCTCCGCCACTTCAATTCATGGCCAACTCTGAGAAGAAACAGAGGGTTATAGAGAGGAATGTCAAGGTGTTCTTGTTCAATTGCACCAAGGTAAAGAGTTTATTTGGTGGGGGGCGTTTTCCTTCCATACCAATGCTCCTCCCAACCCCACCAGACCCATGAGTCTAAAGCCCACCATAGCAAGTCTCCTGGGCCATTTGAGTAAGGAGGTTGCCTAATATTTAGCTGTTGGTAGACTTTGTAAAGACAGTATGGGGGCAGCATTTCTGCTAAAAGATCAAAATTCAAGCTGCTGTTACAGGTATTCTCTTCTCAGAAACCAGGGTGAGTGTGGTTAACATAGCTCCTCTCTTGGGGCAATGTGTAGAATCCATTAAAATCATGATGGATGGGTTTTTGTAGAAAGGCTCAGGTCCTGCTGTCATCTCTGACACCAGCTGTGAAATCAGTTGCTCTCTAGAGCAAAAATTGGGTGGTTTCAACTCAGTTTTTCTGAATCCAAGGAGGTTTTAAAAGCATCCTCTTCATGTTCCTTCTTCTTGTACTTTGTTCAACAGGAAATGTTTTCTTCTATCTGCTTTTCAGTGTAGTGGTTATGGGTAACCTTTGGGTCCTGCTATATTAGAGTTTTCCAATTTGGACAAAAAGTGTGGGAGGCTGAGGGACAGAGAGTATGTAAGTGTTGAGGAAGCCACGGATTTGCGCTACTCAGATCTCTTTGAAGAGAACTTGCTGCGGGGAGCAGCTGACTGAGAGTCTCAAGCTGCCAATCCAGAGAACTTGGAAGCCTCACGTACCAAGGGTTGCCTCCCCGCAGTGACAAAGGAGGGTGGGCTTCTAGTGCCGGTCGGATTCCTGCTCAGTGAAGGATTCTGCTAACAGGCAGCTTGCTTAAGGACGCCCCATTGTTCTGGCAGAAAATTTTTCAGACCCAAGCTGTGGTCTGAGGCTCTTCCTACCCAATCCTTCCTCCACGTTCTCCTTTCATAGGTTTCAGACCTGCCTTGTGGTTTGAAGATTTTGCCTCCTCCTATGCTTTCTCCCTTTCTCCATCACAGGTGTTTCTTCCACTAAATCTCTTCAGTGAGGCATCTGCTTCTCGCAGTGCATATGTGACTTACATATATGTATGATGTATGTGGAGGGTTGTGTGTATATATATGTATGTGTGTTTGTGTGTCCTTTCTGTTACAATGTGTATTTCTATAATGTAAACTAGATCACATACAATTCGCATATAGCAGAAAAATACTAATAAAATGTGGAAGTTGCATTAGTCTGTGCTTGATTTTCCCAACATGCCAATATTTTGAAGCCGTCTGGGACATGCTTTCCCAGAATTAAAAGAGAAACCTTCAGGAAGTAGGAAATACTACATAAGTGCTTTCTATTAGTGCAAATACTAGCTGGTTTAGTGGCTTTAAAAACTGCTAAGCTTTCCATAATGTCTCTGCCAAAACTGCAAATGCAAATGAATCTGCAAAGATATTGCCTGTGTGTTTAGAAAAAACTGAGGTGGAAGTCCACACTGTGACATTTTTAATTTTGATAAAACTGGTCTCAATTGGGAGTATATCCCTCTAAGTAAGTTTATCTTGGGGGAAGAGGCATGAACCTTGGAAAAAAACTGATGGATTTTTACCTTAGGTGTCAAGGCCAGTTGAGATTTAACTCTGATAACATTTATATTAAGATTATTATTGCTTTTATTAGTACTTTGGCTACAAAGTTACATAGGTTTTAGTGCTCTGCCTTCAGTTATTTTCTAAAAGTATACAGTTATTTTAGTATGTGATTTTGTAGAACACAAGTTTTCTCTCATTATAGAAGAAACTCCAGTGTATATCAATATAGATATATATTTGTTCATTCTTTTCAGAGAGCCAGGGTTTGGCAAATTAACAGCTTTTGTGCAAAGATTGTCCTCAAAATGAGCTTGAAAGGCCTCTTTTGGAGCTCAGAAGCTAAACACTGAATCTTTCTTTTTCATTTGTGCTCTAACCATCCTCTCTTTCCACTCAGGCAGTGGATAATCCAGAACGAATTCAGAGAAGACCCATGTTAAAAATGCAAAGAAGAAGCAAATACATGTTTGCAATTATGTCATCATGTGGGCTCGTTGCTGGTGCTGACTAGTCACCTTCTAAGTGAGTCACTCTGCACTTACCCACCCTGAAGCACTCAGGATTCAAATTCATGCACCAGAAGAAGGGAAGAATATTCATAAGTTGTGGACCTTCAGGATCACTTGGTAAGTTGAAAAAACTGAACACCAATGGTTTGCTATTTTAAGCACATAACAGGAGGGAAAAAATAGCTTAGGAAGGTGAGAATGTATTTTATCAAATGCTACTTACTACTGTTTGCACAGACGTGAAGTATTTTTCTCCTACAGCCACTTAAATGATGATCTTTTGCTAGGAAATTTTCATTCCTATTACCTAAAAGAAATACCAAAGCATAAATATATTTTCAGGTTTGCAGAAAAAATTAAATCTCAGTTATGGATTCCTTTGTTCTCAAATAAATTGTATTTCTTCTCTGGGAGGGAAGTTTGAGATGTAACTTCATAAAAATAAAATCCAGGAGTGAAGAATAGCTTTTCCCCTACTCCAATGATGGGAAGAGTAGTAAGGGGCATATATCATGACAAGTGATTTGGAAAAACTATAAGAAAGCCTTTCCAGATAAGGCAGTTCTAAAATACTGCAGTGTTAAAAAGGATTACCAAGGGAGTTCCCTGGTGGCACGGTGATTAAGAATCCACTTGTCAATGCAGGGGACACGGGTTCGATCCCTGGTCTGGGAAGATCCCACATGCTACAGAGCAACTAAGCCTGTGCACCACAACTACTGAGCCTGTGCTCTAGAGCCTGTGAGCCACAACTACTGAGCCCATGTACCACAACTACTGAAGCCTGTACCCCGAGAGCCTGTGCTCCGCAACAAGAGAAGCCACTGCAATGAGAAGCCCACACAGCACAACAAAGAGTAGCCCCTGCTTGCCATAACTAGGGAAAGCTTACACGCAGCAACGAAGACCCAAAATGCAGCCAAAAATAAATAAAATTTTTAAAAAGTCATTATCACCTTTAAAAAATAAATAAATAAAAAGGATTACCAAGAAACAAAGTTCAACACTATCGTCTTTAGAGCACTGTGTCCTAAATAAAGGTAGAAGGAAGAAGAGAATGGTCATGGGTCACATGGCCCTAGCACATAATAAATCTTATCTATCTTATCTAACTTTAATGGTAGGTTAAGGTTCTTACAATTCTGCTGTCCCATTCTTTTCATGAAATATTTGATTTATGATTTTATATTTTCCTATTCACATGATTAGGAGAACAGAAAAATAAAGGTGGAATTCATCTCCAACAATTAGTCTGTAACAGTGGTTCTCAAACAATGGTAGGTAGTAGAATGACTTGGAAAAAAAAAAGTATAATGGTGCCTTACCCAGAGCGTACAGAATCAGATTTCCTGAGTGTGGAGCATCTATCTTTACTTGTTTTAAAAGTTTAAAATGATATATATTTTCTCAAAGATTGACTTGAAATTCCTTTCAAGAATAAAACAGTCATTTAAATTTCCTTATGCAAAACTAAACAGAAACTACACCAAGAAAACTGAAGTCCATCTGGAACTTTTAAGCTACACGACGGTCACCTAAAATCATTAGTGGAAGAGATAGGGCCTGAATTCAACAAAGTGAAATTGAAAGTCACCTTGGTCTTTAAAAAAAAAAAGACTTTAGAACAGAAATGTCAAGAACAGATGTTTTAGGAAAAAATATAAGATTTTTTAACCCTATGATTTATATTCAATTAGGAGTAGGCTTTAGCAGAGGTAGTCAAATATCTTTATAAAATATGTGAAATTAACTGTTACATTACAAAATGCCTTGTGACTGAGTAAACTGAGGGTCTCTGGTGCACCAGAGGTCATTTGGAAGGTGGACTGGGGTCACTAAAGTGAAGTCACAGGATATGAGCATTGCCAATGCCCACCAGAGTATAACTCTTTTCCCTTACCCCTCAATATAATTGTTAAATTACCATGGGCAATAAAGGGAGACTTTAGGATAACAAATATTTAAGTAAACGCTGATCTTCCTTGTATTTTGAACATATATTACAAGTGAAATCATTCCCACCACATAATCTGCTGTAAACATTGCCTATTTTCTTTTTCATTTTCAGGAAAATTATTCCTGCATTCAATAGTTATAAAGAATGAAAAAACAAAATGTGAGATTAAAAAAATCATGAGTTATACTATAGTTTTAACACATATAGGTTTTATTACATGGCTATAATTACGAAAAGAAAGTTTCTGCATTGTCTTTGGTTCTCGTTATTAGAAGTAACACCCTCCAGCCTGAGCCTGGCAGTCTATACCATTACCTCACTGAACTTCAAAAGACATTTGTAAGATGGACAGTTGCCAGTAAGTAGCCTGCTTCCATCCTACTTTGATATTAGCTTAACAACTGGAAGGATCTGGCTGTTTAAATATTAAACACATATTCAATTATTAAAGAGTTAACATTCTTTTTCTGATTATTAAACCTGTATGGAAAGAGCATTGAAACTAACGTGCAGTTTGTTACCAGTTTCACAGACTGCAATGTCACATATGCTAAATTGTTTCTATACTGTCTTGGCCGTCAGAACAGGGCTCAGCAACACCAGAATCTGATGAAAACACAATTAAAACTACTGCTCAAATGTTCCAGTGGCCACAGTGGATCATTTCCAAGAGGGATGTTCAGATTATTGCTCAAGGCAAAATGACTACAGATTATTGTTTTGCCATTGATCTAACAGGAAAGAATTGCCAGCTAATGGACCTCAGGAAAGAGACTAATTAAAAGAATAAAAAGGTAGCTCCTACTCCACCCTTTTTCAAACATGAGCAAGTCTAACAATAGGATGTAAGATTCATTAAAAACCAACAGTAAGGAAAAATAAATGCATTAAATACTGAATTTCTGGATAAGTAACAGCATTCCATAAATACTACATCAAACAATTAGCTAATAAAGTTCAATAGTTTATCACCTTTGGACGTGTTACCATGAAATTTAAATATTCAAATACCTTAATTAATGTCTTAAAATTAATTTAATAATATAGACTATCTCATCCCAATTGCTGGTTTGAATAATTCTAGGGGTCCCCCATCCTCCTGAACAAATGATTTTGATCAGGATATTATACCTTCTTGCCTTAGTCTGTTCTTATAGAAAATAGGAAGGAGAAATATAAGGAAAATTTGGTAGAACTAGTTTTAGAAATAAAATTTGATTTGCTGCCCAGTATCCAGCATTTCATATATACATGAGCATTCAGCTATCTTGCTAAATTACTACAGATAAATTTTCCTAAAATTAAACATTATATTAGGTAAACCCAACAAACATGAGATCATATGTTTCATGGTAAACATTAGGCTGGGCCATGACATGCAAGAAATGTCAATAAGAAAAATGACATCCAACTCTCAAGAGACTGTACTCTCAAGGTGGAATATTCATGTAATGGAGTCTAATGATACTGGTACTTCTGCTACCATTATTAGGTTATGTGACTCCAGACAAGTCATGTCACCTCATCCACAAAATGAGGTGCTGGATTAAATACTCTCCCTTTCTCCTTTTCACACTATAATTTTACAATCTGCAAATTAATAAGGGGAAATGGGGCTGAGATAATGCATGAACCTAGAAAAGAAGAAGTCATTGACATTTAGCCTTGGGATTTTTTACTTTCATATTTATGTTTTTCATGGACTGGTGTTAAAACTAGTTTCATTCCCAGGTCACATCCCATGATGGTATAGTCAGATGACTCAGATTCATGCTGGGAAGAAGGGTGAAATAGCCTAGGAATAATTCACAAGATAGATAATACACGAGTTAGAAATGGCATTTTATGGGTAAATAAACACAAATTCCCATGTGCTTAGTGGAGACTTAGACATAATCTATTAAGCAAATGTTTATTAAGTGCTTATTTTGTGCCTACCAATTGTGTTTGAAACTGCAAGACCCAAAACAGGAATTAACATTTATATTCTCTACCTTAAGCAAACTTACAAGTTAGTTGGGAGCACTTCAAATGTCAAAATATCATCTCTTTCAAACCGGAAACTATAGTTAATTAAGTAATAATTGAATTGGTAAGCTGGACAGTAAGTTTAAGTTTCTTAATGAAGGTATAAAATAAAGTATAAAAGAGGAGATAGGAATCATTCTGTCACTATCCAAAAGGGAATACTGTGTGATACAGTGAAAAGTTAAGCAATTAACTGAAAATCTGAGGAAACTTGAGAAATGATTGGAGATGTTCAGGTATTAGGATCATAAATCTCTCATAGGGCATGAAAAGAAAGTACCTAATTCAATTTAAAACTTGCTTCTTCAGATAATGTCTTTATGTGACAGTGGTGTGAATTTGTTACAAATAGGGAGACAAGTGGTATATCTTATACCAGAAATGGAAATATTGTAATGTCTAGAAAGAATGT
Source organism: Orcinus orca (assembly GCF_937001465.1). Taxonomy (NCBI): domain Eukaryota; kingdom Metazoa; phylum Chordata; class Mammalia; order Artiodactyla; family Delphinidae; genus Orcinus; species Orcinus orca. The sequence goes on from NC_064568.1 coordinate 14,414,406, forward strand.
AACATCATATGATATAAATTCTCAAACATTAATTAATGAATTGCTTACCTTTACAACATACCCCAGTCAGTGCTTTAGTTGATACATGATGAATTTCTATTTCATCTCTGCACTGGTCAGCATAGAGTAGTTTTTCCTATGGCAGCAAAACACTAAACCTAAAATGACAGAAGTCAATTACTTGCTACACATCTGCTCACTCTGGGACCCAAGCTAATGAAATAAGCTCAGTCTGGACACAATGTTACATGTCGTGACAGAGGAGAAAGACAGAACGGATCCACTTGTTGGTTCTGAAATAGTCATTGGTCAAAGCAAGTCACATGCTCAAATAGGACAGGGAGTAGAAGCAAATATTTGTAAATACTAATAGTTTCTAACACAGCCTTCCACTAGTTGCCTCTTACAGAGTCATTTTTCTAATTAAAATTTTTGTCATGAAACTAAGGCATGCATGTACTTTTTTAAAACGCAATGTTTTGAAAGATTTTTAATGGTAAAAATAAAACAAAAAAGAAGTGTTCCCTGCCCAATCTTTCCTTCACCTGAGTCTTTCCTCAGACGTGAATAGCTTATACTTTTCATTCGCTTATTTTAATAAATGTCTATGTATATGTTTGTCTATCTCCACATTTTCTTTTTAAACATTTATTTTTAAAATTATTTTTGACTTTATTTTTGGCTGCATTGGGTCTTTGTTGCTGTGCATGGCCCTTGTCTAGTTGTGGCGCGCAGGGGCTACTCTTCCTTGCAGTACGCAGGCTTCTCCTTGCGGTGGCTTCTCTTGTTGCAGAGCACGGGCTGTAGGAGTAAGGGCTTCAGTAGTTGTGGCTCACAGGCTCTAGAGCGCAGGCTCAGTACTTGTGGCACACGGGCTTAGTTGCTCCGCAGCATGTGGGATCTTCCCAGACCAGGGCTCGAACCCATGTCCCCTGCATTGGCAGGCGGATTCTTAACCACTGTGCCACCAGGGAAGTCCCTATCTCCACATTTTAAAATAACGAACATTTTAATAAAATGTTCATTCTGTTATTTATTGATTAATCAATCTTAAATACCACGCATTTACCTTTTACTTCCTAGGCAGAGGTTTATCATTTTTAAACCAACCTGTTCACATTTTCTCCTCATCCTTCCCAGTTATCACAATTGTCTACAGAACAGTTAGTGCATTTTTGTATCTATAAAATTACCATTCACTGTTGGATGAAGAAGTGACCTATTATTATGTTTATTTTCTATTTGATACCTTTTTTTTAGCCTGGAGTAAATAATCACCTCTTTTTTAGGTGATTTTTTTAACTTGCTTAGTGTAATATGTATTGTGTTGATTTCTCCTCAGATTCTCTAACAGATATGTTACATGATTATAAATAATTATTTCCAAATATTCAGACTAATCAAATAATGTTTTCATTATTTTTATTTCTTTTCTGGAGATTTTTTTCTTGAAAATCCACTGAGAGATGCTCCAGTTTGAACAGTTTTCACACTGGGGCAAATTATGCACTGTTACTTTGGGAATTCTCTTTGTTGCTCTCTGATAATGGATTACAAGTTTCCTGCATTCCTGCATGTCCTTCCCTCTGTTGGTTTATTTATTTATTTTTTTCCCTAACACTCACTTTGCACTTGTTTTCTAAAAGGGGAACTTGGTGCATGAGATTTTCCTGGTTTCTTCCCCTTACATTTCTGCAAAATGTATATAATGTATTTTAACAATTAATAATTTAGCTGGTTATGATTCTAGGTTCAAAGTCGTTTATCTCTAAAAATTTGAGGATTTTTATCTACTGTATTGTGGTATCCACTGTTAGTGTTGGAAAGTTTTATGCTAGTCTGGTCCTAAGCTGATGTATATGACTTTTCCCCCATGAAAGTGTATTAAACTAGCTGGGCTGCCAAAACAAAATACTGTAGACTGAATGAGTGTCTTAAACAACAGAAATGTATTTCTTACAGTTCTGGAAACTGGAAAGTCTAAGATCAGGGTTTCAGCCAATTCAGTTTCTGGTGAGAATGCTCTTCCTGGCTTACAGACAGCCCTTCTTGCTGTGTCGTCACATAACATAACAGGGAGGGAGGGAGCAAGAGAGAGAGAGAGAGATCGCTTTCTGAAGACTCTTCCCATGAGGATTCTAATCTCATTGGATCAGAGTCCCACTTTTAAGACCTCATTTAATCTTAATCATTGCCTTACTCCAAGGATGTTACAATGGGTGTTAGGAATTTAGCAGATAAATTTTGAGGAGACACAATTCAGACCATAGCATAAAATATTTAGAATCTTTCCTTTATCCCTGGATTTCTGAAATTTCATGGAATGGGCTAATCTTTGGTTAATCCAATCATTCCTTCATGTCTGGAACGTTTCCACTTTCAAATACATATAATTTCCTTTACTATGATTTCTATCCCTCAAATGTTATAGTTCTTGAACTCATCTTTCAACTTCCTCATATTGTTCCACTATCTTTCATTTATTGATCTTTTTATTCTACTTACTAGGACATTCCTCAACCACAATATTATACTCGTATTCAACTTTTCTCCTTAATTTTTACTTGATTATCCAGTATTTATGAGTTATCTTTTGTTCCCTTTCTCTCAATCTATCTTTCTCTGTCTCACTCTCTCGTAGTTAAGGATATTAATTTTAGTTTCTGTAAACTTTTAATTTCACATAATTATGTTTCTCTTTTGCCTTCCCTTTGTTGGTAGTTTGTCCTTATCTCTATTTTTTATAATTAGAGACTTCCGTCAACTGTCTGGTCATTATTGTATGCCTGTGTGTATTTAAAAATGAAAAATGAAAACATGTTTAAAAGGTTGGAGGTTAATATGCATAGGTGGGTTTCTTGTTTGGTAGACTTCACGATTGAATTATTGCATGATCAGCTGCATCCCCAATGACAACACAGAAAGGTTGTTTCTCTAAGGCTGTGCAGTTCTTCCAGAGAAATATTTTCTAATTTTCAGTCACTTGGATGATTGTATGTATAGGAGGGCTGATGGGAGTGGTTCTGAAAACCTTTCTCTGGTGTCCTAGGAACAAGGTTCTATGGCTTGGCATTGAGATTCTTTTGTAATCTGCCTTCCTCCCTTTTTTGAACCATACTTCACTCTGGACTTCTACTGTACATGGTGTCCCCAGACCAGAAATCTCTTTTAGTAACTCTGGAAAGTATACCTCCTGTCTCCTGCTGCATGGAGATAGGATGGGTCATCGTCACCTTGCTGCACAGTGTGAGGTGAGGATCACGTGGTCCCTTCCTTGTGAACACAACTAAAACCAATTCTCCCCTTTTTTAGCACCAAGTCTTACCTCAATATCCTGTAGGCTTTGGGTTCTTAAGTATTGCACCTTGCTAATTCTGTTGCCACTCTTCCATTTATTTTCTTTCTTTCACAAATTTATTTACATTTCTTATCCATTGTTTTCTCTTTTTCCCATCCTTTTTGTACTTTTGCTTGTTGCAAAGTACATATATAGATTGCAGTCCTTTTGAATGAGTTTTCTTTAGTGACTGTAAATGAAGACATTTTCATTGTGTGTATTATCTGAAAATGTACTGTTAGAAATAATGATTTTGGACTTCCCGGCGGTACAGTGGTTAAGAATCCGCCTGTCAATGCAGGGGACACAGGTTCTATCCCTGGTCCGGGAAGATCCCAAATGCGTGGAGCAACTAAGCCCATGCACCACAACTACTGAGACCACATGACACAACTACTGAAGCCCTTGTGCCTAGAGCCCATGCCCTTCAACAAGAGAAGCCACCACAATGAGAAGGCCGCACACCTCAACAAAGAGTAGATCTACTTGCCACAATTAGAGAAAGCCCGTGCACAGCAACAAAGACCCGATGCAGCCAATCAATCAGTCAATCAATCAATAATTCAGTGGTTTATAAAGAACCTATCATACAGCAGTCCTCTATCTGTGGCAGCAATATAACTTCTCAGTATATTGATAACTCATTAATTTAAACTCCTTGGTATCACACTTGCTCCTTCCTTTACACTGAGCCATTGACAATCTTAAGAAAAAGTTATCAACTGAGCTCTGCCCGCCAAAGCAACAGCCAGCTCTACCCACCACCAGTCCCTCCCATCAGGAAGCTTGCACAAGCCTCTTACATAGCCTCATCCACACAGGACATATAGCAGAAGCAAGAAGAACTACAATCCTGCAGCCTATGGAACAAAAACCACATTCACAGAAAGATAGAAAAAATGAAAAGGCAGAGGGCTATGTACCAGATGAAGGAACACGATAAAACCCCAGAAAAACAACTAAATGAAGTGGAGATAGGCAACCTTGCAGAAAAAGAATTCAGAATAATGATAGTGAACATGATCCAGGACCTTGGAAAAACAATAGAGGCAAAGATCAAGAAGATGCAAGAAATGTTTAACAAAGATCTAGAAGAATTAAGGAGCAAACAAACAGAGATGAGCAACACAGTAACTGAAATGAAAAATACACTAGAAGGAATCAATAACAGAATAACTGAGGCAGTAGAATGGATAAGTGACCTGGAAGACAGAATGGTGGAATTCACTGCTGCAGAACAGAATAAAGAAAAAAGAATGAAAAGAAATGAAGGCAGCCTAAGAGACCTCTGGGACAACATTAAACGCAACAATGTGCGCATCATAGGGGTCCCAGAAGGAGAAGAGAGAGAGAAAGCACCCGAGAAAATACTTGAAGAAATTATAGTCGAAAACTTCCCTAACATGGGAAAGGAAATAGCCACCCAAGTCCAGGAAGTGCAGAGAGACCCATACAGGATAAACCCAAGAAGAAGCACACTGAGACACATAGTAATCAAATTGGCAAAAATTAAAGACAAAGAAAAATTATTGAAAGCAGCAAGGATAAAACGAAAAATAACATGCAAGGGAACTCCCATAAGGTCAACAGCTGATTTCTCAGCAGCAACTCTACAAGCCGGAAGGGAGTGGCATGATATACTTAAAGTGATGAAAGGGAAGAACCTACAACCAAGATTACTCTACCCGGCAAGGATCTCATTCAGATTCGACGGAGAAACCAAAAGCTTTATAGACAAGCCAAAGCTAAGAGAATTCAGCACCACCAAACCAGCTCTACAACAAATGCTAAAGGAACTTCTCTAAGTGGGAAACACAAGAGAAGAAAAAGACCTACAAAAACAAACCCATAACAATTAAGAAAATGGACATAGGAACATACATATCGATAATTACCTTAGACATGAATGGATTAAATGCTCCAACCAAAAGACACAGGCTAGCTGAATGGATAGAAAACAAGACCCATATATACGCTGTCTACAGGAGACCCACTGCAGACCTAGGGACACATAAAGACTGAAAGTGAGGGAATGGAAAAAGATATTCCATGCAAATGGAAATCAAAAGAAAGCTGGAGTAGCAATACTCATATCAGATAAAATAGACTTTAAAGTAAAGAATGTTACAAGAGACAGGGAAGGACACTACATAATGATCAAGGGATCAATCCAAGAAGAAGATATAAGAATTATAAATATATATGCACCCAACATAGGAGCACCTCAATACATAAGGCAACTGTTACCAGCCGTAAAAGAGGAAATCAACAGTAACACAATAATAGTGAGGGACTTTTAACACCTCACTTACACCAATGCATGGATCATCCAAACAGGAAATTAATAAGGAATCACAAGCTTTAAATGACACAATAGACCAGATACATTTAATTGATAGTTATAGCACATTCCATCCAAAAACAGCAGATACATTTTCTTCTCAAGTGCACATGGAACATTCTCCAGAATAGATCACATCTTGGGTCACAAATCAAGACTCAGTAAATTTAAGAAAATTGAAATCATATCAAGCATCTTTTCTGACGACAATGCTCTGAGATTAGAAATGAATTACAGGAAAAGAAAACGTAAAAAACACAAACACATGGAGGGTGAACAATACGTTACTAAATAACCAAGAGATCACTGAAGAAATGAAAGAGGAAATAAAAAAATACCTAGAGACAAATGACAATGAAAACACGATGATCCAAAACCTATGGGATGCAGCAAAAGTAGTTCTAAGAGGGAAGTTTATAGCTATACAAGCCTACTTCAAGAACAAGAAAAATCTCAAATAAACAATCTAACCTTACACCTAAAGGAACTAGAGAAAGAAGAACAAACAAAACCCAAAGTTAGCAAAAGGAAAGAAATCATAAAGATCAGAGCAGAAATAAATGAAATAGAAACAAAACAATAGCAAAGATCAATAAAACTAAAAGCCGCTTCTTTGAGAAGATAAACAAAATTGATAAAGCATTAGCCAGACTGATCAAGAAAAAGAGGGAGAGGACTCAAATCAATAAAATTAGAAATGAAAAAGGAGAGGTTACAACAGACATGGCAGAAATACAAAGGATTATAAGAGATTACTACAAACAACTATATGCCAATAAAATGGACAACCTGGAAGAAATGGAGAAACTCTTAGAAAGGTATAACCTTTGAAGACTGAAACAGGAAGAAATAGAAAATAAGAACAGACAAATCACAAGTAATGAAATTGAAACTGTGATTAGAAATCTTCCAGCAACATCCAGGACCAGATGGCTTCACAGGTGAATTCTATCAATCATTTAGAGAACAGCTAACACCCATCCTTCTCAAACTCTTCCAAAAATTGCAGGGGAAGGAAAACTCCCAAACTCATTCTATGAGGCCACCATCATCCTGATGCCAAAACCAGACAAAGGTACTACAAAAAAAGAAAATTATAGAGCAATATCAGTGATGAATATAGATGCAAAAATCCTCAACAAAATACTAGCAAACAGAGTCCAACAACGCATTAAAAGGATCATACGCCATGATCAAGTGGGATTTATCCCAGGGATGCAAGGATTCTTCAGTATACGCAAATCAACCAGTGTGATACACCATATTAACAAATTGAAGAACAACAACCGTATGATCATCTCAGTAGATTCAGAAAAAGCTTTTGACAAAATTCAACACCGATTTATGATAAAAACTCTCCAGAAAGTGGGCATAGAGGGAACCTACCTCAAGATAATAAAGCCCATATATGACAAACCCACAGCAAACATCATTCGCAATGGTGAAAAACTGAAAGCATTTCCTCTAAGATCAGGAACAAGACAAAGATGTCCACTCTTGCCACTATTATTCAACATAACTTTGGAAGTCCTAGCCACAGTAATCAAAGAAGAAAAAGAAATAAAAGGAATACAAATTGGAAACGAAAAAGTAAAACTGTCACTCTTTGCAGATGACATGATACTATACCTAGAGAATCCTAAAGATGCCACCAGAAAACTAGTAGAGCTAATCAATGAATTTGGTAAATTTGCAGAGTACAAAATCAGTGCACAGAAATCTCTTGCATTCCTATACACTAATGATGAAAAACCTGAAAGAGAAATTAAGGAAACACTCCCACTTACCATTGCAAAAAAAAGAATAAAATACCCAGGAATAAACCTACCTAGGGAGACAAAATACCTGTATGCAGAAAACTATAAGCCACTGTTGAAAGTAATTAAAGATGATACCAACAGATGGAGAGATATTCCATGTTCTTGGATTGGAAGAATCAATATTGTGAAAATGACTGTACTACCCAAAGCAATCTACAGATTCAATGCAATCCCTATCAAATTGCCAATGACATTTTTACAGAACTAGAACAAAAAAATCTTAAAATTTGTATGGAGACACAAAAGTCATTGAATAACCAAAGCAGTCTTGAGGGCAAAAATTGGAGCTAGAGGAATCAGACTCCCTGATTTCAGACTATACTACAAAGCTACAGTAATCAAGACAATATGGTACTGGCACAAAAACAGAAATATTGATCAATGGAACAGGAGACAAAGCCCAGAGATAAACCCACACACCTATGGTCAACTAATCTATGACAAAGGAGGCAAGGATATACAATGGAGAAAAGACAGTCTCTTCAATACGTGGTGCTGGGAAAACTGGACAGCTACATGTAAAAGAATGAAATTAGAACACTCCCTAACACCATACACAAAAATAAACTCAAAATGGATTAAAGACCTAAATGTAAGACTGGACACTATAAAACTCTGAGAGGAAAACATAGGAAGAACATCTGACATAAATCACAGCAAGATCTTTTTTGATCCACCTTCTAGAGTAATGGAAATAAAGACAAAAATAAATGGGACCTAGTGAAACTTAAAAGCTTTTGCAAAGCAAAGGAAACTACAAACAAGATGATAAGACAACCCTCAGAATGGGAGAAAATATTTGCAAACGAATCAACAGAGAGAGGATTAATCTCCAAAATATATAAACAGCTCATGCAGCTCAATATTAAAAAAACAACCCAATCCAAAAATGGGCAGAAGACCTAAATAGACATTTCTCCAAAGAGGACATACAGATGGCCAGGAAGCGCATGAAAAGCTGCTCAACATCACTAATTATTAGAGAAATGCAAATCAGAAGTACAATGCGGTATCACCTCACACGAGTTAGAATGGGCATCATCAGAAAATCTACAAACAACAAATGCTGGAGAGGGTGTGGAGAAAAGGGAACCCTCTTGCACTGTCGGTAGGAATGTAAATGGATATAGCCACTATGGAGAACAGTATGGAGGTTCCTTAAAAAACTAAAAATAGAATTACCATATGACCCAGCAATCCCACTACTGGGCCGATACCCACAGAAAACCATAATTGAAAAAGATACATGCACCCCAATGTTCATTGCTGCGCTGTTTTCAATAGCCAGGTCACGGAAGCAACCTAAATGCCCATTGACAGAGGAATGGATAAAGAAGATGTGGTACATATATACAATGGAATATTACTCAGCCATAAAAGGAGCAAAATTGGGTCATTTCTGGAGACGTGGATGAATCTAGAGACTGCTGTCCAGAGTGAAGTAAGTCCGAAAGAGAAAAACAAATATCGTATATTAACGCATATATGTGGAACCTAGAAAAATGGTATAGATGAACCGGTTTGCAGGGCAGAAATATAGACACAGATGTAGAGAATAAATGTATGGACACCAAGCAGGGAAAGCAACGGCGGGTAGGAATGGTGTTGTGATGAATTAGGAGGTTGGGATTGACATGTATACACTGATGTGTATAAAATGGGTGACTAGTAAGAACCTGCTGTATAAAAAAATAAACTAAATAAAATAAAAATAAAAAACAGTAAAAAAATGAAAAAGTTATCTACTGTCATATAATGTTTGACTTCTAATATACTTGATATTTATTAGTTATTTGAATAAATTTATAGGTATAAGAATTTATGACTATACTAAAGGCATGAAATAAAAAGTAAATATGTTTTATATTAGCCAATATTTGTGTATTTTACCACACGATTGACATCATATACATTGTTGTTATGTTCTTAAATATTAAAGCATGAAAACATATATGTTCATGTTTCAAAAAAATAAATGGGAATAATCTGGTCAGAAGCATGAATTTTGGTGTTAGACAATCCTGGACTTGAAGGCTTTGCAAGATGCATGATCTTGGACATGATACTTAAATATCCTTTGTCTCAGTTTTCTTATCTCTATAATGGGGATAAATACAGTAACATATTTTCTTCATAGAACTATATTGTGAATTACCTGAGATAATTTAGGTACACCCGAGAGCTCAGAGACTGACATACATAAATGCCCAATAAATTTTGCTAATATTAAAGTTATGAGTAATATTAATGAGTTATTGATTAATGCAAGTCTCCTGGATTATGGAAGGAAGACTGAGAGAAAGCCTAAAGCAGTCAAAGTGTTCTGAGAGTAAAACATGGAATAGAATTTGACACCAGATGCGTGTCTCATGCTTTCTCGAGGTATGTGCACTGAAGGATTAGTAGAGATATAGTGAGAATGTTAGAACACCAAAGAAAAAGCAGGAAGAAAGAAAGTTCCAAAGACAAAGTAACTTAAATTGTCTATATTTTGCAATTTATTAGAAATGTCTGAGGTCTCAATAATTTTTCATTTCACAGCTAAAATTAGAAATGGGGAGACGGATTTCAATAATCAACTTTTCCAAGTATGTTGATAGTTAAGGTAAGCCAGTGTTGGGAGTAAAATTCAACTTTATATTAAAAAAGTGAATACCCACAATTCCATGGGATCACCAGGCCTATGCAGTAATAACTCATATATTATGTGGATAGAGCACCTGCATTGACTATGTAAAGAGGAGTCTTTTTCTTTGTTTAGTTGACACTTGCATTTATATGGAAAATTCAGTGCTAAGGTTCCATCTATTCATGTTCTGTCACCTTTTGATTCATCTCTTGTAAAAGTCAATATGTCACTCTTCTCTGTCAGTGGAGACTGATTGGACTGCTAACTTTAAAGACAAGTCAGAAAGTCATTGCAAAAAAAAGGCAACAACCTTTACTGAAACAGAATGTTGCTAAATGTCAAAGAACAAAAGATTTAAATGCAATTTAAAGGCTGACATGCAAAATGTTTAACTGTATTGCTGGGTTATTAGGTTCCAAATCATGTAAAACTGACCTAAGCTTATCCAACAGCTCTGCAAAGTCAATTTGGAATACTTCCTCCTTCCCAGTTCATCTAGAAGGGAAGAGGAAGGAGAAATAGCCACCTGGAAGGGCACCTATCTGCATTAAGGCAGGTGCAAAATCTCAACACCAAAGGGACAGAAAAATTCCAAGTTTAAATTCTGGGTTTTCTATTTTCTCATCATGTTTTAAATGAAAAATGGCTATATCTCTGGTGGTGTGGGGTCTTTGTTTTTTCTTTTTCCTTTTTGTTAATACTGTATCCATCAGAGATTCACACAACGAAGACATTATCTCTAACGTAGGTAAAATTATTCCGTAGAATTTATGACACTTTAAGGAATCCTTCAGCAATTCTTAAACTTTCTTTATTGTTATTCCTGGAAAAGATGTTCATTTTAGATCATCCTTGAACCTCTACCCCTTCTGTAGATGTACCCTATTTTGAGTAGGTAGATTCTGGAATCAGTTCTAAAGTGGAAGTGAACTGAGGACAAAGTATGATGTTAGAGGTGAGCTGAGGTTATGTCAGGACCAGAGAAGACCAGCCAGAAACGGTCAGGGATATCTATTAATTTCATTAATTTGAAAAATTGAAGTGGATATTTTGTTTAACAAGTCGAAAGGATTGCCTTTACTATTTCCATTTATTACATTTTAACAAATGTGTACTGTATTAGATTTCTTCCTCCATGCCTCTCATTGTGCCTTGGTGCTGGAAGAACAACAAAGAACCAAACCTCTTGACTTCAAGGTTTACTGTCACATGGGAAGTCAGGCACAAACCAATAATTTCACCACTGCATGGGTAAGGTACAAGTAGGCACAGGGTGTCTTGAAAGCACTTAGCGCTGAACCCCAGAGTTCAGGTTTTCCATCCTAAAGAAGGTGACATCTTAGCTGGGTCTTCAAGAATGTATATTGATTACTATGTAGGGATACATGAAAAGCATTCCAAGAAGACGTAGAATGAGCAAAGCTACAGAGACATGAATATGTATGAATTGGTCAGATCCTACCAGTGTTTCAGCATTATTTTTAGAAAACAATTGCATAGTGAACAGATATGAGGCCACAAAACAGCAATGTTTTATGTTTTATTAGAACTTTCTATAATGATGGAAATGTTCTATATTTGTATTGTCTGATACATAGATACATAACCACTAGCCACATGTGGCTTTTGAGCACTTGAAACATGTTTAGTGAGCTGAAGAAATGAATTATTAATTTTATTTGATTTTAATTAATTTCCATTTACATTGTTACGTGCAGCTAGTGGCTATCATTTAGTGTAGCAAAATTATAGAAGTGCATGCTATCCATGTACAGTAGGCTAAGGCCCTTGGATATTATTCTGAGAACACTTGAAAGCCCTTGATTGTTTTATTTTATTTTATTTTATTTTTTTCCTTGATGATTTTAAAACAGGGAAGTGGCATGGCAGAATTTATGTTTTAAACAGATTTCATTGTCACCCGCATAGAGAATGGGTTTAATGGGCTAAGTCATGAGTCAGAGAGACTAATTAAACACCACTGTTGTTATCCAAGAGAGAACCAGTAATAGGGATAAATGGATTGATTTGAACAATATTTAAGAAGTAAAGGGCTTGGTGAGAATCAGGAATGGCACGAAGGTTCTGGATTGTGTGACCACATGTGTACTAGTGCTAATGGTATAAAGAACACCAAAGTGAGAGTTGTAAGATGAGGAAAAGTCATTTATAACACCCAGCTTGTTGGGAAGAGTCTCCAGCTCTGATAACCACTGATCCCTCAAAATAAGACTGTTATCAATTAAGAAATCATGGCACACTCTCATCTCCTTTTACATACTGACCTGCATCTCTGCCTTCTTTTGGTGAAAATATTGTTTTACTGGGGGTGATGTTTTTTCTTGATTCCATCAAGAATGTTCTGAAAATAAAGCTAACACAGATGGAAGTAGGGCTGAGGGAGGTATCTAATGATGTGGGGTTTTTTTGTATCTAGATCTAGTGTTGCCTAAACTCAGATGCTTGTAGAATCTTTAGTTATATGACTCCGTAGTTTTGTTTCTTGATTAGATAGTCTGAGTTGGGTTTGTGACCCTTGTAAATGAAATAATCCTGAGTTCTGGACCAGAAGCAGTGACTATTTTGTTGCCCCTACTGCCATCAGTGCAAGAAATTATGCTTTGGACACAAAAAGGTGTTTCCTGATATTTTCCCTGTTTCTACTTGGTGTAGGACATTTGGGGAGGAATTAGAGATGTCATTATTGTTGATCAGGATTAGATGCCCATGGAGAAATTTTTGAGTATGTCTGTCTCACCAAGAATTGCTCAGTAATTGAGACATTTGCAATTGGCAGCAGGTAATTCTCCATTGTAATGAAATTCAAGTTTTTCTGTCATTTTAAAGAGGACAGTGACTAATGTGAAATCTCTTATTCCTTCCTCTCTTCCATTTCTCAAAAGGCTCATTTGGTCATAGGGTGACTTTTTCAAGTACGAAGCTTAGACCTGAATAAATAATTTCTTTCAAACATTAGTATTGGTATTGTCTTAGTATTAAAAGGGTTCTACTCATGCTTTCAAAATTGTTAACAATTTTTAACGGTTATTAAGTGGCTGAATACATGTTTGACATATGGTGATATTTAAAAAGTACAACTGTCATTATGTTATCACTCATTAATGTGTTCAGAGGGTAGGATCAGGAGCACTGTTGCCTGGATCACATTTCAGGTCCACCACTTTCTGTGTGATCATGGGCAGGTTACTTAACCTCTCTGTGAATATATGTTAAATAAATTGTTTTGAATAGTGCCTGACAGAAAATTCTCAAGAAATACTAGTTCTTACAGTACTAGGTATATTATAGGGGCTTGCCAACTACATACAGGTTTTTATCACTATGCAAGTTAGAAACATATGGATATTTTTATTTGACTACTTTGGGAGATAACAGGTATAGGGCTAATAATTCCAGTTCAAATGATGAAATAAGGTGTCTATTGAGTTAAAAATAAGGAAGAAAATTCCTGCCTTAAAGCAAAAGAAGCTAAAAGGATAAAAGTCACACCATTCATTCAGTAACGAATTTAAAGATTCATTCTATGTGTTGCAGTTATAATATGACTAATGGAATCGAAAGCAAGAGAAGATTCTAGTATACCAGTAGGTAACAGGTGGACAAAAATAAAGGCCTTGCCCCTTCAGTCAGCAGCTCACAGCTGGTCTAGTTTTCTTTTTCTTTTTGTCAAGAACCATTATTATCTGATGATCTATGTGATGATTGCTGGCTGGTGATCTCAGTGAAATGTGTTTGCTGGCTCACTCCCGGATTTGATTGATTGATGTTTCCGTTATAGAAATCTTGGCTGCACTCCGTTCTAAGTGATGTACTGCTGGCAGTGTTTGTACAAAGGCCAACGAGTGAATGGGCCACAAAGATAGCCTTTTAGTCCAGACATTGCTCCATTCTTCTTGGGCAGGGAACAGGCTCGCAGGTGAAGAAACAAAGAACACGTCTGGTTGCTGCAGCTGCCTTTGATGTTTATTTAGTGGTTGGCAGGTTTCAAATACAATCATAGTTTCAAATACTTGCTAGAGTCGCCTCTCTGTCATTACTTGGCAAGTCCCAGTGGTATTACCGCAGTGTTTCTTATTCACAATTATATACGAAAAATGTCTATTGGCTGCATCATACGGAAGTAATTTTTTTTTAATAATGCTGTACCTAATTGGGCATAGGACATGGGCTTGAAACCTGGCTCCTCTGGTTAGTCTGAGCACACTGGGCAAGTTTTTTAACCTCCCTAAGCCTCCCCTAGCTCATTTGTAAGTAGATTAGAATTACGATACCTACTTCATAGAGTGATCGCAGACATAAATTAGATAATGCATGCAGATGACTGGCACATAGTACAGCTTAATAGATGGAAGTTAATAATTATCATAATCATGCACACAGTTTTTATAAAAAATGTTAAATATTTCATTTTGGCAGGGGTTTTATAATATCCATTTCTTAATGACGTGGCTCAGAATTTGCCGTTTTCCTTGCCCCATTCCAGGCAAAGAGTGACATAAGAATTAATTTTTAAAAAAAATCTTGTTATTTTTTCCCAGTGTTTTATTATGATAAATTTCAAATTTTAGTGAAGTTGAATTTCACAGTGAACATCGTATAGTTATAACCCATGTGTCTTGTAGTTTTTAAGTGTTTCAACATGTATTTGGAATTGGAAGTTTCATTCTAGTTCAAGAAGAAGCTAAGCCTTGCAACTTAGATAAGTCAATGGCAAAATTGCCTGGCCTAGTCCAGGCTGAAGAGTACTGTGGCAGCACCGTGGACATCCATGTTATTAAATGTGGGGGGCTTTTGTGTTAAACCAAGCCCAGATCCTTGAGACCACCCCTGGAAGGGGGACTTCCAGGCATGTGGGTGCATAAGGGTTACCTGCAGACATGTTAGAATAATGCAGCGGTTATTTATCTCTAGGGAAAATAACTTGTAACTGCACACTAGATGGCAAATCACAATCACTTTGAAGAGTGAGAGACAGCCATCAGTCTACTTCTTTTTGGAGGTATCTCCTCCTAAGGGTTCTCAGCTCCTGGTTACTCAGTTCCTGGTTACTGCCACTACTTACTCCAAGTGGACATGCTACTTAACCTTTTAAATCCTGGTCTAGTCCTAAGCAACCCCTGTTCCTTCCTATTTTCTGAGATAGGCTGACATTTTAGTCTGTCTGTATTTGTATCTATACCTATATCTATGCACATGTATTTATATATCTGTCTATTTTTCTATTTTATCTGGCTGTCTAGACAAACACATAGAGTTGTTGTTGTTTTTTTTAATTAAATACTAAGGGAGAAAATGAAAGAAGCAAAGAGCTTGTATGTAACAAAGCAGTTGCATTAGTAAGTGTGAGTGCTGCTTCTATAATAGTTATCAAACACCCAGATAAATCTCAGGCAATTCCACACTAAATTTCCTGAAATAATTACTCTCCCAGGTCAAAAGCCTAGTATGTTTTTGGGTTTACCTCCTTCTTCATTTCTTTCCTGTGTGCCATAAGAGGTATACACTTTTTCTTTTTCCTACGGATGATGATCTAAATTGTTTAAAGGAAACACATTTTTTTGGACATGTTAGAGGACTGTCATTGTAGAAGCTGTCACTCACAGATTTTCTTCACTTTTCTATATGGATGAAAATTTAACAATTTCTAACTCTGGCGAAAAACAAGTACAATGATGAGCTATATTTCACCATTTATGTAATGGATTTCATGTCCTTTTGGCAATTCTATGACATTTCTCTGGGCCTGCAAATGTTTTGTCTTAGAAGCTGCCGATAAGTGGTACACCAGACCCTAGGCATTCACAGCCTATTTGTTCCTTCTCTGGCAACTTCAAAAGACCACATTTTTTTTTAACATCTTTATTGGAGTATAATTGCTTTACAGTGGTGTGTTAGTTTCTGCTTTATAACGCACTCAATCAGCTATGCATATACATACATCCCCATATCTCCTCCCTCTTGCATCTCCTTCCCACCCTCCCTATCCCACCCCTCTAGGTGTTCACGAAACACTGAGCTGACTTCCGTGTGCTATGTGGCTGCTTCCCACTAGCTATCTCTTTTACATTTGGTAGTGTATATATGACCACATTTTAGATCGATCACACATAGGACCCTTTAGCTGAGAGTGGGTTTCTTGGCGTCATTAGAATTTGCACAGTAATTGAAGTGGAATTTCAAGTTCTATGTGATAGTAGCTTTCTTTTTAACATGTTCCAAAAATTTCTGTCTCCACCACCAATACATGGATAGTATGGGATCAAAAGGTGCTTGTTGAGTGGATAAATGTGTGAATGTTACAATAGCTTCAGCATGACCATTGTTAATTCATAAAGAGAAGTTTCAGACAGTTCATTGAGGCTTATTCTATCACTGATTGAAATGAGGCTATCTATTCAAATCAGAAAATATGCTGTTTAAGGCAGTCTACATTTCTTCATCCTCCTCACTCTTACAACCTTCATCTTCTTTTTTTCCCTAACCTTTTTTTTTTTTTTTTGCTGTGTGTTAAATATATCTAGAGCTTTGTACCTCCCTGATGGTTCTGTAGAACCCCTCCATCTCCCTCTTGTGATCCTATAGCATCTTTCCACCCATGTATTTTTCCTGCCCTCCACAATTCCATAAGCAATACTGTGCTCCTTGTGCCATTAAGCCCTTCACATTGCCTCACGATGTTAACAGCATTATCTCCACCTTAGTCCTGCATTTGAAAGTAAAAAAAACAATACTTGCTGTCATCTCCAGACAGATAATGGACTCAGGGTAAGCAACAGTCACTTTGTACCCAAAACATGATAAACCTGTAATAGTCTGATTGGTCATTTCCTCTGACCTTCATTCTCATCGATTTTTCTCTTGCTTTTCAAATACCTGAAAGGAATTCAAGTTGTTTTCAAGATAAGGAACATGATCTGGACATGAAGCTTTCTCTTTTTCCTTCTTTTATCTTTGATCTTTTTTTGAGCCTTAGTGAATATCCTGATTTACAATTAAGTGGATTGGAGGAGATTGTAGAAAATACTACATTGCAAAGTCAAACTAAATGATGAGCACAGACCCCTTCTGCACGGGACATAAGTGTCTTTTCTATCATTTGTGTGTTCTGTAGCGTTATGTCAGGGAAATTTTAGTGGACTATAGCTTTTAGGCTGAGATAAGAAGCAAAAATTGAAAAAATAAACACTTAGTCACATTAGACCGGAGGAGATGGTTGAGTATACTCCTTCAACCCTGTTGAAATGGTGTTGAATGGATAATACATTCTGATGATTGGTTATTTAACAGTTACTGAATAGATGTCTCGTATTAGTTATTTCATTGGTTTCCAGGTACAAAAGACCTAACTTGAATTGGCTTGTGTTATATAACTGGAGGTTCTAGAGGTAGGTCTAGCTTTAGGTCCATCTGGACAGAGAGGTCCCAGATATGTCCTTAGTATACAACATTCTTAATTAAGATTATCTCTTAATCTTGCTTGAAATAATTTATTCCCTCTTTGTTGCTAGATAATTACCAGAAGCTTGCTACACCTATACACTTACAGATTTAAATCCCAAGAAACTAATCAACATGGCTTAGAGGATGGGACTTACGCCAGAGTCACATGCTCCATCCTTAGGGTTTAAGCCCTGGTATACCTATGTGCATTTGAAATTGGGGAAAGATGGGACAAGATAACCTAGAAACCTTCATAACATTATTTACTATGTTTTGAGAAGTGTGAGTTGTAAAGATGAATTCAAAAGAATCTCTACCTTTAAATATTACGTAAATTACAAAGAGGTGAATTTCATCAAATAGATTAAGAAAATATGCTATGGAGACTCGGAAAGGGGGTGTTTATAGGAAAATGGATCAATGGGATCAAGATTCAAGAGTATATAGCCTTTTAATAGCCTTGGGTGGATTTTTACATTCAAGAATAAATAGCGAAGATGGGAAAAGCAGAAAACAGCTTGGGCTTAATCATGGAGTAAGTGCAATACCATATACAGAAGTGTAAGGCAAGGCATTCCAGGCAGAGGGAACAGCAGGAAAAAAAGCACAAAAGGTGACAGCACAGTGAACTTTCAGAAAACCATGAAATCACAACTCTCACTAAAGCATGTAAAATGAAGGTGAGTTAGTCAGTTAAGCTTGGAAAGGTCACTTAAGACTAAATTATATAGCTCTTAGTAGCTTTGGATAAGGGGAACTTAAACTTAGTCTGTAGGCAGGGAGGAATCACTGAGGCACTCGAATAGAATAGGATGATTAGAGCTGTCAGTAAGACTAATCTAAAGGTGGAGTATAATAGGTTAGAGAAGGAGACAAATTAGAAAAGAAATAAGAAATCAGGAAAGTGTTCCTGAGGGACTGAGAGGATTGTTCTTAGTACTTTTTTCACAGCTACTCATGTATGTGAGACAGAGTATGCCAAAAATATTAAGGAGTGTAGAGTGAAGAGGTGGGGCTAGAACCACTGCCACCTGTGTGTTAAGATAGATCTGAGTTTAATTAATTTCAGAGCAACTTGGTTGTGTGGCTGTTTGGGGAAAATGATCCTGTTTGTACTGTTTGGGTCAAGATCAGTGGTTCTTACCATTGGCACGTTAAAATGAAGAAGAAATAGTCTCAGGTGAGCTTTTGAAGAAACAGTCTGAGGTGGGGCCTCAGGTAAGTGTATTCTTGAGGTGGGCTCCCCTGGTAAACTTAATGTGCAGCTAGGGTTGAGAATGACTGATCTAATGGGAAGAACATTTAACGGATTGCTCAGTGACTTCATTTCTAGTCTGAGCTCTGTCTAAATTTGCTATAACCATGCATGAGACTTTTAACATGTTTCTCCATTGTCCAAAAGTAATATGTACAGACATGCCACATACAGTGACTTCTTGATGGTGTTGGAGAACAAAACACAGATTTTGGAATAAAACCTACTAAAGTTGAATTCAAATTCCTCTGCCTACTAGTTCTATGGGCTTGGATAGATTACTCAGCCTTTTTGAGTCCCACAGAAAGATTTAGGGACTTGCCCAAGGTCATACAACAAATGCAAGGTAGAGATGCAGCTTGAGCTCAGGTCTGCCAAAAATGCCTCTATACTCACACTTTCTTCAGAGAAGGAGAAAATAAAGCTGGATTATTTTTTTAAATTCTTTTCCATCATGGTTTATTATAGGACTGAATATAGTTTCCTGTGCTATACAGTAAGACCCTGTTGTTTATCTATTTTATATATAGTAGTGTGTATCTGCTAATACCAAATTCCTAATTTATCCCTCCCCCCACCCTTTTCCCCTTTGGTAACCATAAGTTTGTTTTCTACGTCTGTGAGTCTGTTTCTGTTCTGTAAATAAGTTCATTTGCATCATATTTAAGATTCCACATATATGTGATATCATATGATATTTGTCTTTCTCTGTCTGACTTACTTCACTAAGTATGATAATCTCTGGATCCATCCATGTTGCTGAAAATGGCATTATTTCATTCTTTTTCATGGCTAAGTAATGTTTAATTGTGTATTATATATAATTATTATATATATTATATATAATAATTATATATAATACAGATTATAATATAATATATATAATTATATGTATAATATTATATATATATATAAACATCTTCTTTATGTTTTCATCTGTCGATGGACATTTAGGTTGCTTCCATTTCTTGGCTATTGTAAACAGTGCTGTTATGAATATTGGGGTGCATGTATCTTTTCAAATTAGAGTTTTCTCCGGATATATGCCCAGGAGTAGGATTGCTAGATTACATGGCAACTCTATTTTTAGTTATTTAAGAAACCTCCATGCTGTTTTCCATAGTGACTGCACCAGTTTACATCCCCTAAAGCTGGATTCTAATGGCCAGAACACTTAGGTCAGTTATTTTACGTTTGAGCCTGTTTGCTCATTTGTACAATGGTGAAGCTTTTTTACATGACCTCTTCCATATTTACAACAGAAGTAAGCAAGTATCGACTGCTCAGTTTATACAATATTATTGAAAGTGTGAAGCATGTATAAACGTGCATAATTCTCCAACAACTTATAAGCTTGGAATTATTATTCTCTCCGTTTTAAACACAGGAAATAGGTCAAGTATTAACTTACCCAAGATCACACAGCCTGTAAGTGCACGTTTTGAAGCCAGGCGATCTGTCTCAAGAATGCTCACTTTTAACCGCTACACTATATTTTTAAATCTTTTGCTGCCACTTACATGCTGCATCAGCTGAAGTCCATTTGAACTGGGAAATGGTATTAAAAGAACATGCTTTTGAAGTGAAATGTTACTGCAGGCAACAAGTGCCTTGTGAAGTATCCCAACACATGCAGGCTCCTGACATGACAAGATTTCAGATCATTTTACAAAGTAACCTATTTCCTCTTCCTGGAAGGTTGCCTCTCACTTTAAAGGGTCATGGAATCAGAGTCTAAACCAATATTAACAGGAATGGGTAAGCTACAGTAAATCTGCCTCCCATGCACACTTATCTCAGAAAAAGCTAGTGTGCAATGGCAATCTCATAAAAACATTATTAGAAGATAAAACAGCACTGTGAAGTCTAGTGGGATTAATGGATGGGCAGTAAATCTGACAGATCTTGAGTGAGGAGAATTTGGATTTAATGTAATTTAGAGTTTGCCTGCATAGTACTAGAGTCCCTCTGATAAATTATACTGATGTTAAATGAAGTTGATTCTCCTCCTCTCTGTAAAAGGGACAATCAGAACACTTTATAGGAAAATTTTTCTTTCTCTTAGGGGGAAGAGAAAGCAAACTATGTGACAAGAATAGAAAGAATTGCTCGCTCCATAATGACCCCAAATTGTCTATGGCTATGGTGATCCTCTGGTTTTACAAAGAAGTAGTTTCACTGGTGTTCTTTTAGGGGTAGAGACAGAGTATCTTAAAGACCTGTGTAAATTTTCTTCTGTTCTCCCTCAGTTAAAGATAGCTGGATCATTAAATGGAATGAGAGATATGTACCAGACATCACAGGTTTAGAGCAGGGAATTCAACTCTATACTATTCTTCTAAAAACAAAGTATTATTTATTAGCAAAATCCACAAGATCAAAATATTAATTACTTAACAAGAATAGGTTTGGAAATATGTCATCCATTATGCATGCTATACTTTTGGACATTCAGAAACAGATATTAAGATGCCTTAACAACAGTTAAACAACAGGTATCTTCTCAGGTTCTCACTATTTAGTGACAAATAAAATGTGCAGAGGCATTAAAATTATAATTATTTTTCCCTATTCCCATCAGTTATTTATATTATACATATAAACAGTAACATGAATTATACACGATCCCACTTAGAACACAGGTACAAATACACTAAATTAAAATTTTTCTTTCCAAGAAAAGAAGTAATATGGATATATAATTATAATTATAGACACTTCAAGCCAGAGGTGCAGGTCCTATACATCTTTGGGGCCAGTTGTGCTTTTGTATAACAACTTCTGAGTAAATGTTTTGGGATTTTGTTAAGTGGAGCCAGTTCATATGGAGTTAAATCTACAATTCAGTGCTTGTTTGAATACTCACAATGAGTAAGCAGAAGAAAACTCCCTAAGTTCATAGATTAATCACTGACAAGGGTAAAACATTGTAAGTGATATGAACATGCATTTAACACATTGGGCCATAGAAAATGCAAATCAATAAGAGAAATTTTTACGTACTTCCTCCGACTCCTCCCTGCTATCTTTGCTAGCCAAGTGAGTCTCTACTGAGCAGACTTTATAGCATTTCTACTCTAATTAGATTCTATCAATTTCCTTCCACAGTGAAATGACCTTGAAACATAGAAAGCTCTTTCACTGCTAGCTCAAAAAATAGATTTCAAGTTCTTCTTCATTTCTCAGACCTAACATCTTTCCAGCAAGGGCATTCTTAAGAATACTCTTTGGAATGAATATGCCATAAATAAACATGTCTAACCTTCACCTCTTAAAAATTAGAATTTCAGAGAAAAATGTTATATTTTTGATCTGAACACTGGAAAATTTTGATAAGGAGCCAGCAAGTAGTTATTGTGTCTTCTCTAATTGACGTAATTTTTCTCAAAACTGATGAGTAAAGATAGGAATCAGACATATTATAAAATGCTGCCTTGAAATGATCTCTGTATTTAAAAACATGATTGAGATAGTATGACTTAGTGAACCTAAAGACTAAGATCAACTTATTACAGATTCTTTGTAAGTGATTTTATTTCAAGGAAGAATACATTCATGTATTCAGAAATACAGTACTGTGCTTTGTTGCTAGAGACATAACTTTAAAATTCTACTTAGCTGTAAATGCTGAACGTCTACTTGCCTTCAAAAGAAATCCAAAATAGATTATTTTCATGGAAGAAAATTGAAGAAAACACTCTAAATCTCAAATCCACTTTTTCTTTCAGAAATATATGTTTTTTTGTTCCTTGGTAAGGCAGAAGAATAAGATGAGAGTCAAAATATGTTGGATGTATTCATACAAAGTATAAAGTTGTTTTCTATTGACTTATCAAATTATGGCTTGTTGAGAAGCACACTTGGCTTTGTTTTTTTATGATAATAGATAGACATAGAAATCATCCTTTCAAAAAAGAACAAGGACATCTTGTTCCCTATCTTTCAAGAGGGGACAAAGATATTTTGTTCCCCCATTAGATGAGAACCCATAGGCCCACTCTTGATTTGTTGGAGGAAATCGTTGAGAAGGAGTTCTAGTGCTGCTCGAAATAGGTCCCTGAATTCAGGAGACAACACATGAGAACAGAGACTGGTGTCTGCTCTTGGTCAAGAGATTCATGAAAGCAAGAAGAATTCCAGAGTAATTCTTGCCAACATAATATGAAAAGCCTCTGTGTGCCTGGGAATGGAAAGGGAGTAAGACCCAGCAACTCCCAAATCTTGGTGGTCTTTGGAAGGTATGGAAGTATACCTCAGTGGCTCCATTGATTCCATCAAAGTTAGATGAGGGGCAAGATCCAGGTACCACCCTGGTGGAAGTTGTGCCAAGTTCCACCCCAACTCAGAAGGGCAGGGATAAAGTAATGTCATTGAGGCTGAAGGGAGATATAGCTCCTCCTTTCAGGACATCCTCTATGGTGGATGGAGCCAGGAAAAGCTCAACACTGCCTTCCAAAACACACACACACACACATACATACATACATACATACATACATACATACATACATACATACATACAATATCTGCAGAGTCTACTATTTTAGATGAAAGCAGACCAAACTAGAAAAAAGCCTCTTTATCACTGACCAGAGTTTCCATGTTAATTGGCAATTCATCAACAAAGGATGTTCAATGCTCTTAAATACTATTTCTAGTCTAAGAAGTAAGCATATCCTTTACTATCTTCTTAAGGTAAAAAGATAAGAGAATTACAAGAAATTTTGGAAATTTGACTTAGATTTTTCCTAACTATCTTATGAGAAAAAGTTTTGGGCTATGAGATACTACCAGCTGTTTCAAAAACAAAATAGCTATGTTTCTGTGGTCAAATAATTTCATTAAACTATGAGATAAACACAATTAAAAAGGATATTTAAATTATTAACTTAATTTGTTTTTTGCTGACATGCTAATATGATTTGGGATCCTCTAAGGCACTGCTTATGAAACTGTAATGTACATAGGAATCACGTTAGGATTCTGTTAAAGGGACATTTTAATTCAGTAGCATGGGGTGGGGCCTGATACTTCTTCATTTCCTGCATTTCTAACAGGTAACCAGGTTATGCCCCTCCAATGTGTGGGAGGTAAATTCTGAGCAGCAAGGTTCAGAGGGGTGTGAAGGAAATGGTTATCTATTAATCATCATTTCCCAAATTAATTTTACCACAAAACTTTTTATTAATATCTTGGTGAACACTAATGTTCCCTAGTACACAATCTGGGAATATCCATAAATCTAATCTCCTGGTTTAAACAGGCAGCTAGTAAATCTCTTTAACATCATTTACAGTGCAATTGTAAGCAGAATCTGAGTGAATGAGGTGTTCTGTATAATTAAGGAGAGAAAGTGCGCAAGGTTAAAGTGAGAATTTTATATTTTCATTTTTAAAATGGATATTTTTATCTTTCTCAGCTAGGAAAGAGTTAAGCTCTGTGGAGTGCTTATTATTTTCTCTGATGGAAAATAAATAACTAGTATTCCTCAGGGCAGAAACTAAACTCTAACAAGGAGAAAGAAAGGACATGCTCCTACTTTTTCATCTATGTAGGCATTCTGATTGATCCCTGGGGACTTTGATTCATCTGGGCAACTTTAATTGGCCTCACTTGGAAATTCTTTTCTTCTCACCTGGAAGGGAAGTCATCTTAAAAAAGAGTGAAAAAAATTTTAAAGGAAAAGAAAATTTTTATAAAAGAGAGAGAAAGAGGAGAGGAGAGAGAAAAGAGAGAGAGAGAGAGAGAGAGGAAATATGCTTGTCCTTTTCCTTGAGGAGTGTGTATTGCTTCCTGATTGCCCAAGATTACCAAAAGATCCAAGGATTAGCCCAAACTCTTTCAGAAAGACTCAGATGTGATTAAAAAAAAAAGGAGTGAGGTGGGGAATAATTATATATTTGATCTCATTAAAGGATGGGTACCCAATTCTGCATTTTATGGTTTTAGCATCTACACTAAAGATAGTTTTCAAAGAATTCCTCTGCTATTTACTATTAAGTAGAACACTACAAGGAGCCTTAGGTTCTAAGCTGAAATCACTAGGTCTTGTTGACTTTTCATTTGCTCTTTTAACTCCAAAAGGGCAAAAAAGAGAAAAATGAGCATTAGAGAGAAGTGATCAACTCAGTATTCTTCGAATATGCCTGGCTGCTCAGTTTCTTGCATAATACAAATAAATGTGATTATTCATGAAAAATTTATTGTCTAAAGCATTGGTTCTCAATCTTGCCTGAAGAGCTGAATCACATGGGGAGATTTTAAAGTACATGATGCTCAGGTCTCACCCAAGACTTACAAAATCAGAATCTCTGAGTGTGGACCCCAGGCGGCAGTGCTTTTAAAACCTCTCCAGAGGATTTCAATATGCAGTAGAGGAGAGGCATTGGTAAAGGAGGTAACATTGTATCAACTATTAGGTCACATACATAATGACAGTGTTAGACCTGTACTAAGCACTTTACATAATGACAGTGTTAGACACTGTGCTAAGCACTTTACATGAATTGTTTAATCCTTCAAAAGAAGCCTGTAAGATAAATATTTACTATTATCTCCATTTTAAGAGATTACAAAACAGAGGCTGGAAAAAGTTAAAGAATCCATCTAAGTCTACACATTTAGTGTCACCTGGGGTAAGAACCCTGGTTTTGTCTCTCAATACTACATTCCATCTCTCCATAGTCCATTGGGGCCATTAATTTCAAACAACAAACTGGAGGATGACTATGATAATCATCTTGATCTCCCTTGGTGCTTCTCTAAATAAGCATGATACCTCTGTCTTCACATTGTAACTATTATAGCCACGCGTTTAGATCATGAATTCTTCTGAGATCTCAATTTTTCCTGAAATTCAGTGTGTCTTATGAAAAGCCTTCATGCATCACTGTAAAATTGGTCAGTACCCAGAGATTCTGGATGAAAAATGAAGTCTGCTCAAGTGACATTTCAATAATGTAATGGTACTGAGTTTGTGTCATTTTACAGTTAGTTCACATCACTAATGATTTTATTGTCTTCCTTCTCCCCAACCCTATACATTAAATACTTTCTTTAGACTTTGCTGAAAAACAGGGTTTAAAATATAAACATTGCACAATGTCAAAGGAATTTTTATTGAAGTATAGTTGATTTACCATATTGTGTTAGTTTCAGGAGTACAGCAAAGTAATTCAGTTACATATATGTATATTTTTCAGATTATTTTCCATTATAGCTTATTTAGCTTATTACAAGATATTGAACATTTCTCCGTGTGCTATACAGTAAATCCTCATTGCTTATCTGTTTTATGTACAGTAGTTTGTTAATCACATTCTCCTAATTTACCCCTACCCCTTCCTTTCTCTTTTGGTAACCATATGTTTGTTTTCTATGCCTGTGAGTCTGTTTCTGTTTTGTACATAGATTCATTTGTGTTATTATTTAGATTCCACATATAAGTGATATCATATAATATTTGTCTTTCTCTGTCTGACTTCACTTAGTATGATATTCTCTAGGTCCATCCATGTTGCTGCAAATGGCAATATTTCATTATTTTTATGGTTGAGTAATATTCATTGTGTGTGTGTGTGTGTATATATATATATATATATATATATATATCTTCTTAAACCAATCATCTGTTGATGAGCACTTGGGGGTTTCCATGTCTTGGCTATTGTAAATAGTGCTGCTATGAACATTGGGGTGCATGTATCTTTTCTTCTTTATTTAAAATTAAATTAATTTTGCTGGAGTATAATTGCTTCACAATGTTGTGTTAGTTTCTGCTGTACAACGAAGTGAATCAGCTATATGTATACATATATCCCCTCCATCTTGGACCTCCCTCCCACCCATCTAGGTCATCACAGAGCACCATGGGGTGCATGTATCTTTTCGAATTAGAGTTTCCATCTCAAAGTAATATTTTTAAGCCTAATGACAGATTGAGAGGAATTCTAGAGGACTGATGTGAACCAACAAAAGTGCATCTCCAATGCTAATTTTTCACCCTAAAAGAGCACTAGAGAAGAATCTCATTCTTTATTCTGAAATGTTAGCAGTTTTGAAATACTTTGAAAGTTCCAGTTTCTGTGCAATTTCTGTGATTAAAGAAAAACCATACTGTTGTGCTAGGGTGTTACAGTGTAAATGGCCTCTTCCAAAACCTTGAGCAATTTTAGCTTTTGGCTGTCCACCCTAGTGTCCTTCAGTGTTCTGTGTACATTTTAAAGTACACCTTTTCCAGTCAATTTGGTCTTCAACGTGATTAACTGACTTGTGTTATAAAACCCACAGCAAATCTCTGCCATCCATCTATTAAAACACTTAAAAAAGAGAGAGAGATTCCAGAAGTGAACACATTTAGCCAGTGATAGTTTCTCCTGCTGTTTAACTAGTGTTAACATTATCTCAGCTCTAGGGCAGCAGTGGTAGTCAGCATGGCAGCTAATTGCCTGATTTTAATTTATGCACCTGTTTATACACCAGCTCCATGGTGATGTAGAGAGGAAGAAAGGTATGGTAACTAGGAATGTGCCAGCGAATTTTCACATTTGGCTTAGTCTAATGCTTTTCTTTCCTGCCGTTAGCTACTTTCATCTTCAACCTGGATTTCAGGCCATCCTACTTAGCAGGCATTCACTTAACATCTGGTCCTTTGCTTCATTCAGCCTTGGCCGGGGGGCTCAATTCTGGGAAATCATGGCCGAGACATGAATCAAAGTTGTTTTTCAGCTACTTAAAACAAAACCTCAGTTATGCTACCTGTTGAAATATTCTGACCTTGAGAATAGGGATTCTCCACCACTACATTATACACCTTCTGCCATAGGGTTCTGCTGAGTGTCCCAAACTTTTTCCTGGGAATGACTAGTGGCTGTTGAGAGGAGAGAAAGGTAATGGGTGAATCCCACAATTGAGTGATGGATGAATAACTGAAAGCCTGGCTAATTCCCTAAGGATAAAAGAGGAACAGAGTTTCTGGGAGTATGCAAGTGAACCTGTAGGTCCACCTCGACTGCATTTCCCACAGTTCCAGACCACAAGTTAGCCAGAGACCTGCCAGGAACATCTGCAAGGCCAGCTTCGTGAATGTGTGACATGTACAGTTGTATGGGACCCGCACTTAGAAGGGCCCTGCCCTTAGTTTAATGTCCTGCTGTAGCCATCTTGAAATTCTTATTATTTTTGAACAAGGGGCCTCACATTTTCAGTTTGCACTGGGCTCCACAAATTATACAGCTGAATGAAAAGAGCACTAAATTATCTCCAGAATAATTTAAAAATGCCAGTTCACTCAGGTTTCCACACTGCTAGGCCTTACACAGTGGTGGAACAGATGGCACCTGGAGGTGGAAAGACAATAAAAACAGAAACAAGCATTTCCTTCCTAGAACTAATCTATGTGATGCTCTGCTTACATTTGTCTTTTGCAAGTTGGATTGTGCTATTACTGGGTGCAGCACCACAAATATGTCAACCTCGAAGTTACATCAGTAGAGATTTTGAAAATGAATAATGTTGAACAGTGTATTGTCTGCTGAGAGGAGTCATGCCCCTCCATGCTCCCCTAATTGTTTCAGTATGCTCAGACCCCATCAGTTTCCTTCAGACTCTCCCAGGACTCTCCCTCCAATGACCCAATGCTCCTGCAGTACTTTCAGGACTTCCAGACCCCATTATCTTCCCCACAGATTCCCTCGAGTTCCCTAAGACACATTCAAAACCCTCCAGGCCCCTTTGGCCTCCCTCATAGGCCCTCAGCTCCCCACAGGTTATGCCAAGATCCCTGAAGGCCTGAAAAATTCCCTCAGTCTTTGGGCTCCCAGGCTCCCTCTAGTCCCCCAGCATCTCCTGCCCCAAGGCGCTCTCTTCCTGGACAAGCCCTGGGTAGCTTCACCCCAGGTGAGGTGCCATAGGTAGAGCAGCAAAATTCTCTAGCTTGTTACCAAGTGGAATTACTGCTGGAGGCCTCCTGCTGCCTCCGGAAGACTCTGTGTGGAGAGGAGGGCAGTTAGAAGAGAGGGTAACTATTCCTTAGTGCCTGTTTGGGCCTGGGCTATGGAAAGGGAAAGGTTAAGCTGCTGCTGAGTACTTGTGTGCTCTCAGAGGCTCTTTGGGCTCAGTGTCGCTTGGAGGGGGTGTGTTTTTCTGCATCTCTGGAAAATCACTTCCATTAAGGGGCTGGGGCCAGAAGGGACTTGGGTCAGAAAATTTTCAAGTGTCTTTTTTTTTAGATTTTGAGATTTCCTCCCAACATTTTGTCAATTAAGTGTATATTAATATGTCAAAGGCAGACCTTTAAAATACAGTTTATTTTTTGTGACTCAATTTTGTCATTTCTTCATTCATAAACATCTACTTGGAGTCTCAAAGCACAGAATTTTTTTGGCCATTCTCCACCTCTGAGTGACTCCACCAGCAAATTCCAGAGCTTAATTGCCTCCATTAACCCTCAAAAGGGGCATCTTCTATCTATCTACTCACTTGTTCATTCTTCCTTTCAACAGAGATGTTCTGAGAGCACAGTGTTAGCAGCAGTAACAAGGTCCAGCAAAGGCGCTGGCATCTTCACACACAGGACCTAGTGGTTGAGACATGCAATAACAGGGCACTGTGTTAAGAAAGATGATAAGGGGCACACACAGCTCAGTGGGAGCACATAGAAGGGAAAGCCAGCCCAGGCTCGGGGTATTTGTTTCACCAGAAACAGAGATGTTGAATCTGAGATTCAGAGGCTGAGTCTAAGTTTCCCAGTGGAATTGAGTGGGACTGTTACAGGAGAGGGAAAAGACAGCACCAGATTCAGACTCCAGAGAGAACATAGCACCTTCATGAAACACATTGTTCGTTATGTCTGGACCTTGGATATTGGCTGACTAGGTTAGAAAATAAATTAGGTTGGGGTCTTGTATGTCATTCTAAGGAGGCGTGGCTTTATGTAAGGGCAATGGGAAGAATACAAAACACATTTCATTTTAAGCCAGGAGTTGAAAATATTCTCAACTCTTTACTGACCAACTCTGAACTCAGAGTCATAATTGTAAAGATTAACAACTATAAAATAATATAGTGGACAAATTTCCTCAATCATTTGCAAAGTTGTATTGTGTGCGTTAATATGATGCTTTTGTTGGGGATTACAATGGTGAACAACAGTTCTGCCTTCTGCCCTTGTGCCGTTGCAACACAGGTAGCTTTCGGACCTAGTAAAAATGGAAGAAAAATGAAGCCCTCTCAACGTCTTGGTGCTGATTGCCCCAGCTGGCTGTCAGTAGCCAATTTTGCTATTCTGTATTGCACAGGTCAGTGGGAACCAGGGAACCCTCCACCATAGTTACCATAGCTCAGAATAAAGTGAAGGACAAATGGCACTCCCTGCTGCCTTTTTCAGTCTGGAGAAAAATTTCCAATGCTGAAGAACAGCTAAATGCTTCATGTTTGTCTGATTGTGGACAGCAGTGACCAAAGCTGTGAAATCAAGTCAGAGAGAAACAGGCAGCCTCACCAGTGATCTAAGAAAACATTCACTATGGGTGCAGATGACATAGCACATTTTCAGCACTAAATGAAATATTTACATTTCACCCAATAGGGGCTCTTATGTATTTCCTGAAGTGTTCTGTTTCTTATTTCCTTTGGTCTGACTTTGTAACTCAACTTTAGTACAAGGATCCATGCTACTTTCTGAATTTTCTCAGAAGGTACTTCTCCTGGGGTCACCAGATAAACAGGCCCACCAGATACATAGCAAACCAACAGTTCTATACTTGTATGAATTTCCACTTTTGTTATAATATTCATAGAAATACACCAACTTTGAGAGCTCTCCTTATTTAAAGTTGAGAAAATAATTCTAGGCATACATAGTATAATGATACATGAAGTGATATCAGAGCCCTGGATTTCAAAGAAACCTTTTCAGACTTTTAAAAGAGAGAAAAAAATCATTACATGAATATGTAAATAGAATAGTAACTGAATCATAAATACAAAAGAGTTTCAAGATTCTAAGTTCCAAAATGCTATTTTTATTATGATTTTGGTGCTCCCCCAAAGCAGTCTGGATATGTATATAAGCAGTTGCATTTGTGTGTATGTGATTGTGTGTGTTCTGAGTACAACTATTTTTCATATTGTAAAGTACTCAGCCTTTTCATTCTAAGCAGTGGGGACAATGGGGGAAATTATCTGACAAATTGAAGGAGAAATATATTTCATCTTATAAAAAAAGAGAGATTACTATCTTTATACCCAGAGTGTATAAACTTGGATTTCAAAAACAAATTATCCACAATTTGCTTTGCTTGAGTTACCAGGATATTGAGATGGGGAAGAAATTAACTTGGATCTTACTGCTATTTATTAGCATTCCAGATATTGAGGGTAAAACATTTTCGTCGGAACCTTACCTTCGGTCTATCTTGATTTTCTAGGGAGTACACTTAATATTGCATTGATAAAGTGTTTAAGTTTTCCACTTATTAAATTGCATTTTTCTATACAGCATATGCATCATTATTTTCAAGGAATGATTCTTTTAATAACACAATGATATTAATAATAACTGATATCCACTTCTATAAATTAACTGATCATTTTAATTCTAATATAGCATCTTAGTTACCCAGAGGACTAAATCTTAGTTTCTGTAAAATAGAAATATTATTTTTTTGAAAATCTATTCTGAGAACATTTATAAACATGGCATAATCCAGAGAAGTCGGTTCTTCAAAAGCAATGTACAGAAATACCAGCTGTTTATTATTACTAATAAGGTTCTTCCAACTAAAACTTTCTACCCTCTGTTTTACTTCATCTCTTTAACAAAGACATTTATCAAGAGATTTTCATTGTTTATGGCTTTAACAAAAATGATTTTATGACCTACAAATATACTTTTATGTCTCTCTCTTTGTATATCTGCTGTTTTTTGTCTAGCATGGTTATTTGCCATACAGAAAGACACACGGATGTTAAGAGTATATTTCACTGAGTTTTGATAAATGGATATATGTGGCTTTATCATCACTGAAATCAAGATATAGAACATTTTCTTTATGCTACAAAGTTTTCTCATGATCCTTATTGGTCAGTCCGGCCACCTGTTGAGTCAACCTGTAACCTTAATTCTACTACTGTAGATTAGTTTAGCTTGTTCTTTTTTTTAAATTTATTTATTTATTATTTTATTTTTGGTTGCATTGGGTCTTTGTTGCTGTGCGCGGGCTTTCTCTAGTTGTGGCGAGCGGGGGCTACTCTTCGTTGAGGTGCGTGGGCTTCTCATTGCAGTGGCTTCTCTTGTAGTGGAGCACAGGCTCTAGGTGCGCGGGCTTCAGTAAGTGTGGCGCACGGGCTTAGTTGCATCACAGTTGTGGCAGGCTCAGTAGTTGTGGCTCACGGGCTCTAGAGAGCAGGCTCAGTAGTTGTGGCGCACAGGCTTAGTTGCTCCGTGGCATGTGGGATCTTCCCGGACCAGGACTTGAACCCGTGTACCCTGCATTGGCAGGAGGATTCTTAACCACTGTGCCACCAGGGAAGCCCTAGCTTGTTCTTAAAATTCATATATGTGGAGTTATAGTGTATGTACAAATTTGTGTCTGGCTACTTTTTCTTAATATAATATTTAAAAAATTAATCCATATTGCAAGACTGTGACTAAAGAATTTGTTCCTTTTATTCCTGAGTGGCATTCGATTATATGAATATAGAACAACACTAATCTATTATGTTCATGGAAATTTGGGATATTTCAAGCATGGGCTATTATAAATAATCTCCTATCAACATTCTTATACATATATTGGGTTGGCCAAAAAGTTCATTTGGGTTTATTGTAAGATGTTACAGAAAAACTCGAATGAACTTTTTGGCCAACCCAATACTTTCAATTTTCTTGAGTATTATTGGATCATAAGGTATTGTGTTTTTAACTGTATTAGAAACTGTCAAATGGTTTTCTAATTTGGTTGTATCATTTTACATTCCACCTTCCTTCCTTATAGAAGAGGTTTGGTTTTCCACATTCTCGTCAGCTCTTGTATTTGTCAAACTTTTTACTATTAATCATTGTAGTGGATGTGAAGCAACACTTCCTCTTGGTTTTAATTTGTTTCTGCATTACAACTAGTAATGCCAAGCACCATATGAAGTGCTCATTGACTGCTCATAATGTTCTGTAAAATATTTATTCACAAGTGTTTTGCCCACGTTTTAAATTGGATTATTTTCTTATTATAATTGGTTTGTATCCTGGATAATAGTCCTTTGTCAGATATCTATTACAAACATTTCCCACAGTTTAGAGTTTACTCTCTTGTTTTCTTATCTGTGACATGAGCAAAGATTTTCATTTTAAGATAGTCTGATTTATCAACTCTTTGCATAGTTAATGTTTAAAGAATTCTCTAAATAATCTTTGCCTGCACTACAGTTATAAAGATATCCTTCCATATTTTCTTCTAGAAGATTTATAGATTTAGCTTTTATGTTCAGGTCTATGATAAATCTAAAATTAATTTTTCTGCATGGTGTAAAGCAAGATTCGGCTTTGGCATCAACTGTTGAAAAACTTTTTATTTATCTGCAGAATTGCAGTGACGTTAAAATCAATTTACCATTCATATGTGTCTATTTCAGTACTCTGAGTGATGTATCCTTGATTTATTTGTGTACCCTGATATGAACACCACACTCCTAATTATTGTAGATTCAAAGTGAGTCATGAAATCAGTTATAAGTCATTCAAGCTTGTAATATTTCTTCAAGATTGCCTCAAACATTCTAGGTTCTTTGGATTTTCATATAATTATTATAATAAGCTCATTCATTTCTAAAGCCTTTTGGGATTTTTATTGGGCTATATTGATACTGTAAATCAACTTGAAAAGAATCAGTATCTTAATATTGAATCTTCTAAATCATGTCTCGGTCAGTTCTAAAAATCTGTATTTGTTTTGTTTTTCAGTGATATTTTATGTATTTTCATATAACATTTTCAGTATAATTGTCTTCTTGCACACATTTCATTACATTTAGTCCCAGTATTTTCGTTTATTTTTTGATGCTGCTGTAAACGGTATTTCAAAAATTTTACTTTCCAATTGTTTGTTGACTCTGTGTGTGTGTGTGTACTTCATTGACTTTGTATTCTATGCCTAGGCCAAAATCACTTATTAGTTCAGTTAGCTTCTCTGTAAATTCCTTTGGATTTTTTTTTTTTTTTTCAGTACGTGGGCCTCTCACTGTTGTGGCCTCTCCCGTTGCGGAGCACAGGCTCCAGACGCGCAGGCTCAGCGACCATGGCTCATGGGCCTAGCCGCTCCACGGCCTGTGGGATCTTCCCGGATTGGGGCACGAACTCGTGTCCCCTGCATCGGCAGGCGGACTCTCAACCACTGTGCCACCAGGGAAGCCCTGCTTTGGATTTTTTAATGTACACAGTCATGTTATCTTCTTTCCATTATTTTATGTTTTTTATTTCTTTATCCTTTTTATTATATTAACCAGGCCCTCCAGCACAAGGTTGAATAGAAGTAGTCTGGGAAAACATGTTTGTTTTTTCCTGATCTTTTTGAGAACAGCATTTGCTTTATCAGTTGCGTATGATGTTAGCTTTAGAATAGTTGCAAATGCACTACATCTCAAAGATGTTCTATTTTTTGTTTGCTGAACGCTTTTATTCAGTATGAATAGGTGTGGAATTTTGTCAGTTGCCTTTCTGCATCCACTCACTGTTAAGATGGTTTTTTCTCCTTTACTCTGTTAATGGGGTGATTTCTGTTGAATGATTTTTTAAAATATTAATTCAATTTTGCATTCCTCAGTTGGTTATAGTGTATTATCCAATGTGTATAACACTAGACTTGATATGCTTATATTTTAAAGGATTTTTGTGCCTATGTTTTGTGCCTATGAGTTGTATTGGTTTGTAGATTTTTCTTTTAATATCTATATCTTATTATAGTATGCAAAATATTTACATATATTTATAAACATTAGATATTATATATATTATTATATCAATTATATAATAAATATAAATTATTTTATATATATCTCCTTTAATCCTTTATTATTAGGTATAATGCCCTTATAAAATGAGTGCGAGATTTTCACTTTTTCTCTGTTGTCTGAATGTAGTTACAATTGGTATGTCTTCCGTAAGTATTTGATGAATTCACCCATGGAGTCATCTGGACTCACAGAAAAAAAGGAGAAAGATAAGCAACCAAAGCCCCAGGAAAGATGGTAACCAAAGAAGTTCAGGAGGTCAGAATTAATGTCTTAGTTGCAGAAAGTCATGGGCGATCTCAAATCTCAAAATAAATTTCCATTCATTTTTAAAAATTCTATGTCACATTGCCCTGGAATTCTCTTATTAAGATGTTTAGATTTTATGATTATAGAATCTGAAAAGAGGGTGGAAGTCCAGTTGTTGTTTGGAGATGGGATTCATTTTCTTAAATCTAAGGTGTTAATTATAATAATATCATGGTCTTTTCCAAAAGCAGTTTTTTTGTTTGTTTGTTTTGTTTTGGTACGCAGACCTCTCACTGTTGTTGCCTCTCCCGTTGCGGAGCACAGGCTCCGGACGCACAGGCTCAGCGGCCACGGCTCATGGGCCCAGCCGCTTCGCGGCATGTGGGATTTTCCTGGACCGGGTCACGAACCCATGTCCTCTGCATCGGCAGGCGGACTCTCAACCACTGCACCACCAGGGAAGCCCCCAAAAGCAGTTTTTGATGAGAGTCAGTTTTGGGTCCCTGAACAAGGCACACTGGCAATACCTATACATCTTGAATAGATAAATTCCTCTTATCAACCTGTATTATTATTATTTTTTAATCTCAAAGGAACCTACAAGCATTTTAATTGCTCAAGTTACTGGAGTTAATCCTCCAATCACTTTCTGGCCATTGTTGTAAATAATAATCTTCATTAATGCAATGACACCTAACACTAATCTTCTGTTTCACAGTATGAGGTACAAGGAAAGCATAAAGATAGTTACTCAATAGAAACAAACAGAAAAAAAAGGGAAAAAAATCTCCTGACAACCTCTCCTGTGGGAGGTTAAGGAGAACCTCCCACATTATTTAAGATACTTAATTTTCACAACATACACTGATGGCTAATCTTTAAAAAACTCTTACACACTAAATGGAATTTTTAACTCTCTTTCTTAATTCTTTCTCTCTGGAATTGTAACTTAACTCTTCCATCAAGAAATAGAATAGAGATTTTTATTTTCTTAAACAGTTTGGGTTGTTCAGCTTTATATGAAATACAAATTAATGGCCGTTGTATGATGAATAAAAAAACCTTAATGGTAATGAGAAAGGCAGCTGGTGATGTCAGCAAATAGTGTTCTGATGTTTGAATGTAATTGTTTAAAGTTCAGATGTTACGGAAGTCATAGACTGAACTAGTCCTCAGTCCAGGATTCAGAGGAAATTCTCTCTAGCTGAGATAAAATGCTTGCTGTGGGCAAACACTGATGAATAAAGCATTGGTTCAGTGTCCCAGAATCATAGAATTTATGGGTGAAAGTGGATCCTAGTGATCATTCTAGGTTAAACCTCTCATATCATCAATGAGAAAACAGTTACTAAAATATTAAATGATTTTTCCATTTTACCCAGTTAGTTGCTGGGTTGAGAACCAAGAGCTTTAGATTCTCTATATAATATTCTTTCTACTCTACCTCTGTATGGGTCATTAATTAATAAAAATAACATTTATTGAACGTTTTTATAACTTTTTAAAATATTTATTTATTTATTTGGCTGTGCCGAGTCATAGTTGTGGCACACGGGAACTCCGTTGCCGCATGTGGGATCTAGTTCCTGGACCAGGGATCGAACCTGGGCCTCCTGCATTGGGAGCAAGGAGTCTTAACCACTGGACCACCAGGGAAGTCCCTACTGAATGTTTTTAACATGACAGGCAATGTGCTGAAATGGTTTATATGAATCCCTAAATTTATCTTCCTAATAACTCTGGGAGGTGGGAATCCCAAGTTTACATATATGAATATTCTGCATGCTCCACTCCCTCCCCAATGCAATTCCTCTCTCAGGCCTCATATCCCCCACAGAGTCTCTCCTCATTCCAGCTGAAATGTATCTCTCTTTTTTCTAACCTCCTATGGCTGACTCCTAACAAATTGTGTTGTCTGTCTGTGGATGTCATATGAGAATAGCATGCTATTCTGTCCTTTTATGGGAGAATTCCTTTTTCCACCACCCAGAGTGTCAGCTTCCTGACACTTTGGTGCAGTGCTCTTCCTGGGTATGATTGGCAAATAGCTCTTGTACAGTTGATTTAGAAGTTAGCATTGATCAGAAAGTCAATGAAGTTAAGACCTTTCACACATTTCATATTTGGTTTAGCGTGAGAGCAATGGATTTTCCAAGTCAGCTTTCCCTTATTCCCCAGCATTCAGTCCAAGGACAAGGAACAGACAACTTAGGAACTTGAGGTGGGATGTGGTGAGGAGAGGCTTCCTGGTGATAATCAGTGATAATTACCAAAATAAAAGTATAGTGTAATGGCATGATTTTAAAAAACAAATGCTAGAGATCTGGGTTATGTTGTACAAAACTCTTAATCCCTATTACCTATTTCCTCCTACATAGGCTGGAAAAGAATAGATTCTTAAGTCTAGTTTTAGTCCTACCACTACTTTTTTCTCACCTTGAAGAATTTACTTATGTCACTAAGTTTCCTCTGCTGTTAGATGAGAAATGTGAACAAGTGAGTCCAGCCTAGCATAGCTCCTCCTGTACTCCCTGCCTCCACAAACCACTAGGCACTGCACTGAATGGGAGTCCAGGTATCCTGCTATGTTTTTAAACCTTTTTCCACATCTTCACACCTGATCCTACACTGCTTCCAACCTCACTGGCTAGTATCGCTGCTCTTTGTTTTCTCATTCTGCAGCACAAAGTTGAGGCAAGGTCAGTGGTAACTGGTACTGAGTTGAAATTTTACAGGGTAAGTGATTTTGTTGCAGGATATCGACTGAACTTTACACATGGAAGCCAATATTTAAGTAGTAGTATCTCTTTGGCAGCCATGTACTCTCATTTCATCAAAAAGGCTCCTGAATTGAAGCTTCTTTCAAATATCAGCTTTCAGGTGAACTTGTGACAATCAGCACTTGGTAAGAATAAGTGGCTTACCATGTGAACTTATCATATTATACATCATAGAGCCAACAGGGAGGTAAGTTTGTCAAGTAGGTAAGAGTTCTGTTTCCAGTATAATTAAACCTCCTTTCATTACTATAACATATCAGAACACAATGCAAATCTGAATCATTTCTCATGCAGTGAATTGGACTGTGACAGGACAATTTCTCTGTTCCATCTCACTCCCATTTTATAGTAGTACATGAATTTTACTGTCTTTTTTTCTTTCCCTGTGATATTTAGAAAAAAAATCTTATACTTGGACTTTAGTTTTCAAACTTTAAACTCCTAAGACAGATGAGCATTTGAACAGTGAGACATCAGTAAGCAAAGATGCTGCTGGCCAGGGAATCACCATGGAAACCACCAAAGACATGGATTATGAAGATGAACAACTTTGAGTTAATTTCTTCTCAGGGTTGTGGCATTTTGGTTCATTGATTCGGACATTGAAGTGTCTTTTAGAGGAAATGCTGTCAGAGACAAAGATGGATCTCCCAAGATTCATTGTAGAGTAAAATTCAGAGCAAATCACACTCAAGTTCTTCAAGTAAGAAAAAACAACAAACAAAATATCCCAAGGAAACATAAATCCTTGCTAAAGCATAATCATATATGACTTGGAAATTGAACCACTAGATGTATCCCAAATAAACTATTATCATAGGACTGCAATAATTCTGTCATTTCAGGTGTTATATTGTGGAATTCTTACATATACTGAGTTATCAGGTGGAGTCCCCTGTTTGACTATCTCTACTCATTAAATAGCAGTGAATGCTAAATGTGAGTTCTAGGTTAAATTTGGCTATAGAGCATTATATCTATTTTGTGTTTAAAGTAAATGAAAAATATAATCGGGACAATAATTTTAAAGTTTAGAAATGAGCTATTCTTTAAGAAATATAGTGAGTCCCTTTTAAAAAGTGAAAAGATGTCAGAGGTAATATAATTGATGAGTAAGAAAATGACTGAGATGGAAGGGACCTTGAAAAATCGTCTGGTCCAGCTGGAAGTCTTTAATTTGCTCCCTAGCAGCTAAATGTCTCAGCCTTCTAGAACAGGTAGATGTCTGTTCTCTTCTCGGAGTTCTCCAGGGACGGAGCCTCAACAACTTAATTTAATAATCCTTGCCAGGGTTTTATCAACTTGACAGTGTCTAGAAGTTCGTTTTTATATCCCACAGAAATCTCTTTTGTAGACTGTTTTCTCTGGGTGGGTTTTCAGTGAACCAAAAACAGAAAATGTTCTGTGCCCTTCTCGGGAACATTGCTCATATACCCAAGTTGTTGCATCTTAATAGTATCTTCTCTGGGCTAACTTACAACTGTCCTCTCCTGTTTTGAATGCATAGGACACATTCCTGGGTCCTTTGGCATTACTTTTTCCCTAACAATGCATTTTTGAAGTAGGAAGTAGCTTCTACCTGTTTTCTGTTAGGCTCAAGGGAAAGTAATAACAGCTACATTTGTACAGTACTGCACAGTACTTTGCAATATACAAACCATTTCATGTGCATCATTTCATTAGATCTACAACGTCAACTCTGTTAATTAGGCAGAGAATGAAACCCTCATTTATATTTTCAGGATTATGTACACTAAGTATTCATGTGGATTAAAGTACTGGTAAATGAACCCAACTGAAAATATTGGGCCCCAGATGAATACTAGACACAGAGCTATCTGCTTTGCCATATTATTTTAGGTGTTTTCATACACTTTCACATACTCATCAGAGACTATTATATACATTTTATAGTTAGAAAAAATGATTTTATTGTGTTTATAGCATATGTTCTTCCTAATGCTGTATAGCTGGTTAGCAGCGGAGTTGGTATTCAAATTCATATCTCCACAATTAAGGGCAGAAATTTTCCTGCTTCTAAACAGCTACCTCTTTCTTGGCATTCTTTTTTGATAGCAAGATGTAAAATACAACAAAGTAACCAAGTGTTATGATGATTTTATTAGATAATGTTACAACCAATTCTTAACACAGGACATGTTATGTAGTAAGTGCTCAATTAATGCTAGCTCATTATTATCAGTGACAAATACACAACAGAGGAGTAAAACAGTTGAGTTGAGATCATTAAAAGCAATAGAAAGTGATTACATCTAATGTAAGTTCAATAACTTCACAAAAACTTTTTACAAAAAAAAATACAATGCATTTCATGTTAGAAAAAACTTCAGACTGACTTACAAATCTAAAAGTCAACAATGCAACACAGGACTTTGCAGTAACTAAAGAAATCTTGATGTTATGAGTAATCAAGAGTCTGAGTGTAGAGCTGCAGACAAATTAGATAAATTATTATAGTGGGCACTAGATACAAAAGTCTACTGCTATGAAATGTCTAATATTTCAAAATCAGTTCTTTGATTTTCTCTCAAAGAGAAGAGTGAATAATTTATTCATCTCTTGACTATGAACATCATTATATGATGCTTCTGAAATAGAGTTCTCACTTTTAAGCCCCTTGCTTTTAAAAGTACTCAATTTAATGGCATAAGAAATTCTTTCCTTTGTCGTTAAAGAACTGAAAATGCGTTATTTATTTCTCAGTTTTTTTCCAAAAGTATGATAATGCTTTCTTTCCTAGTATTAAAATATAATTAGGTTGTTTATATTAAATCTACTCAGAGCAGTGGATTGAAGTTTAAGGGTTCTGGATTCTAGTTCAGCTTTACTACTTGGTGGTTTTATGATGCAGTCATTTAAATAGTTTTTCAATTCCCTTGGTGCTATGGAATGAGTGTTTGTGTCCCCCAAATTTGTATGTTGAAACCTAACACCCAGTGTGACAGTTTTAGGAGGTGGGGCCTTTGGGAGGTGCTTAAATCATGAGGATGGGGCCTCATGAATGAGATTCATGTCTTTATAAAAGAAAACCCAGAGAGCTCCCTTCCCCGCCCCTCCATGTGAGGACACAGTGAGAAGATATGAGGAAGAGGGTCCTCAACAGACATCAGATCTACTGGTGCCTGGACTTTGAACTTCCCAGCCTCCAAAACTGGGAGAAATAAATTTCTGTTGTTTATAAGCTACCCAAACTAAGATATTTTTTATAGCAGCCCAAATGGACTAGAACACTTAGAGAACACCATTTCCTTCTATTCATAGGGTTGTGTGAATCAGATGATATATTATAAATGAAATAACTTTGAAAATTAAGGCATTATACCCACCATATATAGTTTTAATAAATATAAAGCACTTTCTTACTGTGCCTTTTATTTACAAGGTTCTCTATAGTTTTTAAACATGCAAATTTAATTGATTGATCAGCACTATACCCCTTTTCTTCTTCACTTTCCTTTGTTCAACACCTTCTTTTTCTGTAAAACTCTTACACAATTTTCAAGTCCTGAATCAAATGTTTCCTCCTCTGAGAATCCTTAAGTTTCTGAGACTGAGGTGGTCACTTCCTCTATCTGTGATCTCATCTCTGGCGTAACAGTTACCCTGCTGGAGTCCAAGTCATGTGTTTAAATATCTGTTTCCTTTACTGGACTGAGTTCATCACACGAATCAAAGCACATTCCCTTCAAGTACACATTAACCACGGAGTACTAATATTATGAGAGCTTCTAAGGAGTCATTATGAGCTCTAATTACTGTACTGATCTTCAGGAACATGCATTTGAATTATTTACCTCACTCTCACTCTTCCAGTAGAGATTTTGGGAGAGGGAATTGATACTCTCCTGAAATGAGTCCACAACCATGTTATCACAATCAAAATTAAGAAGCCAGCAATTCATCCACTGCCCCACCCACCTTACCTCCAAGCCCTATGGCCTGCTTAGTGATCTCCCAGCATTTCCCCACCCCCTCTCAGAGGTCCTTCACCCAGTGCTCTTAGTGATTAGGCACCAACAAGGCTCACGTGGGCTCCAGAGGTAAGGAAGGGCACAGCTTTGGTGGTCAGATGGACTTAGATTTGAATCTTGACTCTGCCATATGCTTTTGTTAATCCTTGAGCAAGTAAACCACTTTGGGTGTCTGTTTCCACATCTAGAAAATGAGGATAAGAACAACAGTACGTTGAACAAAAAAGTCTGTGTGTGTGTACGTGTGCACGTGTGTGTGAATGAACCCTTTGCAGAGAGCTCAGCACATAATAATCATTTCAGAAATGATTATTATGGGCTTTGGAATTTGACAAATATGAAATTGAAT
The DNA here is from genome assembly GCF_937001465.1 of Orcinus orca. Taxonomy (NCBI): domain Eukaryota; kingdom Metazoa; phylum Chordata; class Mammalia; order Artiodactyla; family Delphinidae; genus Orcinus; species Orcinus orca. The sequence goes on from NC_064568.1 coordinate 14,456,624, forward strand.
ACTCATTCTGACTCATCCAATAATCAGCTGACTGGATCAATTTTTCTTTGTGTGTGTCTCTCTCTCTTAAAGGCACGCATATACACACACATGCACACACACACACCCCTTCTGTTCTATGATATAAAGAGGAATAACATCACTACACTTAAGGAATTTATCCTCTAGTGTATAGTGTACCTCCAAAGGCAGCATGGTACACCCCCCCTCAATGTCTGTCCCCCACTGAAAGTAATCCATTCTCAACCCATTGAGTCTAGGCCTACTGAGTAGAGATGGTTGATTAACAGGGATCAGTTGTTTCATTTATTGCAAATAGAGATGCACTTTATTTTTACTCTTAAATGCCTTCCAACTCTGTGTAAAATATTTATTTTTAGTTTTAAATACCTTCCAACTCTGTAAGGTGTTTGCTTATTTCTTTGGAGCCTCACAGCCACCAGCAAGATGAAGAGAAAAAGGCAATAAGCTTATGTTTATTTAAATAATAAAGTCCCCAGGCTTAAGTGGTTTAATAAGTTGTCTAGAGTCACAGAGCTAATAACGGAATAATAGCAAATTTAGTTACCATTCATTGAGTTTTTACCATGAGCTGGGCAGCAGCCTTAGTGTTTTACATGTATTATCTCAACGGTAGGAGACAGGCATTATCTACAGTTTAAAGCTAGAGGATCTGAGGCTCACAGTTGTGATGTGCTTTGCCCAAAGATCCAGAGACAAAATTGGAAACAAAAACTAACCTCCAAACCTGTGCTCCATCCTGCATCCTCACAAGCAGTGAAGTCCAATGGTTAGACATGTGAGCTCTGGAGTGGGACTACCTTGGTTTGAGTCCTGACACTATTATATTAGCTGAACGACTTTCAGAAAGTTTATCTGATTCTCTAAACATCTGTAAGATAGGACTATCATAATAGTCTTAATCTTGGGGTATTAGAGTGATTCAGCACCATAATATAGGTAAAACTTTTAGTAAAGTGTATACTGCGTTCTGAATAATGCCTTTTATTATTAGTTCTATCTATTGCTACCCCAGTTCACCTTCCACATTTCTTGTTCATTTTCCTTCTCATAGACAAATGGCTTTTCAATTCTTTAGATATATAAATAAGAGAAAACTTGGAGTAAGAGAGACAACTATGGTATCATACTTTTCGAGGAGGAGGGGGTGTGTTATTGATACTTTCATGTATTGTTCTTCCCAGTCCACTCAAAAGACCATTCCTTCTCCCTAGAATTCCTCCAATTCTGTGCAGATTTAATGGTTCATTAAAGCTGCCTTCCTCTGAGAAACATTGCTTCTCTTGAAATCGAAAAGAGAAAGTCTGTGAGAATGATAACAAATATGGAAAAGATTATGGACCATGTCTCAAAGGAAAATATCCCTTTTATTAGAAACATATTAAAGGAAAGGAAATCAATCTTGTGAGATCATGAAAATCTGGGAGAGTCTAAAGTTGATTTATTTATTTAAGATTTATACCCAGTCTACTTCCATAAAGGATTCAAGGTGGTGGCAGGCTAGGCTAAAATCATTTTCTTGTAATGTTTCAGACTGGAATTAGAAGTTCGTTTTCTAGCAGATGAAGTTAAGCTGATTACAGCAAATGAGCTATTGAAAATCAATACCATAAAACTGTTCCATTAGTACCTGTACAATCATCCCAGGATTATAAGTAATATTTATAATCTCAAACACTGACATTTTCAGGAAATGAGATGCAGAACATTTGCACGGGGCACAGCCACTTGTGGTTGCTTGGCTCTGATGATTAAAGCATGTTGCTAATGAGGCCAAGGTCATGGGCTTGCTCCCTCCGTAGCCTAATTATCTCCCTTCTGTTCTGCAACTATGAATGTAACCAGATTCATTCAGCAGCTGCTTTACTATAATGTGCAGGGGGTCACTAAAGCTAAGAGAGCATTCCTAGGTTACGACATATGCATCCCCACTGTTGAAAGAGCACCCCCAAGTGCGTGGCATGTTGGCTTTGTTGTTCCTTTGGAAGAGGTTGAGCACACACATAAATGCTAAATGCTCGCTCACTTACACATATACATACAACACACGCACACACACATATACACACACCTCCCTCTGGGAGAGGCATGATGATTCAGAAAAAAATTTCGACTTTGTACAGTCAGAAGGAGTTAGATTAAGTCCCAGTTTTCACATGTACTGGCAGCAAGGCCTTGGATAGGTAAATAGCCTCAGTTTTCAAAATTTCAAAAAAAAAAAAAACGGACAGTATATTTACCTTGGAGAGATGAGGGAGTAATGAAGGTATAATACATGTATAGCACTTGGAATAGGCACACCAGTGACTTTTAAAAATCAGTATTATTTAACCATTAGTATGTACCATGTATGAGGTAGGTGTCATTGTTATCCTTGTTATTCATAGTGAATTAAAGTGAGATTTAGAGATTCTAAGTAATTTTTCCAGTTCCACACAATGAGAAGACAACATGACTAATGCCCAAACCTAAACCAATGTCACCCCAGGGCCCACATGTTCTTGTGCTCTGCTGTATTCATGCTGCTTTTCCTAAAACTGAGCTGCTCTTATTATTCTAGCCTCTATCAACTGGCCTTTAACAATGTGGTCCATTCTCCAACACAAAAATATAATTTCATCTCCTGTGGGCTGCCGCCTACTTTAACACAAATCCTTTAGTTGGCATTGTTGCTGTCGTACTTCAGGAGCCTGCTAGAGTCATTTTAGATGGTGTATTCCCTCCGGGACCTATGTGAACATAAATTTCCTATCTCAAGAGACCCTTAAAAGGAACCTAATTTTAAGTATATAAAGTAAAGCAAGCAAGAACCACAGATTACTTCCCTCTCTATTTGTATGCATCTGTTTTTATCCCTGGGGGTCCAACAAGATGGATTTCTAAAGGAGATTTGCTGGGAAGCTGCATAAACTCTAGGCCGTGGCTCATTATCCAGCTATAACAATGACTCTTGAAGGCCAAATAAGTTACATTCACTTGATGATGTCGAAGTATGCTTCCACTATTGTAACCTTCATCTTTTGTTCTCTGGGAGAAGAAATTATATCTTCAAAAAACCTTTCATAGACTGGAAATCCAGAGATTACCAAGTTGACAGAGTCTGTGCATGAGGTCTATTGCTGGTTAGCTTTTATTTTTTTAATTAATTTTTTTTTAAATAAGTTTATTTATTTATTTATTTTTGGCTGCGTTGGGTCTTCGTTGCTGCGTGCGGGCTTTCTCTAGTTGCGGCGAGCGGGGGCTCCTCTTTGTTGCGGTGTGCAGGCTTCTCATTACAGTGGCTTCTCTTGTTGCAGAGCACGGGCTCTAGGTGCGCGAGCTTCAGTAGTTGTGGCACGGGAGCTCAGTAGTGGCTTGTGGGCTCTAGAGCACAGGCTCAGTAGTTGTGGCGCACAGGCTTAGTTGCTCCGTGGCATGTGGGATCTTCCTGGACCAGGACTCGAACCCGTGTCCCCTGCCTCGGCAGGCAGATTCTTAACCACTGCATCACCAGGGAAGTCCCAACACTGCGTATTTTAAAATGGACATAGAACCTTAAGTTAAGTTGTGTATCATTTGAAAGCAGCTTATTTGACAGAGCAGATTTTAGGATTTATTGCTCTAAAGAATGCAGGAAAGTATCAATGAGACTGCAGAGAGGAAGAAAGGAAATAATATCTGCTGAACAACTACCCTCTCCTAAGTGATTTACATGCATTGTCTCATTTAATCATTATGACAGGTTTGTGTAGTAGATATTAGTGTGTCTTTCTATGAGATGAGAATCAGGTTCAGAGAGGTTAAGTGTATGGTTCAATATCAGCCAGCTGGAAAATGATGGAGTTGCAAATTGATCTCTCTTCTTCCTGGCTCTAGGAAGTGGAGAGCCACTCTGATCCTCTCCAAACATTTTTAAAGTTTCTTGCAAATTACTTCAAAGCCTGATTTTCAGGAGAGCTTACGCATCTCTCCAATTACGCTTGCTACTGAAGCTCATTCTTGTACTGATGCACCCTTCTCTTATTTCTCTACAGATTCCTAAGTACCTGGTTATACTTCTTGTCCATTGTGGTTAGTTTTGCTTTCAGGATTCCTCATATCTAAATCATGAAGAATTGATGAGCAATCGTTAGTAACAATTACAGTTATAAACATTCCCAAAGCTTTAAAAGAAAGTAGATACACACATGTGTGCACATGCGCGCGTGCGCGCGCGCACACACACACACACACACACAGAGTAAAATCCATAATCCACAATCAGTTTATAACCTGAGGATAATGCTGGTAGAACTGTAATTTCTTTTGATTATTACTGTGTGCTGTGTATCTTCAGCATCCCATGAAACAAGCTGTAATAAATAGTATTTAGTAGCACTTTGAAACCAAGTTTTTCTCTGCACTTTCATTATCATAAAGATATGCTATTTTCAGGTAATCAAAATGAATGAGGCAGTACTGCGTTGGTGTGTTTGTGTCTGTGTGTGTTTGTGTCTAAAACATATATAGTTATCTAATCATTTATATTCATGCCATGTCTGTTTATTCATCTGTGTGTGCAGTTTTGAGTTGTTTTTAAATTAGCAGGTACACAAAATGGGTTTTCTTTCTTTTTTAAAAAATTAATTAAGTTTTGGCTGCGTTGGGTCTTCATTGCTGCGCATGCGGGCTTTCCCTAGTTGCAGCGAGCGGGGGCTACTCTTTGTTGCAGTGTGCAGTGGCTTCTCTTGTTGAGGAGCACGGGCTCTAGGCACGTGGGTTTCAGTAGTTATGGCATGCAGGCTCAGTAGTTGTGGTGCACGGACTTAGTTACTCCAAAGCATGTGGGATCTTCCCAGACCAGATCTTCAAACCCATGTTCCCTGCATTGGCAGGTGGAGTCTTAACCACTGTGCCACCAGGGAAGTCCCTAAAATGTTTTTTTTTGTCAGGCTTTGTGGGTTTTATTTCTGACTCCCCATTCACTGTATGAACTTGGCAAGTTTCTTTTTTTTTTTCCTGTGGTATGCGGGCCTCTCACTACTGTGGCCTCTCCTGTCGCGGGGCACAGGCTCCGGACGCGCAGGCTCAGTGGCCATGGCTCACGGGCCTAGCCGCTCTGCAGCATGTGGGACCCTCCTTGACCGGGGCACGAACCCGTGTCCTCTGCATCGGCAGGCGGACTCTCAACCACTGCGCCACCAGGGAAGCCCTTGGCAAGTTTCTTAAACTCACTGTATTTGCTTCCTATTACTGCTGTACCACAAACCTAGCGACTTACAAAAACACAAAATAGATCTCAGTGGACTAAAATCAAGGTTTTGGCAGAGCTGCATTCCTTCTGGAGGGTCTGGAGGAAAATCTGTTTTCTTGCCTTCCCAGCTTCTGGAAGCTCTCTGCATCTGTTAGATTGTGGCCATTTCCATCGTCAAAGCCAGACATGGCCCATCTAGTTTTTCTTACATCAAATCACTTCGAATCTGATTCTCCTTCTGCCTCTAGCTTCCACCTATAAAGATCCTTTTAATTATACTGAACCCATCTAGATAATCCAAGTTAATCTCCCCATGCCGTAAGGTCCTTAATTTAATCACATCTTTAAAGCCCCTTTTGCCACATTGGGTACATTTCACAGGTTCTGGGGATTAGGACTCGGACATCCTCGGAGGGAGGAAGCATTATTCTCCCTACCATACTGACCGTTCTGAGATATCCTATCATCTAAATGATGGAGCCCACATTTCAGGATTCATGTTTAAGAGATCTGAGATAACTGAGAAAATGTCTGGTATACATTGTGAGAAGAAAGAGATTAAACTGAATATATATTTTGTGAAAACCCTTTATGACAAATTTATAGAAAAAATGTAAAGCTGTTCTTAATATATGGTTAGAGCCAAAGCAATGTGGGTAATTAGGAAGTGTGTTCTTCTTTTTGTTATTCCCCAAAAAAGTTTATCTTGCTGGTCACGGAAAGAGACTTTTTTCTTTACTGTTTTGAGAAATTGCAAGTCAATTTCATCTCATAATTCCAAAAAAAAAAATTATTCATAGTTAACCTTAGTGGCAACTATGACAATGCCTAGTCATAGTGGCGTTGTATTTAAAAGAATTCTGAAGGTCAGCAGGAAGAATTGTCTTGGTTATGGGATGGTAGAGTTATGCATGTCACATATTGTCACCTTTTTTCCACTAGGTTGATTTTTTTTAAATGTAGGTAGATGTGAGATAAAATAGGCATTACAAATATAATTTAATAAAAGCTTCTGTAATTTCATGTTATTTTCTGTTCCATAAAAAAGATGATGAAATCTGAGAACTGTCTACTTGTTTTGAGGAATAAGTAGCCTAGCAGAAGGTCTAAGTTGGGTTCTAAGAACAGAACAGTCTTTCAGGAAAGATATAAGTAATGGTCATTAACTCAATGATTAATTCCATCTTTTGTGATTAAATAATGTGTGCTTATTTTGTTAGATATTTATTCAAATTTATTATTTGTTGCTTATTTGTTTCTAAATAAATCCCATTTATTGAGAGCTTCCCAAGTGCCAGCACCGTGTTAGGTACTGGCGATGTGTTGATCAACCAAAAACAAGGTCCCTGTCCTCATGGATCTTGCAGTTTATTGGAAAATATAGGAAGTTATTGAAAATAACACAAATAAATGTAAAAAAGCCCTACAAAACTGTAGCTATGATGAGTGTTAGGAATGAATGACATTGCTACAATGGAAGAATATAAGATGGTGGGTTTACCTAATCAGAGTTAATAGAAATTAACTAGATGAAAGGAGCAAGGGTAGATGAGCAAGGGCAAAAGGAAACTCCAGGAAGAGATAATAGCATATGCAAAGGTCCTGTGGTGAGATGGAGGTACAGCTCATGGGTGAAGGGGAAATGAAGGTCTATTCTGCTAGAACACTAAAAATGAAAGGCTAGAATAGTAACAGATGAGTTTAAAGAGGTTATTAAAAGTGGAGATAAATAGCAGAAGGAAATAAGGAAAGAAAATGTCTGACAAGAGTGGAAAAACAGTATATGGTAGAAAAGTGTTTATCTGATAAAGGGGATTTCACTGAGAGAAAGTTGTTTACCTACAGTCATTTTAATTCCTGCAGTAGGATCTTCTGTTTCTACTCTTCCCCTCATGTTTCACTGGAGCTTCTGCCTACATACCGTGAGAGATACCCTGTCATGTGGTGGTCCTGAAGCCCCTCTTCCCACCATGAAGTTGCAAATACGGGAGGAGGAAGATATGTTTCCCATAAGGCACATCAGAATTCTAAATGTGCTTTCTCAGAAAATCATGGTTTCATTTTAAGATTGGGTTTTTGAATCCCACCAGATGTTAGACTGTCAACCCATCATGAAGTAATAGGCTTTTTTTTTTTTTTTTTTCGGTACGCGGGCCTCTCACTGTTGTGGCCTCTCCCGTTGCGGAGCACAGGCTCTGGACACGCAGGCTCAGCGGCTATGGCTCACGGGCCCAGTCGCTCCGCGGCATGTGGGATCTTCCCGGACCGGGGCATGAACCCACGTCCTCTGCATCGGCAGGCCGACTCCCAACAACTGCACCACCAGGGAAGCCCAGTAATAGGCTTTTGTGGGCTGTAGAGGGGACCATCTTCAGCAATATTTCTATGAAGAAAAGTGAACATATGTCTAAACAACCAAATGACAGATATCCTAGAACAATACAATTTATTCATCAACTAGTGAATGTCTGTACCTTGAAAGCGTCATACTTCATCCTATCGGGAGACTACAGTTTGGGAATGGCTAGAATTTTCTTCCACTAAGAACTCATCTAACTCTGTGATTCTGGGGATGCTGACTGCCAAGACTGTAGGTGGGTTTAAAGAGTAAAGAGGAATCAATTTAAAAGAATAAATTAAACATTGATCTTGGCAATGAACATGTCCAAATCATTTTACCTTTGGATGTTAACCTGTCTTCTGGACAAAAGAGGCAATAGTGCTGGGATTTTGTTTTCCTTAAAATGTAAGTTTACAGAAAAGGCCTGCTTGTTTAATTGTCATAAATCTAACAGAATGGTCTTAAATTCAGATTCCAGAAAATAATTCATGTAGAGTTACTTGTCATGATATCTTTAAAATGTTTGTTCTTCAGCATGTCTGAGATGAACTAATAAAAGATTCATGTTGATAATAGGCTTTTTTTCCTTCCAATTTCAAGATACTCCTTTTATAAACATTAGAAAAAAACTTTTGCTGGCAAACTAGAGTATTTAATATTATCATTCCATATTCTTGCATTTAGATTCTTTTTGTTCTAAAATATATAGCTGGCAAAATACATTCAGACTGGTTCTTTTTTTTAAAAAAGCAATACTTCATTTCTTCCCTGCCTCTTGTCTTCCTTGTGCTCAGCATAATAGTTAAGTACAGGAGAATTCATAGTCCTCAAGTAAACCAACAGTTGAAAAATCAAGTGCCAAATGTTGTGATAGAGATGTATGCAAGGAGCTCAGGGGACTGCAGAAGGGTATGCACAGTCTGAGGACGGTGGAATAGGCTGGGAACTCTCCAAGGTGGCAGTGTCTGTCAATAGGGTTAGTTACTGAAGATGCTCTTCCCCAGGCAGTCAAAGGGAGGAAGGTATTCCATTCAGAGAATGGAGCATAACTAAAGGTCTAAAGGAAAAAAAAAAATGTCACAGAATAGCAAATCATTTTGTTACCCTAAATTTAGTAATTCAGAGTTTGATAACTCTTTTATGAAATGAAGTCATAGAAAAAAAAAAAAAAAACTAGAAGATCTGTTGATTTCTCATTTTGGAATTTGGTTAAACCCAAAGAATCTTTTAGGTTTCAATCCATAATCGATCTCAAAGTATTCTGCAAATGTAGTTCTCTGGTTAATTTTGAATTACAGTTAACATTTCTTCTCAGCATTTTAGGGGTAAAAAATTTAAGGGCTTCCCTGGTGGCGCAGTGGTTGAGAGTCCGCCTGCCGATGCATTGGACATGGCTTCATGCCCCGGTCTGGGAAGATCCCACATGCCGCGGAGCGGCTGGGCCCGTGAACCATGGCCTCTGAGCCTGCGCGTCCAGAGCCTGTGCTCTGCAACGGGAGAGGCCACAACAGTGAGAGGCCCGCGTACCGCAAAAAAAAAAAAAAAAAAAAAAAGAAATTGAAGCTTAGTAAAGTCAAGGTGGTAATCTGAATATACCTGTTTGAATGGTTGCCTCAGCACCTTTCAGGGTTTAGGGTTCTTGTTACAAAACAGCAATTATGTATCATTTATACTACTTGAGTACTACTAAATGATTTAAGAATTTCCCTAGACACAGCAGTACATTATAAAGTAGGAAAATGTGAGACTCAAAAAGTGAAGTAGCCCACTTCAAAAGTAACCTCAGAGGTCAATGCTCACTACTGCCTGTTAATGAAAGAGCTGGAACCCTGGGGAAACCAAGATCTCCTTGACCCTAATTTCAGTGATGTGTTCCTTTGACATTTCCACCCAGATGTGTCATAGGTATCTCTAACTTACCAAGCCCAAAAAAGAAATCTTGGGGCTTCCCTGGTGGCGCAGTGGTTGGGAGTCCGCCTGCCGATGCAGGGGACACGGGTTCGCGCCCCGGTCCGGGAAGATCCCACATGCCGTGGAGCGGCTGGACCCGTGAGCCATGGCCGCTGAGCCTGTGCGTCCGGAGGCTGTGCTCCGCAACGGGAGAGGCCACAACAGTGAGAGGCCCGCGTACCACAAAAAAAAAAAAAAAAGAAATCTTGATTTATCCCTAACCTTTGTATTCCTAGGTGTGCTCCTTCCCTAGTCTTCTCCATCTGATAAAATAACAGCAGCAAAACCCAAATCTCTTACCTGGTTATAGCCCGCCAACTGATAGTTCTTGGCAAGTCCATCCCCAACTACCAACTCAGTCTGCACCACTATTATCCATCACCGAGGCTACTGTTAGAACCTCTGGTTCTACTCTTGACTCCTGATGATCCATTTACCACACAGTAGCCAGAGTAATCTTCTTAAAACATGCATACTATTTAAAACTTTTTTTTTTACATCTTTATTGGAGTATAATTGCTTTACAATGGTGTCTTAGTTTCTGCTTTATAACAAAGTGAATCAGTTATACATATACATATGTTCCCATATCTCTTCCCTCTTGCGTTTCCCTCCCTCCCACCCTCCCTATCCCACCCCTACAGGCGGTCACAAAGCACCGAGCTGATCTCCCTGTGCTATGCGGCTGCTTCCCACTAGCTATCTATCTCACGTTTGGTAGTGTATATATGTCCATGCCTCTCTCTCGCTTTGTCACACTGAAACCAAATTCTTTCTCATGACATGAAAAGTCCAGGATAACGGCATTCCATCTTACCTCTGCACGTTCATGCACTGCACCCTTCTGGCTCCATCCTCAGTGGCCTTCCTTGAGCCACTATAACACACTGAGCTCTTTCCTTCCTTAAGGCATTTGCAAATTTCTTTTTCAGGTTTCAGTGTAAATGGAACTTTTTATAAGTTTTTGGACCTTGTTTTATTCTCTATCACAGCCCCTTCCTTATTTCCTCTTAGCATCCACCTCAACTTGTAATTATTATTATTATCATTGTTATTATTATTATTTGCTGGGGTGGGGTGGGGTACAGGGAAATTGGTTGGTTTATACCTGCTCCCGACCTTGGTAGCACATTTCTCCTCTTCACTATTTTTTTGCAGAGCCAAGCACAATGTATAGAACATGATAAACAACGAATGTTTTTCAAATGATTTGATGGATTATAAATGTAGATCTAGTCAATGAGTAGCAGCAGTGTTTCTAACATCAATGTGAACAAGAAGATATATTTTTTAAAAACTTGATGACATAATTGTAACTTTTTCTTTTCATTTTATATAAATGTTCATTTTTCTTACATTAAATGCTCATAGTTCACATGAGACCTAAAATGAAGTGTTCATTTAAATAAGATAATATGCTATAAAAATGATATTTATTACTAAGCTTTCAAAAACATAGGGTAAAAATTAGGAATTAATGTAATTAAGATAACATAAACATAAATAAAACAGAAAGACTATTTTCACAACCTAATTTGAAAGCCATGATGGGCGTTTTCTGGTACTACCTGTACTTCATCTAAAACAGTAAGTTCAAAGAGTCTTAGCCAATCAGTGCCCCTTAAAATTGTTTAACTCTTCAAAATGTATAGACCCCTTTCCAGCCTTTATTTTGTGTATTCCTTATAACAACCCCATTATGTATATGGAGAAGATATTTTCATTTAACAGATGTAGAAACTGAAGTTCAGAACAAATAAGAATCTTGCTTAAGGGTATCCAACTAGGGATAGCTAGTCCAAAGGTCTTTCATCAAAAAATATTATTTTCTAAGTACATTTTGTCACATGTAACAGGAGTCAAACTCAAATGCCTAAAGATGGAGCAGTGAGTATATGGATTATGGAAGCTGGGAGGGGAGTATGGTGAAGGGAAGAGCAGTGTTTCTCAAAGGGACGGCCCTATTCAGTGTCTCACTAAGTTGGCATCATGCAGGAAGTTAGGTCCAGGATTACCTATGGAAAGCTGAATTAACATGACATCTTCTGACTTCTAAATACTGATAACTATTTCAATCTTTGAACAAACAGACACTCATGACATCTAAACTGTTTATGGCTGGGTTTGACCTTGGGCTGAATGTTTGCAACCTCTTTAATGTCAAGGGAATTTTTTTTTTCTGAAAACTTCAGTAAATCATCAGGTATTCAGAGATTTTGGAAACAAAACTGTCTGAATCTTACAATGTGGACTAAGGAAGTAGCACCTTAAAAGAGGATGTCATAACTGTGTTATTATCTGCCAACTAAAAATACTCTCCTGGCTGAATATATGAGTTTAATAATTGCAGCATGACAAGATGATTACATTTCATTATAGTGTCTGATCAAGTGTATGGACTTTAGTTAATTTGACTGCAGGGAAAATGTTACAACTTAGACCTTGGAATGGTCCATAGGCTTTTTCACACATGAGTGTTACTCCCGAGCTTGATTCTACAATTCTGAGAGTTGTTTATACAAACTTTTGATTCTTTTGTCTATTAAAAATCTTACAGTGGGGCTTCCCTGGTGGCGCAGTGGTTGAGAGTCTGCCTGCCGATGCAGGGGACACGGGTTCGTGCCCCGGTCCGGGAAGATGCCACATGCCGCGGAGCGGCTAGGCCCGTGAGCCATGGCCACTGAGCCTGCGCGTCCAGAGCCTGTGCTCTGCGACGGGAGAGGCCACAACAGTGAGAGGCCCGCGTATCGCAAAAAAAAAAAAAAAATCTTACAGTGGAAGAAGAAGCTTTTGTACAATTCCACGGTATTTTCTATGAAAAGTTTTGCCCTTAAAATTTTATTTTAGAATATTTGTTAAAAAATTAAAATATTTTATATGCAGACAGAGCTACATTAGTTATGCATCTTGCCAAATCATAGTACTTTAACACAGAAGGCTTACTGAAAGGTAACATTCTTAAGGTAAACTTTGCTACTTTGGAGAAGTGGTTATGAGGGTCTATTGCACAAGTTATGTGCACAATTTATGCACAGAAATGTATCCTTCTTTTTGGTTGTTATTCATTCAGAATATATTTTTTTAGTAATTACTGGATTTTAGACATTTCTCTTGGTGTGATGGATGCAAGGAGGGATAACAAGATAACATCCAGCTCTTCCGCGACTCATTTTCTAGAGGAGTGAGGCAAAAAATAATATGATATGATATGATGTGATATAATATATAATTATATTATATAATTATGATATTATATAATTATGATGTTACAGTCGGCCCTTCCTGTCTCCAGGTTCTGCATCCTCAGATATGGAGGGCCAATTGTAAGGAACTTGAGTATTTGTGGATTTTGGCATCTGAGGGGCATCCTAGAACTGATCAATCCCCCGTTAATACTGAAAGATGACTGTACTGTAATGTAACATAAAACATAACATAACCCAACATAAGGTAATGTGATATAAAGAATTAGAAGTTTTCTGATGAAGAATATCAATTTCAGATACACAAATTCGGTATCTTAATTCTTATCAACTGTTATGAAGTGAATATTAATTTCTCTCCTGTCTGTTGACAACTGCTTGTAGCTTCTTCAAAGTGTCTTCAGTTAAAACTCATACTTATGCAAACGTCTAGCTTGAAATATTAAATGATTCCAAATATTGCTGAAAATAACTTGAGCCATGTCCTTTTATTTAAGAGACTTTTTTTAGAAACTTCTAAAGGCTCTGCTCCCTAAGAATGTTAAAGGGATGAAAATAGCTCTGTATGAGTTTGCAAATCTAAAGATAACAATAATTTAGGATGACAACACTTTCACTTTTAAATAGATAAGGAAAATAATCTGATTTAGAAAGACAGTAGTATATTCAATTACTTTTTGCTGTCAACAAAAATAGGCTGGAATTTATCTGCTCAAAGTTGGTTTGGGAGATTTAATAACTACTGCACTTAAAGGTAATAAAAGTTGCCTGCATCCCATTATTGTTACTATCTGAAGCCCTTGAGAAAACTTGAGGTTTGTTATGAGTAAATATCAGGAACAAATTTTCATGTTATGACATTTACTTCACAAGCTGGTAACTCAGTCATGAATAGATGTAGATTATCTCATGTTTGAATTAAAATTATTTAGTCGATGCAGGATATTATGAATTCACCTAAAATGTTGGTGTCTCAAAATGTTTACCTTTCATACTTCCCAGTTACTGCTTTCCCCCAGGCATGGACCTGACCTCGATCACTAATGCATGCTTTTTCAAAGTGCCATTGCACAAAGTCAATATACTTCTGGGGAAAAAAAAATCCTAAAAAAAATCGTTAGAACTTATGAAGTGCTGTTCCATCTTCAAAGTGATATATGAACATTAATTAATCACTGTCCAAGAACAGGTACCTACCCAATACAGCGTTCAGTTCCAGGAGTAACATGAGAAACCTGCAAAGATTTCAGCCTAGCATACTTCCTAGTCTTTGATGGGGATGGGAGCAAAACATTTTATTACATCAGGATTTATATTTTCTCTCTCATTGAGCTGCAGCTTACTACCTTTATTTAAAGAGTCGCCATGTTTGTTTCTCTCCTGAGTTTACCTTGGACAAGAAAAGTTATCTCCTCACATATGCCTTAACAAACTATAAAGTATATGTTTTCAAAAATAGGAAATTTCAAAAATAGGAAATTTCAAAAATAGGAAAATAATTTGGCATTTCTGATATGTTCTCAAAAACTACTGTATTCCAAGAATTTTACTTCATTTTATTCCTTTCAAGAATATATTATTTACCCATCAAAACCTGGAATTCAGTTTAGCTTGTTATTTTAGCCAGGCTTATAAAAGAAAAATACTTATTTTCCTGATGAAACTAAGGAAAAACAAATTGCCCCAACAGTTGGCTGTATAAATCAGTGTAGAAAGCAAAATATGTGTTTCAAGCATCATTCTCTCTGTCCAGGACAGTACCAAGAACTATGAAGTACAGAACTTTTAAAAATAATGAGGGAGACAAATTTGCCTTTTAATAAAAATTATGTTTCTTTGTCAAGACATGAAAGAAGGCCTAATAGCTACTATTTGTAATTTCATAAAAGAAAAGAAATTTTAGTGTGGAAAAGTAGAAAGCAAATAGTCTTCACGTTTTAAGATAATACAACAATACAGGATTCTTATATTCTTTTTGTTGTTAATTATTTTAATAGCTTGTTTTAAAAGTTAGACCAGATTTCCTAGACCTGTAAGTGTGTTTATGTACATAAACAATAATTAATTACATAGAACTCAGAACATTGGTGTTCAAGGGATACAGATAAAGATCTTGGCACACAAACTTCAGTCGATGCACCAAGTCAAACTTACTAATTTGATGGTAATGAGATAAAAGAAATAAAAGTGTTTTAAAAAGATATCATGAACACAAGTGATTTTAAGACTTTTGATTTTCTCAGAAGATAAAAGTCTTAAATAATAATAAAAATTGATTTGATTTATAGAAAGTAACCTACTCTTTTACCAAGTAAGATATTTTAAAACGGAACACATAAAGCAAGCTAGTATTCATATACAACTGCATTTCATCAAAGAGTGAACATTTCACCACAAAAAGCCAAAAAAAGTCATAATCTCCCAATTGTTTCATAAATTATTCATTATTAAAATCTCACTACACTGTGTGAGTTTTTCTCATTTTTTCACTGAACAATGAAACTTTATCACAGCCTTGCCCTTGGGAACCACTGAAATACTCCAGCAGTTCTCAGTGGAGTATGAAGATGGGCCAGAACTTTTTTTTTATGTTTATTTTACTATTTTTTTAATACATTTATTTACTTTTGGTTGCGTTGGGTCTTCGTTGTTGTGCACGGCCTTTTCTCTAGTTGCAGCAAGCGGGGCTACTCTGGGGCTACTTTTCATTACAGTGCGAGGGCTTCTCATTGTGGTGGTTTCTCTTGTTGTGGAGCACAGTCTCTAGGCGCATGGGCTTCAGTAGTTGTGGCTCGTGGGCTCTAGAGTGCAGGCTCAGTAGTTGTGGCACATGGGCTTAGTTGCTCTGCAGCATGTGGGATCTTCCTGGACCAGGGCTTGAACCGGTGTCCCCTGCATTGGCAGGCGGATTCTCAACCACTGTGCCACCAGGGGAGCCCTGTCATTTTTTTTTTTTTAATTGATGTATAGTTGCCTTACAATGTTGTGTTAGTTTCAGCTGTACAGCAAAGTGATTCAGTTTTAAAATATTCTTTTCCATTATGGTTTATCATAGGGTATTGAATATAGTTTTCTGTGCTATACTGTAGGACCTTGTGTATCCATTCTATATATAAAAATTTACATCTGCTAACCTGAATCTTCCACTCCATCCCTCCCCCACCCCCCACCTCCTTGACAACCATGTGTTCTCTATGTCTATGATTCTGTTTCTGTTTCATAGATGGTTCATTTGTGTCATGTTTTAGATTTCACATATAACTGATATCATATGGTCTTTCTCTGTCTTATTTCAGTCAATGTGGTAATCTCTAGTTGTATCCATGTTGCTGCAAATGGCATTATTTCATTCTTTTTTTATGGCTGAGTAATATTCCATTGTATATATGTACCACATCTTCTTTATCCATTCATCTGTCGATGCACATTTAGGTTGTTTCCATGTCTTGGTTACTGTGAATAGTGCTGCAGTGAACACAGGGGAGCATATATCTTTTTGTATTACAGTTTTGTCTGGATATATGCCCAGGAGTGGGATTACTGAATCATATGGCAATTCTATTTTTAGTTTTTTGAGGAATCTCCATGCTGTTTTCCATAGTGGCTGCACCAACTCACATTCCCACCAACAGTGTAGGAGGGTTCCCTTTTCTCCACACCCTCTCCAGCATTGGTTGTTTGTAGATTTTCTGATGATGCCCATTCTAACTGGTGTGAGGTGATACCTCATTGTAGTTTTAATTTGCATTTCTCTAATAATTAGTGATGTTGAGCAGCTTTTCATGTGCTTCTTGGCCATCTGTATGCCTTCTTCGGAGAAATGTCTATTTAGGTCTTCTGCCCATTTTTGGATTGGGTTGTTTGTTTTTTTGTTGTTGAGTTGTATGAGCTGTTTGTATATTTTGGAAATTAAGCCCTTGTCAGTCACATAGTTTGCAAATATTTTTTTCCCATCCTCTAGGTTGTCTTTTCATTTTGTTTATGGTGTCCTTTGCTGTGCAAAAGCTTGTGAGTTTGATTAGGTCAAGATGGGCCAGAACTTCTAAGGGTTCTTTGCCGTTTGGAAAACATACTCAGTTTTATCTATTGTTTTAGTAAAGTCCAATTAAGAAAGCTCAACACAATTAGGCTAATGAAAATATAGAAAAAAAGCTGGAAAAGCCTTGCAGAGTGTTGTGTGGGTTGTGAAAGGTTATTAAAACCTGTTTTGCACTAAAAATAAATGCCACTGTGCAGCTTGATATTACAGGATTTTAAAGGAACTTGGAGATCATGTAATCCCAACATCTCATTTTACAGATGAATAAACTGAGGAGAGTGTCTCCATAACTTCATTTCAAAAGTTTTTGGGATTAGAACTGAATTATTTAAAATAATTAAAAAGAGTGCTGTGATGGTTAATTTTATAAGTCAACTTGACTGGGCCAGAAGGTGCCCAAATGTTCTGGGTGTGTCTGTGAGGGTGTTTCTGCATTTGAATCAGTAGACTGAGTGAAGCAGGTTACCCTTTTCAATTTGGATGAGTCTCATCCAATTCATTAAAAGCCTGAATAAATAAAAGGCTCAGTAGGAAAGAATTCTTTCTCTTTGCCTGAAAATCTTCCAACTGCGATATTGGTTTTCTCCTGCCTTTGCATTCAGACTCAGAATGAAAATTACACCATTGGATCTTCTGGTTTCCAGACTCAAACTGGAACTATACCATTGGCTCTCTTGGGTGTGGAATTCTTAACCTCCAAAATTACATGCTAATTCCTTATAATATATCACTCTCTGTCTCTCTCTCTCTGTTTCTCTCTGTGTCTGTCTCTGTCTTTCTCTCTGTCTCTGTCTTTCTCTGTCTCTCTATATACACATACATGCATACACATACACACACACACACACACAATCCATTGGTTCTATTTCCCAGGAGAACTTGACTAATTCAAGTACTGTGTTCAATAGAGATGTTGAAATAAATTCTTGAATTCTGGAACAGAAACAAATTAAATATGTTGTTGAATTAAATATGTAGTTCTGTAGACAATAAGGTAATAATTATGGCATACAGTGGGTGTATAAAACGTGACATCCCGAGATGGAGTACAAACTGATAACATATAGACGCTTAAAAATAGTAGATTTACTTAAGGGAGGTCATGATTATGTTATTGCATTTGGAATCTAAATTGATTCTAGGTCATCTCTCACTGCTTGCATTTGCTGTTAGTTATAGAGAGCAGGCGTGCCCTTCTATAAGCCACCTTCTGGTGTATAGTCAGAAAAGGGACACTGACCTGGAAGGATTACAATGTGAATAGTAAGAGAAGAGAGAAAATGGAGTTGAATTTGAAATTAACATTATCTGGGCAGCCCATAGCTTTATAGTGTTATGTTTCCCCTGTGTCAAGTGTCCTAACTCTTATTCACTTTCATTTTCTGGCAATTTCCAGGTACAATCGCTTTCTTTTTCCTTTTCCTGTAAGAAGTATGGAAATGAGTTATCATGTTCATAACAGTGTATAACAGCAGTATACTCAATCAATAAAGGGATTCACTGGCAATCCTTCCTAAATGTCAAAGGAGTGTATACATCACAAAGAATATTTTCCTGAAATGCATTGGTGGAACCACGATTGGTTCCATTCTTTAGTGCCATTTAGTGTTGAGTAGGTGGACTACTCATTTTTCTTGAAGCTGTTTTGGAATTTGATATAAATACAGGTTGAATATGTTTTCATAGTCTATTGA
Source organism: Orcinus orca (assembly GCF_937001465.1). NCBI lineage: Eukaryota > Metazoa > Chordata > Mammalia > Artiodactyla > Delphinidae > Orcinus > Orcinus orca. Next base: position 14,475,084 of record NC_064568.1, read on the forward strand.
ACACTTAAGTAACTTATTTCATTAGGTGTTTAGTTCATAGCAGTAGATGACAGCTGCTCTGTTGACAGCTTACAGTGTTGCTTGCAACGTGCTCAATACTTGTGTACATTATGTCCTTTAATCCTCATAAAAGTGACATGGGGACGTTAAAAGATGTGCCCAAGTCCTCACTAAGAGTAGAGATTCAAATCAATTGAGAGTCAAATCTCACACTTTTTAATATTAATGCCAAATTATATTCTGAAAAATTTAGCATGGATGGGTGAAAATATAAATAATATATTAGATATTGAATAATACAGACATTTAATACTCCAGTAATTATGAATTAAAACACACCTGCAAATAAATGTGTTGTTGAAAAGAACTGGCTTAGCTCTTGGATTCTTACTCAAATGACTATGTATCTAATTCTCTTAATCGCAAAAACAAAAATCTCATAGTGTATTTCATGCTCAATCTCCATTTTGGGAACCAGGACACAAATCTTGTCTCTTACCAATTTGAGGAAACCATTAAGACCATGTGCCGACACTGGTATATCTGATCAATACAAATATGTGTTGTTCGGGCAGCTGTTAATGTGAGTGTGCCAAACAGTATTTTCTGTTGTTTGTTTATTTTGCTCCATCAAAGTACAGTCAGATATTAATGTGCAGGGATAATAAGGGTCATTGATTTGTACTGCGTGCTTGACACACTCTTCAGCAAGGAGCAAGTTCTGAACTATGGAAAGTCATTGTCCATCTGCTGTTGACTACGTCGAGTATTTTAAACAGCTCTAAAATATTTTAGAAGTGAAAATGACAGAATCCAGTTTTGAGGATTGTGTGATTTGAGAGTTGGGAGGAGAGTTCAAATATTTTCAGCATAATTTAATTAAGAGGTTGTGCCATGTTAAGAAGGCAATACTAGTGTGACCATTCCCCACTCCCAGCTTCGCAGGACATCAAACCTGATTGGCTGGGAGCTAGAGCAGGCTGACAGCAGGACAAACCCCTCAAGGCTGTTTGTGAAGGATAGATGATTACTTAGAAGAGCATGGGCTCCCTCATTAACCTTTCCTCTTCCCAGGCTGCTTTGTCCAGACTGTGCAATCCCAAGAAGTGAGACTGCTGACTTTATCAGGTACATCATAGAGAAGAGTCAACCCACAAAAATCTTTCTAAGCCTTGGATGGTATAGAATTATTTTTAATAGTTGCAGAGAAGATTGGCAAAAATATATAAATTTTTTTTGATCAAAATGTCAAAAACACTTTGTAAAGTAATTCCATTCCCAGATTTATTTATAATACAAAAATAAACACCACACACATTGCTAACACTTTGTAATAATTACCTGAGAATTGTTCATGCAACCTCTTCCTTGGGAGAATTCAGAATTGATTTTAAAATTAAACTTTGCTGTAAGAAATTGCTTACTGTATACAAGATTCATTAGATGTTTTTGCTGGTTCCTTTTTCCCTTCTTTTCTTTTTCTTTGCCAGAAATTTTATGCCCATGGAAATATAGGAATCTTTTTTTCTTTTTCTTTTCTTTTTCTTCTTTCTTTTTTTGCCATTTTTATTACCGAACTGATAGAAAAGTGAGTTGAGGAGAACATCAAGTACATGAATATATTACTGGGTACAAATATTTCTTGTCCCAATTTGATTCAGAGATAAAACACAGCATGCTTTACAATAGCTTACATTTTTAAAGAACCCCAAGGATAAACAAATGATTTTACTTTATTTCCAACTAGGGTGAAATTTTAATTTACTGAATTAAATTGCCTGGAGCATATAGTAAATGGACATCTTAGCTATGGAAACTACAGTTTCTTTCATATTGACCATCGTCATCAAGAGAGTTATTTATACTCTCCGTTTAAGTTACTTAAAAGCCACAGTAGTGACAACTCCATGCATTAATTTGGCACCTTCTGAATGTGTGTAATCATGTGTGGACTTTAAAATTCCAAAGTGTTTAAAATTGTTTTATTAATGTACCATAGATATTTACAAGATTTTCATAATATACATTTTTTCTTTCCTAACAAGTCAGTTTTAAGAATGTATCTTGTAACAGGGGCTGGAGAGCTTATTTACAGAATGATTTGCTATCAAAAAAACTCAAAGATTTATTGTTTTCTTCATCATATAAGAGCCTGAATAGCAAAACAGTAAAAAATCATGATGACAATTGACAGGAAATGGATGCTAGGTTCTATGACTGAAACTCCTCTGGAACTCAAACCTGCAAAATATAAAAGTGAAACAAAATGTCTTGAGAAAAAGTAAAATTACTTGTTAGATTAATTCTTCATGAACTAAAATGCATACTGTTATTTCTCTTTTAATAGCACATTTTAGTACACTTGTTTCACTTATATTGGATTTAATTTTAGGAAGTGTATTTAACCCTCTGTCCTAGGATATCTGTTTTAAATATAAAAATAAGAAAGAAAAATGCCTAAAATTGGCCAAGTCTGACTACAGGGCAGAGTAGTATTGGCTAACGTGGCGGCTGATGACTTATACTCAGTCACAGCTTCAGGTAGATACGTGAGTGATTCTTCTAAAGAAGAAATAATAAATTATTATTACATGCTAAATATGACCGATTGGTGATACCTGCTTAGGACATCATATTGAGAGGATTTGAAAGTGCTGACCCAGCTCAGTATGAATGTTGTAATCGATTAGTGATGTCCGCCATGAAAATGGGAAGAGAGGTGTTATGTACATGTGCTTCATATTTGCTATCCTTGCTCTCAGAAGCCTCCAAGTAAGTAGCCATGGAAAAACTTTCTCGTTTTTGTGCCAGTAGAATGAAACATATACCAATGACACACAGTTGTGAGGGTTTGTTTTTTTTTAGATTCAAAATGAGGAAATATAAAACTGTTTGTGATTTATAAGCATGTGTAAATCTGAGGGATTAAAGAAAGTTGACTCATCACCTCTTGCTCACAATTGAAAAGTGAAACCGTAGACCTTTTATTTTTCACCCAACATTTAAACAAGAATTGGAAAGATTCACAGAGCCCAGATTTCATGCTGGCATCTGTCTGGATTCAAAATCTACAACAGGAATGGTAATTCAACTTACTTGACATTTTTGGAATCCTAATTTCCTCACTGCTGCTTCCATCCCCACCATCACTAACTGTTCTTATTTCAATCAAGTAGTCCTCTTCAAATGGAACCAGAAGCTCAGCAGATGTGTTGTTTGTTTCCAAAATATGAGTTTTACTCTGTCTGTTTTGCCGGTACAGAATCTGAATAAAATGGTGAATCAAGTTAAATGATATCTAAGGTTCAGAAACTCTTATGGAACACTATAACACTGCGAGCATTATACATGCTGTAATCCTTGGATGGAAATATCTGGTCTGTGCCTTTTCTTTAAATTTAGTTGTTAAGAGAAAGATTTCCTTTTTGGCCAGTGCTTCTGAAATGAGAATAGATTTATCTCTATTAATTAAATAGCTTGAGGCCATTATCTTTGGAGCTTGCCGTGAAAAGTTACTGGTTAGTTTGGACCCATTTCAGTTGTCTGAATACTATATGCATTTGCCAGGAGAGGATGTTCATTACCACTGATGGAAATGGTTTGCTCTGGGTTTTTGACTATACTCTTGTTGGAGTCCTTTTATGTTGTTAAAAGATGATATCCTACTGTAGCCTAAGTTCTAGAAATTCTATTTGAATATACTTTTTGACCTCATACTCATCTCACAGTTACTATCTACATACACCATCATTTTTTGATGGCAAGGGGGGTCACTTGAAAAAAGAATGTTGCATACTATAGAGTTTTATTTCTTAATGCTCCATGACACATTCTGACCGCACAATATAAAATTTTCCATGAAGAATTTAAAAGCAGCAATGCCAAGTATTTTCAGAACATTGGAAAAAAAAGATTCCTATATTTCCATGGGCATAAAATTTGTTTCTTATTTGGTTCTGACATTTCTCGTTCCTTAGTAAGTTAATTGATATGGTTAAAAGAAAAACAGAATACTCACCTTGTAGCCCAATACTTCAGACTCATTTTCCATGGTTTTTACATGCTCCCAGTTTAGGCATAATTTAGAGTTTGTCAGCTTCCAGGCGATGTTAGCTGGTGGTTGGCTTGGAGCTTTAAAAAGATAATCAAAGATCCAAATGAATTTAAATTAGCTCATGGTTACTATATGACCCATTGACATGAAAAGGGAAAATAAATCGTGGATAATTAGCATAGAAGGAGCTAAAATGTTTTCAGTGTCTTTTGAAATATCATATTAATTCTAATCAGAGTAAGCAAATTCATTCAAATTCCGGTCATTTGGAAATATCTCTGTGACAAACTTATGAATTAATAATGGCGTGCTGGATGTCCAGTATTAATTTATTAATCACTGCTGTTGAATTTGTTTACTTTACTATATATGAATAGAGGGAGGGCTCCTTTATCTAGTGTTTAATTTGTCCATCAATCAATAAGCATCTCAGACAAACTCAGGCGGCAAACTTTTTACATATATCAACACAAAGGTATTAATTCCTAGTAGTCCTTTACTTAATAATCATGTACTAGTTAGGACTTTCACTGTAAGTAATACAACCAACTCAAGGTGTTTTAAAACAAAATATTAGGAATATACTGTAAAGGATATAGGGGACTCTCTTAGAATTCCTGGCAGAATGCAGCAGAGCCTTAGAAGGGACAAAAAATGTCCAAAAGCCAAGAAGTTCCTCTCTGTACCTCTCACAGTAGTTTTTGCTGCATGCTCATCTTGCCATAGACCATCTCTTTGTTCTTCTCAGTGAGTGTGGCAGAAATCATGACTGCTCACCTACACCTGAGGTTTGAAATTCCCTTGTTCAGAGATAGTCCAAGCTAGAATTTCCAAGTAAAAGCTGATGATTGGCTTAATTTGGCCATATTCTATCTTAGCCCAATCAATTGTGGCTAGACAGTGAGAAAGATACATGGCACTTAATATAGATAGAGCTGGTAGGAACCCTGAAGAGGAAAAATTACAAACTGGATGATCATCCCAAAAGGTGTCTACTCTAAATCCAAACTGTGCTTTTAGTTCCCTGAAATTAATGTTTTCTGGGAGAAACGTAGTGGGAAGTAAGGGAAGACATATTTAGAATCAGCCTTCTAAATGAATGGATCTTGTCCAACTGAAAAATTTTACATGCCAGCAAACTAGAGTCCAGGTTGGAAATCTACGTCTTTAAAAGCATGCAGCTAATGAGTGGCTGATCCCAGTCAGAATCCTGGTCTCTTGATTTTTAATCTAGTTTTTCTCCATGATAGCATACTGCTTCTCAAAGATTTGAGTCCACATGATTATTTTTGAGATTTAAGAAACTGGAGACATTAAAAATAATTCAGCTGGATAGCAGAGGCAAAGATAAAACTACCCAGCAAGATGTTTTTGGCATCTTATTTGAATTTGTGAGGTTGAATGAGCATAATATTTAACTCATTATAACACTGATGGAAATAGAAATGATTTCTTTTGGAGTTTTGACTCAATTGCTATTTAATGTCTTATGTGCTACTGGAAGAATCACAGGGTGTCCAACATTGCATTATGATACATCTACTTGCCTTCTCCAATCCCCTGGGATATCATTCACCCAGTCACTTACACCTCATTTGGGATGTAGTGGAGAGATAAATGTTTCCCCTATGCTCTCATGGGACTCAGTTCATATTTTATTATGAACTTATCACATTGAATTATAGCTCTTCATGCTCTGTGTTTATTTAAATTTACTGAGGACATATGCCTTGTTCAACTCTGTATTCCATCATCTAGCATGGTGCTTGGCATGTAGGAGGAGGCATATATTTCATATATGTTGAATAAATGACTGTGTAATAGATGACTAAAGAAAAACTACTTGGGGTCCTGTGTGATTTTCTTGGGTCATATTAATTATGTACTGGGCTGTGGGAAGACCCATAGGTGACACAGTGTGGCCAGTCCATTTATTATGCTGTCCTATAATCAAGGCCAATTGACATGGCCAAACCTATAACAATCCACGTGAATTTATAAGACGAACATGCCAATTGGATCAACCATGTCCTAGTACATTTCTTGGCAATGTAAACCCAATCATAATAAAAAGACTGAGAGTTTTGCGCTTGGTAAGAACTCAGTGAACGATTGTCAGTACGTTTATTTCTGAAGGACTGATGGCAATGATTATAGTTTTGTAACTGTTTTCCCTCAACTTATCCCAAAGTGCCTTTTCTAATCTTTTTCTCAGCTATAAAAGAGATAATATAAAAATTCTCACAAGATACCAGTTTTAATATCTAATATACTCCTGTGACTCATTTCTTTTACTTTGTTCTTTAAAACAAAGTGCTAACATTAACAACATCATACAATCAATACAGCAAAAATATAAATTCAGTCCTTTGATGTCACTGGCAGTGATGAATTCTGAAGGTTTCATCTATTGCTGTGCCCTTTCTGTTTGTTTGCATGTTTAGATAAAAAGTACTACTTTTAACACTATGAATCCATTGATGAAGTGCCAGACTGAGAGAGAGAAGAAGTGACTTCTACTAACTATATGGTAGTGATTGTGTCTCTGATACTGGAACATTTGCATTTATTTCCGCATCTACCAAAACAGAAGTAAGTCTTTCCATGGACATAAAATGAGAAACATTCTGTCAAGAATGAACTCACGGTATGAATGGCCAATTGTGTGGATTATTTGGAATGCTTTACCTCTCATGCTATCTGGGAGGTGTTGGGCTTTGAAGTCAGAGAGACCTGAATCTGTATCCAGTCTCTTCCAAGAGGCCTGGTTTTCCAATCTTTGGAATGAGACTAAAATATTTTAGTTATAAGAGTTTTAGCTTCCATGAAATAAAATAGGAAATATCCCTATCTTGGTTAGTGGTGCAAACTAAATAGCTCAGTAACTGTTAATTCTCTTCGTGGGAGTAGCAGTTCTTCACTGTGGCATTATGACATAATCAGTTTTTCCGTTGTGTTCAATGCAGTTTGCTACTAATAACAGAATTCTGAAGTTTGCAAAAGATTCACTTCTTAAATATAATTAGGGTATACTCAAGATTTTCCCTTAATAATTTTGCTCTTACTTGGGTTCTTTATGTGCTTTTTGAAAGGCAGATAAAGTGGTGAAGTCTCAGCTAATTATCTGGGAAGTTCTCATAGTCTATAGCTTTTCTTATTTTTGTCCATGAGTGTGACTCCAATGCCAATGCCTTGTGTCCAGTATTTTTTTTTTTAAGTTTCTAAAATGTGCTTCAAAAGGCCATCATCTTATTATGAACACCTTTAACAGCCCTGGTTTCATGAATTTGATGTATTTGCTTAAACTGGATTGCAAATATCTATGATGAAATTGAAATTTGTATTACCTAGGAAAAACAAAACACTGTCATGTGGGTAATGTAAAACAACATGCCATGGATGTTTGTACCTACTTGGTACAAGTACCAAGTACCTACTCAACAAACAAGCACTTTTCTGAAAGAATTTTGCAGGCAATTTCCAAAGACTAAATAATTTTCTATTAATCAAATGAGAGAGCAACATTAAACTAGCCCTCTGCAGCTCTAATGGCTTCCCTGTGATCAATTTTTCTGTAGATGGCATTTATATTCCACTGTAGTTCACACTGTGAATTCAATTCAAAAACAACTTCTTATGTTACACTTCTAAGTAACAGCATGGGGTTGACATTTGGGAAAGAGAGAAAGAACATAAGTGCAAGATGAAATAAAAGCTTAATGCTTCCTTTATGTCTAAATATGGATTGATTGCATTATTTACAGCAAGAAAAATCCAGTACAGAGTGCTAGTCAGTCGACATCAGGGGCCAAATTGAACCAAAATTTGCAAACACTTTCTGTTACTGGCTCTGAATACTTCTGTCTACATAAGCAGTGCTTTTTCCTCTTGTAGTTGATGTAAATATTTTTCTCCCTTTGGTTGTAAATCTAAATTCCATTTAAGCGAAGTCTGTGTGGACCACAATATACTTGTACTTGCAGTGCTTCTCAGTTTTCTTTTGGAAAGATATAATTTTTAGTAAGCTACAATACTTAATGTTAAACCACTGATACTTACTTTAAAAAAACCTGTAAGGCTATCAACATCACCAGCAACAATAATAACAAAGACTTCAGAAGCTTTGCATATGCTGTTCCTTCTGTTTGGAGGTCTCTTTGTCCACTAGCTCCTTTTTATCTTTTATGTCATATCAAAATATATAGCCTTCCCCATATAGGTGCTCCTTATGTATATCTCAGCCTCTTATTTTCTTCATATTAGTTTTCATAATTTTTGATTATTTCATTTCATTTTTTTTTCTTGTTTTAAGTTGCCTCCCCACTAAAATAGCAATAGCCTGAAGGCAGGTATTGTTCCTGTTTTAATCTCCATTAGGCACCTAACCCTGTGCATGGCTCATGGCAGGCACTGTTTTCTTGAGTGATTAACTAATTCATCATGTTTCAAAAAAAAAAAGGCTCTGTCTTCTATTTAGCGTACCCAATCAGAATAGGCAGAGATTTTGGTAAATGTGAGCTCTGCTTTCTCAGAATTTACAATGGATGATCAAATGTCAAATGGAAAATCTAGACAGTGACAGTATGAACGTGTGATGGATGCAGAATTTTTTGCTGTCACCACTATTCAGAGGTAATGTTGGTGTCATCTCAAGGACATGGAAAATCAAAGTTAGATCCAGGGATAGCACTTAGAATCAGAGCTATCTTCAATGTTTCATTAAAGCCATTTCTCATCTTTGCTTTGCCTGTCCTTCCATCACCCTTGAAGAAAATTTCTGCAACAAATTTATGAAAAGAAAGAAAGTAGAAAGTAGATGGGCTTTCCTACTTTAAGAAATGCAAAGAAAGTGAAATCACCTCTAAAGAAGAAATATAATAATATATGCTACTACACATTAAGCTCTCACTATATGGCTGCCTCTGGGTCACCTTGGTATATATTATATCCTTTAGTTCTCAGAGCAAACTCTAGAGGAAAGTACAGTCATCTCTGTTTTTCAGTTGAGAAAATGGGTTGAGTTATTAAGTAATTAGACTTACCACACAGTTCATGGCTGGGCTGGGATTCATACCCAACTTTATTTCACTCTGAAATTCTTTTCTAGCTATTTCCCATAATATTTCACAATGGTCCAAAGTTATAGAATCACCCAGTAAAATGCAAATATAGTAAAGGGGAAATTTATAGATCAGTAGCAAAGATATTTGTCTGTTTATAGGCACGGTGGGACCACTACAAACTGGGAGAATGCGTGAAATTAGATAAGTGAATGTTAAACTTTAGAAGATCAGTAAGTCTGGTGCTGCGAGGGCTAGATGAGGAATGGGATGAAAAGAAATTTGGGGACAGACTGTGAAAGATCTTGTACACCTTTCTCTACTCTTTGTTCTCTGGAATAGAGGAGACAGTGAAATTTTGGAATTAGAAGAGAGTATGATTCCATTTTAGGGATAAAAATCTCAAGCCAGTTTGAGGTCTGGACTGAAGATTTGAGAGTCTGGAGGGAGAGAGACTATTTAGATGGTTAGAGATGAAGATTGCAAACTAGTACAATGTCCATGGGATCCAGAGATTCAGAAAGTCCATGTTCATAGTATGCCAGTCCAAAAGATGCCACAGCAGAACCTTTTTAAGCATCTGTTTTCTTGTATCTAGGAATTAAAATAACATACTCCTTGATGTGTTGTAATAATTGAGATAAGTATGTAGAATATTAATGCTGGGCTTGGGACATGAGTGCTCAGTATTTTGTAACTGTCATAGGCAGAATAAGGGCCTCCCAAACATGTCCAGATTCTAATCCCCAAAACCTGTGGATATGTTACTTGTTGCACATGTGATTATGTTAAGGATCTTGACGTGGGTAAATAATCCTGGATTCTCCGGGTGGGTTCAATGTAATTACAAGGATGCTAATGAAGGAAAAAAGGAGGCAAGAGAGCCAGAGTCAGAGGATATGTGAAGATAGAAGAGGAAGTCAGAGTCAGAGGAAGACTTGAGGATACCATGAGGCTGGCATTGAAGATAGAGGCAGGGGCCACAAGCCAAGGAGAGAAGGCTCTCTAAAGGACAGAAAATGCACGGAAACAAATGCTCTTCTAGAGTTTCCAAAAGGAACACAGCCCTTACCCATATCTTGTTTTCCAGCCAGTGAAACTCATTTCTGACTTTTGACCTCTAGAAGTGTATGAAAACAAATTTATATTGTTTTCAACCACTAAGTTGGGCTAATTTGAATAGCAACAATAGGAGACTAAAGTAGTTTCTATTCTATTTTCATAATGTTAGTGATAAAAAATGTTGAAAGAATAAAATTAGAGGTTTTATTGGTATCCAAATACGAGATAGAGTCTTGTAGAACCTTATTCTCAAGTCCTTGTTGGATATTTTTATAAAAATGCTGATGCACACAGGCTGGTGAAAGCCAAATTTAAGAAATATTGAAACAAGGTTTTCATGAAAGAGATTAGGAATTACAAGGGTTTTTGTGTGTTTGATTGAGTCAAAAAAGAAGGCGGATGCTAAAGAAACACTAAACTTCACTTTATACTTTGAGTCTCATCTCGCTCTTCTCTCAGCAGATATATTCTAGCACTGTATCGTGATAAAATTACTCCCTGTTAATTAAAGTGTTTTCAAAGGATATGTCTCCTACTCTTTGATAAGGCTGATCTCACGTGAACACTCAGACAAACCACTAACAATGTTCTTGGCATTTAATCCAAATTTCAGTCAAGCCCATTTGTAGGACCAAGTGGGTCAACTGAGCAAACCTGTGTCTAAAACAAGTTTTCTGCCTAAACACATAGAGTAGGTTAGCACAAACTATCACATGGACAATTTAGGTTAATTTAATTTAGGTTGCATTTACAATCAAACAAATTCAAGTTAAAGGAAAAAAAATATTTTTAAGGTTATATGTATGTATGTATGTATGTATGTATGTTTTTACAGGTGGCCCTCTGTATCTGCGTATCTCTGGGTTCCACACTGGCAGATTCGACCAAGTTAGGATTGAAAATATTTGAAAGAAATTCCAGAAAGTTCCAAAAAGCAAAACTTGAATTTGCTAACAACTATTTACATAGTATTTACATTGTATTTGCAACTAGTTACATAACATTTATTGTTTTAGGTATAATAAGTAATCTAGAGATGATTTAAATTATACGGAGGATGTATGTAGGTTATATGCAAACCCTGTGCCATTTTACATAAGGGACTTGGGCATCTGTGGATGCTCCTGGAACCAATCCCCCTAGGCTACTGAAGGACAATTGTATATGTGTGTGTGTATATATAGATGTATAGACATGGTCTCCTATGTATATCATGTATATATCTATATCTCTATATCTTTTTGATAATTAAGTTTATTGTTCAGGTCTCAGCCCACCTTAAACTGGTTAATGGAATCGCATGTAATATGAGTCGGCTTGAGTGTTACGTCAACAACTACACTAAAATGTCTGTCAGTTTGTCACAGATCTGTCAGATCTGTGAGGTTTTTTTGATACTATCTTTACGCATTTCTAATCACCCTTGATTTTGCCTGAGATCGAAACTAAATTACACACAAGAGTTTCTGTGAGTTTGGCATCTCTCAATCAGCTAGAAGGAAATGTCTGGGCAAATTTAAAACCACTGATTGATTGGAGATTTCAATCAGATTTTCAGATTAACTGAAAGAGGCTGGACTCCAGAAGGACCGTGGAAGCAAATCGTTCATACAGGTATATGGCAATGACTTCATCAACGTGGTCAAAATGGAGTAAAACAGGAAGAGGAATAGAACCACATCTCTAGCTAGTCAGTTCTAGAAGATCACTCATAACGTCTTTATCAAACTAGGGGATTGAAGGAGAGCTGGTTTAAGAGTTGTTGATCCACACGTACTCTTCCCTTAAAATGGACTGGTACTAGAGAGTTTTTGTTTATCTGTTTGTTTCCTGCTTAGCAGTTCCACAGTACTTTGTATTTTCCAATGTGCTCCTATAATCAGAACCTCGTTTGTGCCTCATTGATAATTTGAGAAAATAGTGAGGGCAGAGAAAATTTCCATTTGACAGTTAAGAAAATTAAAGCAGAAAAATGGAATGTCTTATCCTGTGTCAGGTCATGAGTCACTGACGTACCCAGAATTAGAACACAAATCTCTGGCTACTGGCTGGTGATATGAACACAAGTGGATAATGCGGTCTGTAACCGAAGACCTATTAACTGAGATGATTCCCAAGTTCTTTTTGGACATGAAAAATATGTATATGGAAAAAAAAAACTTTGTATCACTTGATTTTGAAACTTTTTTAAACCACCTATTCTTTCCCAATACACAGGGAAAAACGAATTCAGTATTTAAAGGCAAGCTCTATTTTTTCCTGTCGGTTAGTAGCAGTGAATTCATTTCTTAGTCATTCTCAGAATTCAGCAACTATATTTGTTACTCTTTTTCATTGGGATTTAGAGACCGAAGAATGTGTTTTAAAAAGCCTGTTAACACAATTTATGTTCATCTACAATATACAAGAAATATGTAAATATTATGCAATTATAAAAAATTACAAATTGCAGCTCTTACTAAGTCACATCTGATCAGTTTGCTATTTACTACTTTGCTTCATATTATGGAATATTTATGCAATACCAGACTCACTCACAGGACAAATGCAGCAACAATCAACTCTTCATCCTTTATTTAGTAGGTCCTATCTGTGTGAAAGATATTTAGCTTATTGTTAAGGGAGATAAAAAGAAGCACAAGAGTTAATTCTTGGATTTCAGGGGCTACCAAGTAATTTGCAGTGATAAAATATCATAGAAGGAAAGATCTAGATATCTGACAGTGCAAGGATCACATCAAGGCTCAAATGGTAAACCAAACCAACAAAAACAAACAAACAAAATCATTGACTAAGCATTTACTAAAGTATGTACTGGACACTTTCTATTAATTATCTCTTTTAATCTTGAACAAAACCCAGTGAGAAAATAGGTACTATTTTTCCTTCATTTTACAGATGAGGATCTTGAGACTGAAAGATTAAGTAACCACTTAACAGTCCAAGGATGGGAGGTCAGGTTATGAACTCAAGTTGGAAGAGGGCATTGGAGCCATTATATTCTCTGTCTTTCATTTGTACTGAAAATATTTTCTCTTTTGCAATTCCAAAAAGATCAGAACAGTTCATTTTGATTTTGTTACCAGAAAGTTTCAACAGTTATCCAGATTTAAGGGACAAACCCACTTGACTAAATAAAGTGATCAGTAAAATGATGAGGTGGTAAGAATGAAATGGAAATTGAGCAAAGGAATGTTTCTAACTGTAGGTGAATCTTGGTCCCTGCAATGTGATATATACTTACGAGACTTCTTGGTGGTCCCATTGGCTGGGGGGCTTGAGGGCCCTGTCCCAGCAGTGTTGTAAGCTCTCACGGAAGCAAAGTAGACGGTGTTAGCTTTCAGCCCTGTGATGTTTTTGGTTGTGACATTTCCACTGACCCTAATTTTACCAATCACGGATTCTTTGGAGTCATCTGTCCAGTATAAGACCTGATCATTAAAAACAAAGAACAAAAAATTTTATTGTTCCCTAACAACTGTCAACCACAGTGGCATATGGGAAGAAGTCAGGCGCATAAATGAAAGAATATTTTCCAATTAAAATGGTTATACAATAATAACAAAATAATCAAGTCCAAAATTTATAGGGAAAAATAAAAAAAAAAGAATACAAATTCACAATGCAAATTAGAGAACCTAGGTTTTTTTAGATTACCACAACAAAATATTTCGTGAAATATCTAAAGGTTGACAGCTTTAACAAAGGGTATACAATAAGTCAGAAAAAAACAAGATTCATACTGTCAATCAAAGACTTACATTATGTTTTACTATTGACATTTCCTGGAGAGTTTTTTAAATCATAGATGAATTAATAATTCAACTTATCCTGAGGCCTTCCTGTGCATTAGCACTGTTTTAGGCATATTGGAAAAGACAAGAGAGATTAAAGCATAGTGCCTGCCTTTGAACCTCTTATAATCTAGTTAAGATATTAGAGTACATATGTAAAAAGAAAGCAGAGAATGCATCCCAAAAAAGTGATATGGAAATAAATGCTAAAAGAATTTGAAGAAACGTAGTATCAGGGAGTGATCAGAGAAGGGTTCAAAGAGCAGGGGAGACTAGAGATGAACTTTGAGAAATAAATAGAGTTCAGATAAGAGGTAAGGCATTCTAGGATTGGAGTGGCAGAGGCATCTATCTGTTACCGTATGAGTAGAACTTTCTGTTTGGACAAGAGGGTTCAGATAAAAAGAAAAAAATAAAAAGAACAGTACAAGGCAAAATCATAATTTTATTCTAACTCCAAAATAAAGTAAACCTTGTAACTCATTTTGTGAATCATTAGATTTACAAGTCAAAGGAACAATAAGTGATTAATAAGTCTCATCCCTTAACTTTGTGAGAATGAAGGCCCATAAATTCAAAGTGATTGGCCTCATTCTAGATAGACTATAAATGACAGATTAGGAGAATTTAGGCTTTTTCTTATCGCTTAACTGCCTTTTCCGAGATGACTAACTTTTTGCAAGTTATGCTCCAGTTCTTAGAGCAGGTTTCCCAGTGAGACTCTTCTATGGTTTAAGATCACTGAAGATTAAATGTTTACTTCTCCCCAAAAAACAAACATGACTGGGCTTCCCTGGTGGCGCAGTGGTTGAGAGTCCGCCTGCCGATGCAGGGGACAGGGGTTTGTGCCCCGGTCCGGGAGAATCCCACATGCCGCAGAGCGGCTGGGCCCATGAGCCATGGCCGCTGAGCCTGCGCGTCCGGAGTCTGTGCTCCGCAACGGGAGAGGCCACAACAGTGAGAGGCCCGCGTACCACAAAAAACAAAAAAACCATGACTGCAGTTTGGATAATTAAATAAGATAATCACCTGATTACTCTTTAAATGCTACCATTTGTTACTTTGCTTGCTTAAGATCACCCGGAAAGGTCCCCTCCATTAGTTCCTCTCTGTAGCTTTAGTCATATACTACCATATACTAAGAACTAGGTTAGTAGTACAGGACTGTTGAACAGAGCTATTGCTAGCTGGCATATTCATAGTAGAAAGTGAAATTAATGTGGATTACCTCATAGCCCAGAACTCTTCCAGTGTTTCTATTCCAGGCAATAGCATTCCATGAAACCTCCATTTCCGAAGCAGAAAAACTTTGAACAGAAGTTCCCCTTGGGGCCAATTGAGGTTCTACCATCCAGAGAAAGACACAACCATCTTCAGCAGAGTTGTTCATGAAAACAAATGCAAAATATACATACAGTCTCAAGGAGGAGCATTCCAGTGCTGACCACAACTTACCATCTTCCCCAGAGTAGACAATGGACGTGGTACTCAGAGCTCCTTCTCCTTTCTTATTATATACACCCACTTTGACTTCAAAGGGAGAGAGGGGGGTGATGCTTTCATTTCTGTAAACAAACCTTGACGATTCTACAAATGGTACTCTTTCCTTGGTCCATGTTGTTGAGCCAACTGGCCGCAGCATGATGATGTATCCAAATTCCTCTCCATTCTGTAGTTCTTCTGGAATTGACTTGGGCAGAAGTGATCAATCACTGAGTATTTAGAAAAATGTATTGTACCGCTATTGTTATGTTTATTGATTGTTTGGCATATCTTTTGTAGAGATAGCATGGATATTTACCCTGTTTAATGAAGTATTGAAAAAAAAATACTTCTATTTGGAATGCCAATTAGAAAAATGATCCCAACTTAAGATACTCAGATAAATAAATGAAAAATTTAAATGGAAATGTAAAACAGGTTTTACATGTTTATATATCCTTCCTGATTGTTCCTAAATTGTAATAATAAAATGGTTTATAAGATTGTAAGATTTTATAAGCTAAAACATAATTTTGATATAAAATTTTAAACTCAGCACAAAATTAACTTGTTAACTATTTCAAGGCTAGCCATGTTTTCCTTTCACATTTTCAACAAATTTTTATAAAATACAGGTGATATAATCAATGTGTAATAATATTTGCTTTAAAACATATAGACTATTACTCAAACACAAACATATAAGGGACCGTCTAATATATATATTTTTTTGAAACATACATCTTCATTAGTCGTAGTATCAGTGTGCACTTTTCTTAATATTAAAAAACAAACAACAAAAAGTTTGCTAAGTCCCAGAGACAAAATTCTTTGAGTCATTTAAAACTTAAATTTATTAAAATTACAAAACAAAAATAGATACAAGTTCCCCATTATAAATAATTATAACAGTATAATCACATAAAGAAGTGAAAATGAATTAGTCCTTGAATTTAGACAAATATTCCAGCTGTTTATAAGAAAGTTATATTAAAAATGATAGAAGTTATTTAGTTTTTGTAAAGGAAGATGCTTTTTATTTCTGAACATTTTCATGTAGACTAATAAAGGCATACCTGATAGGGCATAATGCTTGAGTCTCTCATGCACACAGCTTTATTCCTGAGGTTTTCCTTACCAAAGGTATCCATTTATTGTATCACATTATCCTGTGACTTAGACCACACATCTGGTTATCCAGCAGTGGGCACCAGAACAAAAGGCACCCTCTTGGTCAGAATCTTTGAGGTGTTCTGGTACAGAATCTCTGAATTCTTTTTTTTTTTTACACATATATACATTTCATTCTTTTTAAAATAATCTTTTCCATTGTGGTTTATGCCAGGAGATTGGATACAGTTCCCCATACACTAGGACCTTGTTGTTTATCCATTTTAAATGTAATAGTTTGCATCTGCCAACCCCGAATTCCCAATCCATCCTCCTCCCTACCCCCTTCCCCCAGACAACCACAAGCCTGATCTCTGTGTGTCTGTTTCTGTTTTGTAGATAGGTTCATTTGTGCCATATTTTAGATTCCACATATAAGTGATATCATGTGGTATTTGTCTTTTTCTTTCTGACTTACTTCACTTAGTATGATAATCTCATCCATGTTGCTGCAAATGGCATTATTTTATTCTTTTTTATGTTTGGGTAGTATTCCATTGTATATTTGTATCACAGCTTCTTTATCCATCAGAATCTCTGAATTCTATAGTGACTAGCAAACCCAATTAATTCCTCTCCCTTATGGAATTTGAATATGAAACATAGGTGTGTTGGGGTAATAATAGATAAACTTAGAGCAAGCAATAAGTAGAAAACATACAGTAGCAGGGACACTGAGGCAGTGGAAGCTAGGAGAAAATCTAAGCTGTAAATTATACAGAGAAGGGATAGAATTTAGCCATTAGTCAAGTAGAAAACTATAAACTATAAGTAAACTATAAGTAAAGTAAATAGGAAGAACTGAAGGAGGAGCAGGAGGGACTATTAGAACTGAGGCTGGGTTACCAGAACACATGACAGCAGGGTAGGGCTACGGTTCTCAGAACAGTGATGAATGATGTTCCGGTTCGTCTTTTGCCCTGTCTGCTTGGTTACTGAGACTCTTTCCCATCCTCATTACTTCCCATGTAGCTTTAAAATACATCCCCATTAACCAAGATGACCTGAGCTGCTCTCTGCTTCTTGCCATGTGGAACAACCTAAGGAATACGGACTGTGAAAAGCAGAAGAAAAATACATGTCCTGAAATCTTAGGAAAGAAAATGCTTCCTTGTGTTGACACTTCCCTTTCACAGGTAGATCAGAATTAAAATGGTTAACTTTGAGTGGTATGGAAGAGATTTATGAGAATTTAAGCTGCTTCCTAGAGAATTTGATTTCTTTTGGGTGCTTCTCTGATCTTAGATTTAATCAAGATGTTTATTAGTTCATCAGAGAAAGTGGAGGACTTTTGTTTTTGGTAGTGAAGTGCAATGAATGTTTCACATGGTGTTCCCTCAAGAAAGATCTGAGTCCAACATGCTCAGTTTAAAGGAGAAAAAAAGGCTTATTTAGGACCTTCCTTTCATTCTTTCATATGGGCTGAGAGCCAAATGATGGAGAAATATATATAGCTATTTAACGTGGCCAGAAAGAGAGTTTTCTCCTTTAAGCAGAGAAAGTATTCAGCAGAATACAGAAATTCAAAAATTCCTCTGGTAATGAAATCTCTTAAAGCTGATAAAGATTAACAGTATAATTCTCCGTCACCGTGTCTGTAAGAACTACATTTTTTGTATAGACCAAGAGTCAGCAAACTACGGCCTTTGAACCAAATCTGGCCTGTAGTCTGGTTTTGAAAATAAAGGTTTTTGGAAACACAGTCACACATGTTAATTTGTATAATGATATGTGGCTTTTGAATGACAATGGCAGGGATGAGAAGTTGTGAAAGAGGCCATGTAGCTTGCAAGGCTGAATAGTTTTACTGGCTGACCCTCTAGGTAAAAAGTGTATCAATGAGCAGTTTGGGTGTTTATTTCTTACTCTACAGTTTTTTATCCTATATGCCTAATTTTATAGTCATATTTTTTATGAGACATTTATCATAAGCACCTCAAACTTGCAGGTATTTTGGGTATAAACTAAAATAACATATGAGTAAAGATACCTTTAAAAAAGGTTAGCAGAAAAAAAAAAAAAAAAAAAGGTTAGCAGTTATTACATCCCTAAAGTTAGATATCATGTCTAGGTTAGTGGAAAGATAACAAACCAAAACAAATAACCATACACAAAATACACATTACTTTGGCACAGGAGAAAACACGGGTCAATTATACCACAGTGTACTTATAAACCATAATGGTGGAGTTAGACTGAGTTTAGAACAGTGGTTGGACCTGGGTTAGTGTTGAAAGCTCAATGGGTACTTCTTCATCCACAGTGCGGTGACTTTGGCCTGCAATGGTCTCTTTATGCCCGAGTTCTTTTTCACAGCATAGTTCAGATATGCTCTGATGGTACCTTTCCTGACCTCATTTCAGGCTGAGTTAAGACTGTCCTGTCAGTTTCTGAACATAAAGACTTTTTTTTTTAAGAAATTCATTTTTGTACCCCCACTGCACTACTTGTTAGTGTTCACTGAATTGAAAGTGTTACTGTGTGCCTTCTGGTGGCTCAAATTAATGTATGCATTTCCTTCTAAGTACACATAACTGATTCCTTAAAGAAGTTTGGGCACCAGAAGAATTTGGCTCAGTAACTGCATGTACATTATGGCAAATGTGAATGATAAATGGGAACTTGCATCCATTTATGTAATAGTTTCTGTTAGTATCCTCATATCTGATATCCCAAGAAGAAATACACAGCGGGAATGATTTTAACTTAATTTTTTAAAAATATAGGTCAGAAAAAGTTTTCTGTAGAGGGTCAGATGCTTAAATATTTTGAGCATTTGGGGATCTAGGGTCTCTTGCAACATCATGAAAGCAGTGATACATAACACATAAGAGAATGGGTATGGTCGTGGGTGAATTTGTTTAGGAAAACGGGGAGCAGGCCAGATTTGGCCTGTAGGTGATGGTCTCTGGAACCTGGCTTTAAAAAGAACATTATAAATCGTGGAAAGATTTTTTTTTTTTTGATAATTCACGTCATCTCTATTTAAGAATAGTATACATAGAATTTCCCATTCTCCTCACGTATAGACTGAGTAAAAGCTGTGATTTACCAACCTTTAGTAATTTCTGACCGTGGAGGAGAAAAAACAAGGGGTGAAGTTAGGCAGGTGATGAAATGCTTATATGGCCTTCAAAGAATATTGAAACCTAAATAACCTACTCACCATCCCACAAAACCAATCCTGTTTTAGACTACTTGAGAGTCAGTGTTTCTGTGGCAAACGTGTTTGGTAAACAAGAATAACTTGATTAACTTACTACTCAAGGCACATACAGGAAAACTCTTGGCCTCTCTAAACCATGACTTTGCATACGGACCATTGGAATTCTAATTTAGGACAAAGTAAAAAAGCATGGAGAGTCCTGTAGTCAGATGCTTATCTGCCCACCTATATTGCATTTCTAAGCCTATTTTCTTTTCTGAACGTGGCATTGCCACCGGCTAGCATTGTCATGAGGAGTAAATGACACAAAATGTCCAGCACAGCACTGAAAATCCTGTAAGTGCTCCACAAGTGAGCCACATCTCTCTCTGTGCACATCCATTCATCCAACAGGTACTTCAGGAGGTCGCACCACATAGCAGGCACTGTGCTAGGCCCATAATGCATATGTGAAACTAGACGTCCAGAAGAAAGGACAACTTTTATAGTAGCTGCACCTGGTTCCTGGCTCTGTTGTTTACAACCTTTAGAAAACATCTCTGTGTCTCAGTGTTCTCTCATATGAAGAGGGTTTAATAATACTACTTTTTCTCTATCTGTAATAGAATTTTGTTTGTTTCTTTTTAAAAATTTTTTATTGGAGTATAGTTGCTTTACAATGTTGTGTTAGTTTCTACTGTACAGCAAAGTGAATCAGCTGTATGTATACATACATCCCCTCTTTTTGGGATTTCCTTCCCATTTAGGTTACCACAGAGCATTGAGTAGAGTTTCCTGTGCTATACAGTAGGTTCTCATTAGTTATCTATTTCATACACAGCATCAGTAGTGTATATATGTCAATCCCAGTCTCCCAATTCATCCCGCCCCCCCTTCCCTCTTGGTATCCATACGTTTGTTGTCTACATCTGTGTCTCTATTTCTGCTTTGTAAATAAGACCGTCTATAGCAATTTTTTCAGATTCCACATATATGCGTTAACATACGATATTCATTTTTCTCTTTATGACTTACTTCACTCTGTATGATAGTCTCCAGGTCCATCCGTGTCTCTACAAATGACCCAATTTCGTTCCTTTTTATGGCTGAGTAATATTCCATTGTATGTATGTACCACATCTTCTTTATCCATTCCTCAGTTGATGGACATTTAGGTTGCTTCCATGTCCTGGCTATTGTAAATAGTGCTGCAGTGAACATTGGGGTGCATGTGTCTTTTGAATTATGGTTTTCTTTGGGTATATGCCCAGTAGTGGGATTGCTGGGTCACATGGTAGTTCTATTTTTAGTTTTATTAAGGAACCTCCATACTGTTCTCCATAGTGGCTGTATCAATTTACATTCCCACCAACAGTGCAAGAGGGTTACCTTTTTTCCACACCCTCTCTAACATTTATTGTTTGTAGATTTTGTGAGGAATAAAATGGACCATATTAGAAGGTCTTATACTACTGTAAAATCATTTACAGATGCAATGAATTCCTATTATTCTGCAACAGGGTTTCTAAACCTCAGCACTCTTTACATCTGGGGGCAGATAATTTCTTCTCATGGGGGTGGGGGTGCTGTCCTGGGCATTGTAGGATGTTTAGCTGCATCCTAGCCTCTATCCAGATGAACCTCTCGCCTTAGTTGTAACCAACCAGACATGCCCTCAGACATTGTAAATATCTCCTGAGGGATGAAACCACCCCTGCCTCCCAATGAGATCCCCTCTAACATATCAGACATCATGATTTTTAACTAAAACATCCATAGCCATCATGTTCTTAGGTGTGATATTAAAATGTCCACGGAAGTGGATATTTTGGCTATGAAAATTATCGCCACAGTGTCAGAAACATGTACACAGGCCAATGAAATAGGGCAAGGCTCTTTTATCAGTTATAGCTGGGGCTCAAAGCTGATAACAAAGGTATGAAGTGCCATGCATTCTAAAGAGAGACATCAAACCATTTATATATAAGTCTACCTGGCGAAACTTAGCCTATAACCCAAGAGAAATGTACAGAAAGGGAATGTTGGTTTGTTTAGGGAGAGATTAGTAGGAAGATATTTCTTTTGAGACGGTTGTAGAAAAAGCTGTGTATTCCTACCCCTCCACCCAGGGGAAAGCAAAGGGGCTACTTCTTACCCCTTGCCTAACCAAGTGAAGAGGCTTCAGAAAGAAACACATGATATGTATTCTCTGTAATTTAGGGGATGCAGGTTCTTTTAACTGACAAATGCCTGAGAAACTTCCAAAGGGGAGAGAGACCTGGACAGTGTATTGTGGCAGAGTGAAGAGAGGCTAAGTGGGGACACACTGCACTTCCATGGAACATAGAGCAAAGGTGCATGTTTGCTGAGGGCAAATGTGAAAACCATGTAGGGAGCTATCCATGAGCAACGTTACGGTTGCTCTGTCATCATAGGGTTGCAACCTTATGATGCTGTATCCACAAAGAGCATCTAGAGGAGAGAGAGAACCTCTATCAGAACAGTCTGGCCGTGGGCCACCAGATTCCAGGAACTGAGGAGACCTTCTGGCAGCTTGCACCAAGGAACGACGACGAAAAGTTTGGGCACTTCTTTGGACACTGCCCCCTTCGCCGCACCACCAAAAACCACCAAAAAACAAAGCAAAACAAAAAAACTGCTCTATGAAATGTCAACGTCTGGTCATTTACCATTCCTAGAGTATACCAAAGTCAAATTACAAATGTACCAGCAGTCAGGACTTTTTCTGTCCTTTTCCTCTCCTCCCAATCCCAGTTTACTACAACTCTGGAGGAACTAGTTTGGGAAAGGAGAAATCGAATAGCAGAGTGGAGAAAAGGTGGAGAACTGCCTATGCATTCCCTTTCACACTATAGCATTTCTCCGCTGAGGCAGGCCTGAGTGTCTAGAAACGAAAAACTTTAGATTGGTTGAAAGTCTAAAGTTTATGATAATAAACCAGGTTGAAAACAATTTTAAGTATAAAAATGAACCTACCTGTTGATACTTAATAATAATGACTACAAAAGCTATCCCATCTGCCTAAGCTTTCACCTAGATGCAGGGTAGAACAAAGGAAGGATTTAAGGAACAATGATAGGGAAATTATTTTCTACCTGTGCTCTGCTGAGTCTTACTCATGAATAGTTCTAGAGGTAATAAATAAATAATTTCTAGTTCATTAACTAATAACAAAAATGCTACTGACCCTCCTTCAATAGACATTGAACTTCTGTTTCTTATATTTGGAAGCAAATAGTGTTGAGTTAGTCACACTCTCTTAACTTTAGTAGAAATACAAAAAGTTTCCAATACCTCTTTTAAATAATGCATCATCAGGAGTCTCTCATACCACGTATTTTTATATACTCAATAGTGATCAAATAAATCTTCTTTTTTGTTTTTCAATATTCCTCTTTGCCAACTAAATCTTTTTCCTTCAAAGTAACTCAGTTGGATAGAAAATTACCTCCCACGTAATAACGAGTTCAGACCGACTTCCTCCACCTCCATTGATGTTTGTTGGTGCCATGACAGGGACTAAAGCAACCAAGAGAAACATAGGATGGCAATTACTAAAGTACCTCTTCATTGGGAAGAATTTTGTTTTTGGATTTCACCTTTCAAAATCTCACGCAGACACATTATGAGAGAGTCTTGCATTTTTAATGAACATAAATTATGTTTACACATATCCAAATTTCTAGGAGAGAGGACACACCAAGAGCACCCTGGTTCCAAAATTAATTAAAAATCGACTAACATCGTATATTTGACATTATTATGCATCATCTACTAATTGGCAAAATGATGTTCCATTCAGATGGTAACTGCGACATTGCTGATTTAGTGCCTAATTATACAGTTGTGCTGTAAACAAGTTACTTAGGCAGTCAATTAATTTTTTTTCCATAAATAAACTAAAATAATTTTTCTTTTTGTTAGCCATCAGGATATTTTAACATTTAAAAATGAATCCTTAAAGATATATAAATTTTTAAAATTCTTGTTTTATAACTCTTTGTTTGAATCTCAAATCTCTCAGTACAGAACAGGAGTTTTCCTCTAATTTTTCACAATCAAAGTAAAATGTTCTCTGATCAAGGATGTGATTGAGAGGATTCCCTGGGTTTAACTCTAGGACCCTAAGTCTCAGTGGTAGAATATTCCAGACACTGATCATTTTTACAAATTAGGAAAAAATATGTCCTTCAACTATACCCTTGTGAGGACTAGTGTAATGAAACATAAATAGTTCAAGGCAAATTGTAAAATCGATGCCAATTGTGAGCATGAGTAGGGTATCATAGTATATAATCAGAATGAAACTTTATACATGTTGCAGTGTTAAAAAGTATTCTTTTCCCTGCAATAATAGCAAAAGTATGCTAAATCTGTGATAATGGGTAAATCTGCAGGGTATACTTTATATATAGATAAAATTATCTATATCGATCATTTTTTAATTAAAATGTGTAATGTTTAATTACTCATTCCAAGATTTTCTCCCACCATTTATACCATTCAGATAAATCTAGACTACTTATTTTATTTATTCCCATTTCATACATATTTAACTCTATAAATGATACAGTGATATAATAATCTCATTGTTCTTTTAAGTAATAACACCAGATGTTATCTACTTTCATATTCAGATTGACCCTAACTTTGTCTGCTTTGATCTTCATAATTTATTTAAAAGATTGCCTTGAACCTATACCCTGTCTTCTAAGCCTTCCAATGCCTTTGGCCAAAAGCAGCATGAATTGGAATAGCTTCTACAGTTGCAGGGTTTCTCGTACTTGACAGCTTACAGTAACATATTTCAGGACAATTGAATAGTTTAGATACATAAGGAAATTATTTTAAATTATACTTTAACTCTTTGCAAAAGTTTCCAATATTCTGGGTAATAAAGCTCCCTCTTTTCTTCAGTTTTCAAATGAGCCATACGCATCCTAAAGCCATATTGAGAAGAACTGTCTTTGATGATAGCAGCAAACAAACAAACAAACAAAACCTCACAACCTCTCACTTCAGTATGATTTGGAGCCTCAGGGAAATCATTATGAATACCAAGTCTCATTATGCTACTGAAATGAGAGCGTCCATGGTTAACAGAAGGTGACATAAAAACTTTACTGTAAAAACTTTAGAATTAACATCAACCCTGCCCAAAACTATCATAATATAAATCAGCTGTAAACAAACAATCTGAAATTGAAGCTAATATCCAGAGTCATGGACCACGCTTCTAGATTCTTATCCAGTTGGTCTGTGGTAGGGCCTGGGAATTTCTATATTTAGACATTTCCTTATGTCAGTCTTTATCTCATTTAGGTTAAGGCCCACTGTTATGGTGAATGCTGGTGCCTAAGTCTGGATGTCTGGGTTCAAATCCTGACTTTGTCCAAAACAATCAGCTAACATCCTGGTCTTCCTTTTCTTCCTCTTATCAAAGTGAGGACCCTCCTCTCAGCTCTAAACTTTTAGAATGATTTAAGATATCACTACCAAATATGCTGTTTTCCAGCCATAATCCTATAATAAAATGATTAGCATTACCTTTAGTTTAAAAAAAAAGATTTATTGACATCTGACAGTTGCACACACTGTTGAAATAGTTTGTTCTTGTTAAACTAAGCCAGCAGCATCAGTGATCCTCCATAGGTGACTGGATAAGAATGTGAACTTTGTTGGCTACATGCATTGCTCAGATCAAATGTCACCTTGGATGTGAAAGTTTAAGAGTGGAACAAAGGATCCATTGAAAAGAGCTTAAAAAGGTGTGATTTCTGAGACAGGTTCCACTTGTATTCTGCTGTTCAGTGAACCAGTTGATGCTCAATTAGCACTTCTGTTAAATGAGTTTAAAATTTACCTCATTTGCCTGTGGAAAAATTTATACTATCACTCAATGAAGCTGCAGCTAGGTCAGAGTTGAGAAATAGATGGAAATGTGTGGCTGGCTGCACCATCAGAGTCTCAATTAATTCTTGGCTACAACATTTAATGAAACAAGCAGTAACTCATTTGCATTTACAAATCTACAGATTCTTGAATGGATTTTGGCTAGAAAATAGATGAGATGAGAGGACAGCTTTTGAAAAATTCTAATTTTTGACATGCCTGCTTAACTATAATCGTCTCTTTTTGAATTCACTTTTTGGGAGAAAATACACCTTGCTCTGTGCACATACAAATGGAAAATAAGAGCCACTGATTTACTGCCTCTGATTTTGGACCAAAAATACTACCCTTCTCACTTATTTTCTTTAGGAACTATACTTTAAAAGGTCTTCCACATCTTTAGAAGACATTGATTTCTTACCTGATGCTTTGGTTCTTAACACTTCTGATGGTTTACTTGGTTCTCCAATCCCAATGCTATTCCCGGCAACAACACGAAACTCATATTCCACCCAAGGACTCAAACCAACCACTGTTGCATTGTATGTCTTACCATTGAGAATTTCTGGAACTGAAAAGAAGGGGATGCTTCAGGCCCCTAAATTGGCACTAGTTAAAAACAATCAGTTATTCAATTAAACAAACACACCATCTGTTTTAGAAAATTATTCAAAACTACTTGTGTCACTTACCTGTAGAAACAGCCTGCCAACCCACAGAAAATGGTGTCCGAGCCTGAATACTAAATATTTGAATGGGACTGTTATTATCTGAGCCTGGTCTCCAGCTTAGTTGAGATGTAGTACTGGAAATGTGTTCCACTCTTACATCTTCTGGGGGACCTGGGGGACCTTGAAAAATATGTTTTATGATGAATATATTGGAAATTATTAAATTCATGGATTTGGGACAGGGATAGTCTAATCTGTTATGCTTAGAAAATAAAATATTGAACATAATATATTTTAGCACATTATTTGAGATAAGTCCCTATTAATTCAACTTACATGGTGAGAGATTAATTTAGAAATGCTTCCCTTGAAGATTAGAAAATGCCAGTCATGGGATGGTTGAATATCATCCGATAGGGAGTTAACCTCAAAAATTGAGAACCGTTCTTGTCCATTCTCTCTTGAAAGCTAACTCAAATAAATGCATCTGATATGGAGACCTTCAGGAACATGTGACTTTGACCCTGCTCTGACAAGAATGGTTTATTATGAATAGAAAGCATGTCTAAATTTTAGGGACCGACACTGCTTGCTAAGTCTGACCATTCCTTATAAAGAGACAAAACCCACTCATTTCAATATCCATATCTATACCCGTACCCTGGAGTCTTAGAGTTTAAAAAATAAAAAAATCTGTACTATTTATCTCACTTTTTTATCATAATGTGATTACTCAAAGATCTACCATGTATCAATACATATTAACATTTTTGATTGTGAATAAACTGTGTACTCATTCATTTTCACCATTTATGCTTACCCCTCACAATAATATCAGCTTCAGCAGATAAACTTTCGAGAGTTGTTTTTACTGTGCATAGATATTTTCCTGAATGATTTAACTGAATATTCCGTATCATCAAATCCCCAACAGATTCCTGCAGATAGATAGGGAAAAAGGTATAAAAACATAATCATACCCAGCAGGTCCCTTTTTTTTTTTTTTTTTTTTTAACAGCTGGATAAATACTAAATATAAGGCAGCTCTGAAATTAGGAGATATACTAGTATCATTATAGTTTCTCATATTTGATCCTTTTTATTATCCACTTTATTATAATTGCATCCAGAACACAAGCATTTCTATGAAAGACATAAAACAAAATAACACAAAACAAAAACAGATGCAACTTCATAAACAGACAGTGACTATCCATGCAAATCAATATGGGGAGAATAATTATGAAAGATGTTGATTCATGTAAAAGACTTGATTCATTTTATTAAGCACTTAAAAATTTCAGCAACTTACTCCTCCAATCCTCTCAAAATGAGCCACTCCTTTTTTTAAGTCTATGACATCTCCATTGAAAGACCATAGAAATACAACTTCAATGGAGGGGTCATGGGACACCTGGCAGGGTAGGACTATACTCTCGCCAACTGTAACATCCATTTTGGAAGGTGGCACGGTAATAACAGTCCTCTCTGTTGAGAAAAAATATTATTATTATAAAAGCTTATCAAATGCTAGCATATGACTATAAAATATATATTTTGAATGGTTTTGCCATTGTTTGAAATTATATAAATACAACATGAAGCTCTACTATACAATATGAAAAATTATATTCCCACTTTTCAAATATTTCTGCATTAATCAACGTAGCCTATTGTAAGAAAATTCAAGACATACTTTCATTTATACTTAATATAAAAATAAGTAGCTCATAGAAAACTGTGGACCTCAAAAGACAGCAGTCCCTACGTAGAGAATGCACCACACCATTTTTATTATTATTTTATTCTGAAATTCCAGCCACAATATTACAATCCACACAATGGTTACAGCTGTAAATATTCTATGTTAATTTCATATACTATGAGACAAATTGCATCCCTAAGATCATAACTACATTAGTTTATATTATATTGAGATTTATAATCATAAGCTTATATTTGAAAATGTGAATACAACATATTTATTCTATTTCTGACATAGCAGTGATAAAAACTTTCTATTTTAGATAAAGGTGCAGCATGAATAGGAAAGAGGTAACTTTTTTCATCGAGATTTTATTTTAGAATTACACATCCATCATAAAAAAATTTCTCTCTAGAAATATGAGTCACAATATCAGCCCCTGCTCTACAAGTCATATCATGTCATTGACCCATTTCAAAGGATAATTCCAAACAGTGTTCCAGCTGGACTTGTGAGTCCTATATTTCTGTGGTTAAAAGAGACTCATAGTGATATCATTTTTGACTACATTTTTTATAACAAAATACATAGTTTTGATTTTAGAGGACTAAGAATTGACTACGATGGCAACTCAGTAAGCACACACACAAAAAAAAACCCTGGACATACATTTGGATTTAGATATGCACTATCTTACCAAAATAAAGTATGTTTTAAGGGATTTACATTTAAGAATTAGGGATTTTGACAAATTATAGTGAAAGCAAGTATCATCCATAAAGAAGTTTCAAAACAAAATGAAATGAGGACCCTGGAAAATCTCTTTCTCTAAAGATCACTCATAAGATAAAGTTTTACCCTCTAGGACATAGGCTAAAAGCTTTACTTTCCTTCTGGCTTCTTTGTGCTGCTCAAGAAATCAAAGTAGCATTGAGGTTGAATTTATATGTTCATATGGATGAGTGTGCCACTGTATTTTATCAATAGAATGTTTAAGTATTATTCCAACATTTTAAAATTTGTGATTGTTTCCTTAATAAACAAAAAGTAGGAAGTAATAATCTTGGGCTTTAAGGTACATATTGATAAAAGAGTCATGGAAAAATAAAAGCACATATTTTATTTCTGAATATAATGAAGAAAATCTAAATCTACATCAGATTGTATCTATGTCTTCATATTTTCATATTTTAAAGATACTCTTTACCTTATTATATTAGACACGTGTACTTTTTATTCTAATTATTTCTGGGGAAAAGTTTAAAGAATGATTTTGTGGACTAAGTCCATTCTTAATTCCAAGCCGCCTTCAGACGTCTCCCACAAAGAAAGAATAAATACTAACCAGGGTTTCAATAACACATTTTAAGACTAGAGAATATTTTCCCTCTTGTAGTATCCTTGAAAAAAATATATCGCTAATATCTTATTTACACTTATGGGAGGATGAGTTGGCTAACTGGTTGTGCTGGTAGAGCAAAATTGCTGTGATTTAAAGTTTTGGATCATGCAGTTAAAATAATTTTCAGACATTAAAAATGAAAGCCTCTCCTTCCATTTATGGTACCACAAAGTGGCAACATTAGACAAATCATTCCCTATATACAGTTTATCAGTAGTATAGTAATAATGACTAAAACGTCATGAATAAGAAGCATTTATAATTCATTATAATGTTTACATGTTCTCACTAGTTCATTCATTCATTAATATTTATTGAGCAACTACCAAATTCCAGCTGTCTGCTAAGTATCGGAAATACAATGGAAGGAGAAGGAAAACAAAAAAAGCACCAAATAAAAATGATGTGGTGCTTGCCTTCACAGAGATTTAAGAATAAAATGAGAGGCTGATGTTAATCAAATCGTACTCAGAAATACATAGTTACAAATGTGATAAATGCCATGTATTAGAAGTAAATGATTCTATTAAAATAGTGAATCCTGAGGGATCAATTTATTGGGAAAGGGTTGCTATAGCTGACAGTAAAAGGCAAATAGGAGTTAGCTAAGTAAACATAATAGGCAGGGAGAAGTAACTTTATTCACTATGCAGGCAAGAGCATTTACAAAGAATCTGTGCAAAGAAGAAGAATGGTTTGTTGAGGCAAGGCAGCCATTTAGCTGGAAAGAAGTGTTGGAGAGTAAAACAGGAGTGGAACGTGGAGAATATGAAGCTTGGTGTTGGTGGTAGTCAGAATGTAAGCTTTAGATGTTTTTAGGGCCAGCTACATAGTTTTTGGGTCACAGTATGAAATAAAAATGCGGGGTGTTTTTCTTTGAAATTACTTTGCTTTAAAAATAATATATTACCGGGGCTTCCCTGGTGGCACAGTGGTTGAGAGTCTGTCTGCCGATGTAAGGGACAAAAAAAATAATAATAATATATTACCTACAAAATGTAACAGGGTAATAATGATACATGAGTAACAACATAAACATACAAATTGCAAAAATATATTTTTGATTCAATTTTATATATACATTAAATAATACTTTATTAAAGTTATATCTTGATTGATCATAAGATTTTTCTCACTTTTCTATAAATTTATTAGGTCATCAGAATTTATGTTTTAGCAATTTTATTTTTAAGTGATTGACATCGGTTGCACGTGGCAAATGTAAAATCGCAGATGCTTTTTGATATTTTTTTATTTTTGCAAAGATCTTTCTGTTGATGCAATTGTTATGGAACCATTGAGAGTATTTTATAGGCTGTGACAACATTGGAATAAATTTCTGATAAATTATTTTGAAATGTGAATCTTAGATCATCTAGAGCTGATGATTCTCAAGGAACAGTCTTTTCTAGAAAGATTTATCTCTTCATACAAATCCATTCTGTTTAAGTCTGAATTGAGATGTAAATTTAAACAATGGAACTGTTACATTCTTCGGACATATCCTGTAACTTGTGGAGGTTTCACGAGAAACTGAAAGTGGCTTAATGGTTTGTGTGTAATCCAAAACGCCTGTTTATGCATTCTACTGCTGTATCTTTTTTTTTTTTTTTTTTTTTGCGGTATGCGGGCCTCTCACTGTTGTGGCCTCTCTCGTTGCGGAGCACAGGCTCCAGTCGCGCAGGCTCAGCGGCCATGGCTCACGGGCCAAGCCGCTCAGCAGCATATGGGATCTTCCCGCACCAGGGCACGAACCCGTGTCCCCTGAATCGGCAGGCGGACTCTCAACCACTGCGCCACCAGGGAAGCCCCTGTTAATTTTCTTTAAGATAGGAAAACTGGTTTATTGTTATGTTGAAAAGATCCCCTTGTCATTTAAAAATACATTCTGAAATATTTATAGAAGAAATTATGATGTTTATGATTTGCCTCTAGATATTTGAGGTGGATGTTGGGGAAGTAGGTGAGGGTATAGATGAAACAAAGTTGGATATGAGTTGATGATTATCAACCCTGATTGATGAGTACATAGGTGTTCCTGGTACTGTTTTCTCTACTTTTCTGTGTGTTTCTAATTTTCAATAATAATAAAAGAAAGACATAAAGGAAATGATGGGGGTAGTGAATATTTATATACAGAATAGGGAGACATCTTTTCCATTCAGCTTCTAGTGTGAAGAGGACCGACCACTTTTTGAAGGTTATTCTAAGTTTGAATGACATGCGTTAATGGAGAGTTCATAAAATTACAGAATTTTAATATTTACTCTTTTCAGTCTGTTTCAGTGAGATTCAGATCATACGAAAACAGCTTGATCTAACAATCCTATCCTTAAGAAGTACAAGGAAAGGCTTAATAAAATCTATAATGCTTTTGATGAATAGCCTTACTCAGATTCACCTTGTCAGAATAGACAATGATATTTCCAGAACCCATCTTTAGTTAAGAGCACCTCAGGAGACATGAAAACTAGTAACAAAGTTTCTCTCAGAACTGTTAAGCATGATTTCTTTAAACATAAGTGTGCCTTGTTCCCTGTATCAATGGCCAAACACTCTATTACATATCATGATCCCCAGCTACATTTTTACAAGCCAGGGATGGCAATCCATCATGTA
Organism: Orcinus orca; assembly: GCF_937001465.1. Taxonomy (NCBI): domain Eukaryota; kingdom Metazoa; phylum Chordata; class Mammalia; order Artiodactyla; family Delphinidae; genus Orcinus; species Orcinus orca. The sequence goes on from NC_064568.1 coordinate 14,507,161, forward strand.
ATTAGTCTTTCCTGAGCATCCAGAAAATATTACTTTTGGTCACTTTTTGTTTGTTTCTTTTGTACTTTTAACTCAGTTGAAATCTCCATCTGTGAGTGATAATCTTTCACGGTCATTGTTCAGAATAATAACTGCTCAGGTGGTTCTGAATTATCAACTCCTCTCAAAAGATTGACGAATGTTAAGAAAAATCATCAAATCTTTCTCCCTCTGTACAACATGTGATTCTGCCTTCATTTGTCTGTGACATTATTGGAAATGTTATTAAGATACTGATATAAAGGAAACTAGTGTATAAATAGCACTTAAAACAGGTGATGAAAGTCTCTGATATTTTCTCTCATTAGTTAACTTGTGGAGACTAGAAATAAAAACTTCTAAAATTTGGTCCTCTTCCTAATTCCTCAGAATCTCAAATTAGCCTCGTATCAACATATTAACTCTTCCCATTGCTTTTAATTTCTTCTTCAACCTGTGACCACATTACTTCTGTTTATAGGAGTTTCATTAGTATTTCTTTTAGTGCAGATTTGAGTGATAGGTTCTCTGAGGTTTTGTTTGGTGAAAGCATCTCTGTTTTGTCCTCATTTGAGAGGATATTTTGCTGGGAGTAGAATTTTATTGGTATTGTCTTTCAGACCATTAAAAATGTCATTCCACTGTCTTCTTGATTCCCTTAATTCTGTTGTTATGTCAACTGTCATTGTCATTGTTATTCTTTTGAAGATAATGTGTTGTTTTTTTTTAATTGGGATGATTTTTCTTTCCTTTGTTTTCACTACTATGTGCTTATTTAAACTTTCCTTTGTGTTTATCCTAATTAAGGCTCATATGATTTCCTGAATAGATGGTTGATGTCATTTTCAGTTTTTCTGAGCTCTCTGGAACATCTTTCTTCAAACTGGTCATCCCACATCCCTTCTCTGCCCCTTTGGGAACCACAATTTCATGTATGTTAGACCTATTCACCATCGACAATATATTCTTTGTGTTCTTTTTTGTCTTTCCTATTGCATTTCCTCTCCATATTGGATATCTTGTATTCACATATCTTCCTCTTTACTAATCTTCTTCTCTACCATATCTAATCTGCTGTTAAGTCAGTCTATTTTGTTCTTAATTTTAGCCTTTGTATTTTTCACTTCTAGAACTTCCAGCTGATGTTTAATACATGCCATATCTCTTCTGAAATTCTCCATCTTGTCATCTTTTAAAAAAACATACTAATCACAATTATTTTAAAACCCTTGTGTGATAGCTTCTATCAGCCGTGACTTGTTGCTGTTATCTGATATTTCCCTGGGTTTTGGTCATTTGGTCCTGGCTCCAGCTATTCTTGGTAACATTTTATGAAATGTCAGGCACTGTGGCTCAAAATGTAAATATTTTCATTTTGTTGTATTTTTCCCAAGAAGACTTAGTTTTTAAGCAGGCAATTGAAAAAGAGCAGAATCTAGTCAGGAATTGATACAAATTGAGTCTGAAGTCATTGATTTTAAGTCCTGGTCAATTTTGCTCTGCTTTTATTACTAAGGGCATAATCCCCGAGGTGTCTTGATTCCAGATTGAATTGTTTAGCTGGCCTCATTCTAATTGGTTGATTATGAGCCCCACTTTTTTCTTTCTGGCACTGTGAGAACACCAAAATTTCTGCTTGAGATTTTTATTTTTAAAATATTTTTACATTATTTGTGATTGATATTGGTACGATGTTTGTGTGATAAATTCTACTTCAACTAGTCAGGACAGAAGTTTCGCCAATATTATTAACTTTTTTAATAGATTATGTGTAGGGTTGGAAATATTTAGGCCATTTATCAGTAGCTTTTTAGATAATAGCTTGAACAGTATGATACTTAATGTCATTTGGAAAAAGAAGTGAGCACTACTTTGGACAGATGTAGAAACCCTTAACATAAAAATATACTAATTGTTTATTCAGTATTTTATTCAAAACCATTTCATTAGTATTGAACCCTTACTTTCTTCCAGGTGTACATCAGTGTGAATACTGAGCAAATAAAACAACACCAAACTGAGGAGCCTTTAGAGGATTTGCATAACAGAGGCAAAAAACTCATCTACAATTTAATAGGAACACTCAAGCTTCTAAAAGGGAGACAAAGATGGAATTGAGGCCCATACTTTTGAGGCTATGGGTGAGTCTCTTAATTTCAATATTGTTATCATTTTGGGCCGGATTATATTTTGTCGCATGTATGTGTAAGTGGATTCAGAGTGAGGTGGGGAGGCTGTTCTGTGCATTATAGGATATTTAGCAGCATCTTTGGCCTCTACCTACTAGATGTTAGTAGATCCTTCAGTTGTGACAGCGAGAAATATCCCTACACATTGCCCTATGTCCCCTAGGAGGCAAAATAAACTTAGTTGGGTATCTCTGTGCTAGAGACACACTTTGGGAAAGTGACAGTAATGGTTTAAACTAATGTTTGGTCATTGAAGTTATGGGACCTGGTTAGATTCTTTACATATCTTGATGCTGAGTCCATTTGTTGGACAATGGGATATGGGGTTTGAAAGAAGGAAAAGAGTGAAAATGACTACAAGGATTTGAGCAAGTGTCGGTGTAGGCTGTCATTAATATAGTGGGGATTTACTGTGGCAGAAGCAGGTTCTGGGAGTGAGAGTTAGGAGGTTAGTGTTATGATATAGTAAATTGGTAAGTGAAGATAAATTGGCAGTTGGATTTTGGATTAAGATAGATAATTAAGCTGGGTTATCATTTTGGGAATTAGCTTGTAGATTTTAATTCGAGGACAGTTCCCTGTGATATTCCAAATTTAGGAAATTGGTAAGATTCAGAGGAACTAGAAAAGGAAATTGAAAAGGAATGACTCAAGATGTTAAAGGAAAACCTGAAAAATACTATGTCCTGGTAGCCAAGTGAGAAATGTGTATCAAGAACTGTGTAATCAGTAGTCTGATACTTTAAGTAAGATGACTGAGAACTGACCGCTGGATAAAACAGTGTGGAGGCTACTAGTCACCTTGTTAAGAACAGTATTGATGAAATGGTAGGAAAATCGCCTGGTTGCATGGATTCAAAACAGAATTGACCAGAAAGATTGAAAAAAGCAAGCTCGTATAGACAACGTTTTAAAAGAGGTTTGATATAAAGGAGAAAAGTCAAATATGGCAGTAGCCGGAGGGGAAGTAAGGTCAGAAAATGACAGCTTTTTAATGATGGGAGTAACAGTATGCAAGTACAATGGTGGGAGTGATGCATTAGAGGGGATAATAGAGATGAAAAAGACAAGTGAGGGAGAGGGAGGGGGTAAGGAGAGAGAGAGAGAGAGAGAGAGAGAGAATGTCCCTGAATGTGAGAGGGAATCATATCTAGTGTACAAGTGGAAGATTTGAGTCCATGACCCATAATCTCGCAAACTGTGCTTTCTAGATTACTTGACAAATTTTGTTAAGCAAAAAATAGCTAAATCTTGACTTCTTCTAAATATTAGCAGAGAAAAATAGTATCACAATAAAAAATAGGATGTACAACATCCTGGCGATGATAATTGATTACATAGTATTTACTTCAAGTTCTTTATAAACATCTAAAAAATGATGCCAAAAGAATTTTTTTTTCTAAGACATTAATCCACCAAAACAGAGATGAAAAGGGGAGACAAAATTTGAGGAACTGGAATGAAGTTGAATGACTTCTAACTGACTTACTGTAAAGGTCAGTCATAGGCTGGCAGTGGGAAGGCTGAGGAGAAAACTTATTTAGCATGTCTTTATGAATTAATTCATTTTGGAATTTATGAATAGGATGCTATTTGGTCTCAAGAGTGTTTTCCCATCTCAGAAGAAGACCAGCAAATTACTTTCCTGAGAGGATATGCATCAGAGGGTCTCTGAACTTCTGGTCACCAAGCAGTTAAGGGTGGGGGGCTTCTACTGAAAATAGTGGAATCAAGGAAACATGTACAGGGTGAGGGCTGAGATCCATGTGTTGTAACCTTCTGAGGGTGCTGTCGGCTGGGCTTTTGCTCTCCAGGCAGGAAACCTGGGTGGGAGGTGAGGGACATTTTCCTAGGGATCTGATGAGCCTACAAGAAAAGATCCAAATATAGTGACCTTAGAGTTTTCCAAGGAAATATCTTGGCCAGATCATCTAAATGTGAAGTCCAGTCATTCAAAAATCCCCACACTAGATCAGAGCTTTCTGTAAGACTTTTAGTGACCCACTCTTAAATATGAGCAGACAACAGATGCACAAAGTATCTTTGTACACCTCTTAATAAAGGATAGGGATTAAAACAAAGAAAGAGAAGAAAGTAGTTCGGGACAACAGAGACCATGCATAAAAAATAAACTAGAAAAACTACAAGCAATATTTTCAGAGGAAGGGGGAGAAAAAGAGCAAGGCCAAAAAATAAAAGGACACTTAGAAATTCTTTCAAAATAGCAAAAACAAAAATACAATAGAAAGTCTGGAAGATAAAGTTGAGAAAATCTCCTAGAAGATAGAGCAACAAAGCTATAAAATGGATATGAGGAGAGAGAAACAAACAAAAGTATATATATGTGTGTGTGTGTGTGTGTGTGTGTGTGTGTGTGTATAAATCATGAGCATGTATATAAATTATATATATCTAAATATATATATAATTATATAAAATACAATATTATATACATAGATAGGTAAATAGTTACATACATACATACATACACGCATAAACTTGAATACCAGTTTAGGAAATCTTTTAAATAATAGGGATTTCAGAAAAAGAAATGGAGTAAATTATTAAATTATTTGGGAAGATATTCCAGGACCAAGAACTACGAGTTTCCAGGATGACAAAGTACACCAAATGCCCTGTAAAAAGGTTGAAAATAAATTTACACCATGGCACATCATCATGTAATTGTGGGACACTGGGAAAAACAGACTTCTAGAGAGAGAGAGAGAGAGAAAAGATGTCACAAACAATAGGTCAGAAATCAAAATGGCTTCAGCTTTTAGAGCAGAGTAAAATCTCCAAATTTATGAAGAATCCTGATTTCCAGTCCAGAATTCTGTTTCCAACTAAACCATCAATCAAATGTAATCATAGTGTAAAGACATTTTCAAACAAGAAAGATCTCAAAAACATTGCATTTTTCTTAAATTGGTTCTCAGAAATCCATAGGAAGATGCAGTTTACCCAAATGAGGAAGTATGTCAAGAGAAAGGTATGGTGCTTAGGAAACCAGGCTTCCCATAACAAAGGTAGATTGATATTAAAGGAAGAAAGTTGAGATAGAACTGAGGGATGAATTGTTGCCAAGTCCGTAGAAAACTAAGCAAACAAACAAGAAAATTACTAACTCTAGGAAAAGCAAGCACAGGAAAATCAAAGCTAGTACTCTGAAATAAACCCTGTAGAGAAAACAAACAAACAAGGAAATCAGTGTGATAGAGTCTTTAATTCCCCACCTCTGGCAAGCAAGAAATGGAGGAGTTCTTAATCTTTATTAATACATTTTTCCTCTTTGTACATATACTTGCAGTAGGCTAGGTTGTTGTATATCCACTAAAATCTACATGCAGTACTTGGTATTTATATTATATTCCACCATAGGCAGAGCATGATTTAATTCCAATTTACAAAGTAACCATGGTCAGTATATTACAGTTTCTCTGCAGTTACCATAACCCATTTATCTTCCACTTCAATATTTAAATGATTTAGAACAAATATTAAAAGACTACCCTGAGCCCCAGAGTAAAAGAAACAAATGAAGAATTGTCTGGAGAAAGTAATTGTCTAAAATTTGAGTTGTCTAAATGAGACAACAAGTCTAAGTATCAGGCAAGGTAACACTGAAAAATTCCCTAGCAAGTAATAATGTAAAATGTAAACACAGATCTTCTATATTAACAAGTAATCAAAACAGAGCCTGACATCTATTTAAAAAGCGCATGCACTGTAGATTCTGCTTAATGAATTAAATATGCCAACTACTCACTTTCAAAGCAGTAATACATAATAGGCAATGACTATTTATGGGATCATATTTATATTTCCTATAAATAGATAGCATTCGCTCAGTCCTCCAACTGTAACTTTATGCTGGGTTGTAGTAAAACATCAGGTTGAAGTGTTCTGTAGTTTTAAAAGGGATGGAATGAGGAAATTTTACTTTGCTTGCCTACAGGACCTAATAGAAAATGTTTTCTTCTGAACATTTATGTTGGGATAAGGGTAGATGAAACGAGAGAATCAAATCCAGAAGAGGAGAATCAGAGTCAATCAATTCATTTGATTATTTTTCCCCTCTACACCCCCTTGCCCCCCTCCTACCCCATTCCTTTTTTTGGGTTGAAAGAATTTGCTTATAACTGTTTCCTTGAGTGTTCAGGATCCACAGACCTAAAACAAAGCTTGCATCTGAGGGGTTTTTTTTCTTAATGTTGTAATGACACACATTTTTCCTAAAAAAATGTCACTAGAGCTTGAGTGACCACTGTGCTGGTTTAGAAATAGAATGCCTAAGTAACAGAGGAGTCTAATCACTTCTTTTAGCTTCAGACTGGAATCAAGAAAAAAATTACAGAACTTCCAATTCCTAACCCAATACTCAGGGTACAAGTGTGTACAAGTTTGAGAAGGAAACTGGAGACAAAGATATTTATAATTCAAGATTTTTTTTTTTTTTACTACACAGATTAAACCTACTGTTGGTCAAATTTTGTTTAGTTTTGTTCATTTTTAATAAAAACAGAAGGTTGACAGCTAGTGATTTAAGCTGAGTGAGAGAAACCAGATGCCAAAGAGTATATTCTGTATGATTGCATTTGTATGAAATCTACGGCAGAAAAAAATCATAACAGTACTTGCTTCTAGGACTGGGGTGGGGGTAGGGATTGATTAAGAAGGGGCATGAGGGAAATTCTATAGGATGATGGTAATGTATCTTGGTAGAGTTAGGGGTTACGCAGGTGTACGCCTTTGCCAATTTTCAGCAAATGTACACTTAAGACATGTATTTCATTATATATGTAAAGTTTACCTCAGATGATAAAGATGTAAACAAATATTGAACTCTATTTAACAAAGGAAAACTGAAGTATTTAGGGGGAAGTACTAATATCTGCAAGTTACTATAGTTTTATTTTCTTTGAACTTTAAACAATGTCATGTAGAAGTGTCTCATGTAAGTATTATTACATAAATTTACTAGAAGGGAAAAAAGAAGGGAAAAAAGAGTTCTGCCACTTAATAACAAGGGAACTTGGCAAGTACTTTCAGACTTCTATGCCTTAATTTCTAATGATCATCTGCTTCAAAGTGTTGTTCGGAGGGTTCAGTGAGATGATATACATAAAGCAGCTATAAGAGTGCCTGGAGCAGAGTATGTATATTTAATAGAGTGTAATTAATGATAATAATAAAGAATACAACATCAAACAGCAAAAACAAACTCTTTAGGATTTCATGCTAGTTAGTAATTGAACTAGTTAATCTAATTTCAAAGTTTCTGCTTTTCATCTCTTTAAGAAGTGGTATGTACTCATCTGTCTGGCCTCTTTATTTGGTATAAAGCACAAGCTATACACCCCCTATTTTTGTTAAGAATAAATAAAACAAAGCAAAATTTTAACCAATAATAGGTTCAGTGATAATTTTCTTGCATAATAAAAAAGTGCAGACTTATAATTCATTAATTATAATTAATATATAACATGCTTTACATTATATATTGTATAATATATATTTAAAAGAAAAAAGGCTGCTTATTAACATGCCTGGAAATTTCATCTGAGTGATATGTGCTACATTTTTAAAAGACTATGAATTAAATTGTTATGAAGATAAAATAATATTGATATTATTGTGTTTGCTTACATGAAAGCTTTTTGTTTGTTTTCTCCTTTATACTTGAAGAGATTATGGAATTCTGGTCTCAAGAACTCAGTGTTATTTTCAATACTGGAGGGGGGAAGAAAATTTCATTTCTAGACAGTATAAAAATTCACTATATATTTTTTCACCTTAAGAATACTTCCATTAATAATTTTTAAATCAATGCCTTCTTTCTATTAAATGTTTTAATTCATTCTTGTAGAAAATTGGAATGTAGAATTAAATATTTGAGGAAAGGTATTAGCAGTACTGGGAGACTTCAACCACTACAAAAAGATGGATGTATTCCATTGTGTCTTGTCATTTCTGTGAAATTGTATTTTTGGTTTACTCAGTGAAGCTGGGCTTCTGGATACAGCTGGGCTCAACACCTCAAATCTTTTAAACTGCAGTGTAAAGCCACAAAGCCTCCAATTATCTACCTATCTCGATATTTTTCTTAGTAAATGTAGAACCATATTAGTGAACACCCTCATTCTGCTGGAGAAAATGGATAGGCCACTCTCCATGCTGATAAAATAAAGACTTCTATCACAAAGAATAAACAACTAAATGAGCAGCAATAAACTTAATTTGCACATTAGATATGCTTTTCCAAGTTCCGACATTTCAGTTGAAAATAATGCTGAAGCAATGAGGCCTATAATTGGACATCCAAAACTTCTCCAGTGGGGAAACAAAAACAAATGTTGCCTGCAAACAAGATCATTTTTATAGCCTGCTGTTACTCTGCTTTTTAATAATTTTCCAAATGCCAGATCAAATAATTTCCCCTTTTATGTGATTTTCATACACCTCTTAGCGTATGTACACATTGTAATTTTACTAAGTCCCCACAAATGAAAACATTCAAACTCTCTTTCCTTTCCATTCTCTGTCTGTGCCTATGGAACATGTCCTCAAATTACACTGGGCATCTGCTGGGGCTCTGGTAAGGCTGGTGCTAATTGCACTCCCTGTGTTGAATAACAAATTGCTTTATCCTGTCGCATGGTGGAACAGAAATTTCCAACATACAGTGCAGATAACTTCAGAATCCTCTTGACACAGATAAGCCATATCAGCTAAAAACTAAGCTGGAAAATATCTTAGTTCTGTAACTATTATCTTTTTACATGTTATCTAACAACAACATTTTTTGCATGACTGAGGCAGATAAGTAAATTCAAAGAAAGATGATTGTTTTATCAGCTTTACTGAAATTTCTCATTTGCTCCTTACCACCCTATTACCAGAAAGGTCACTGTAAGATTTTGATTTGAGAAATAAAATTATATTTGACTGTATAATGACAATCAGATGAACATTATAGACAAGAAAATGCAAACATACACACACATACACAGGTGCACACACACATATACATACATACACAGAGAAGTATTAAATCGTCTTAACAAACAGCCAAATGGCTACACTCTTAATAGTCAAGAAAATATTTGAATCAATGCATAGTATTATGATTCCTTCTCACATTAAAGCTTCAAATTTGTAGGTTGTAAAATAATAATTTTGGCAGTGATATCTTCAACATTCCCACATGAAAGGGAATTAGAGATAGCAGTCTAGTTAAGAAGCTATGCTAATGATAGACTTATCTTAGAACTGTATTTGTGTAAAAATCCCACAGTTTGATAAAGATTATACATTACAGATCAGTAATAAAGCAAAGTTTCTAAAGATGCTTTTATCCATACTGTACACATTTTGTGTTTATATAATTTTTTTTAAATGTATGTGTTATTATGTATATGTTTATTTATATTGCATATGATGGTTACTGTCAATGGCAAAGAAGCAAGAAATCCCCAAATCCCTTTAAAATGGCACGTGGATATTTCATGAAGGTTAAAAATAACAAACACAATTTCCTTCCCATTATTAGATATAAATGAGTGAAAATAACTTGATATTCATGCATATTGACATAAGCCGTTTTTGCATATGTAAATCATCCTCTGGTATTATGCTGAAAATACCAGAACAGTGAGTTCTCTGCATGAAGTCTTTCAGATTTTCATGTATTTTCATATTTGTCTCCCCTTTCAGAGTGTGGGTTTCTCTATGTATTAGAATTATGTAACTACAAACCGTAAAATTGGGAAAGTGAAAGCATTTACAAGTTTGTTATTTGCCTTTGATGTTCTTTATTGTGAAGTATTCTAACAAGCGTAAACCCTGAAAAATTGAAAACTTTCAGATTTTAGAGCAAGGAAGTCAGGATGGAAATTATCTCTGAGAACTAAGGGGAATGAGGTGAGATCCTTTCACTCAATCAATAAATATTTATTGAACACATACAGTTCCCAGGACTGTACTAGAATTTGTGATGTTCCTGCCTTCTTTATGCTTCTTTTCTAGAGGAAGGGAAATATAGGGGAAAAAAATACATGTAAATAAGTGAATTATATCCTTTGTAAGAAGATGAAATGTACCACAGAAGAAGAAAGAGTAGGAAAGATAAAGTTGACCAGGAATGTAGATTGAGATAATTTTGTTTCAATAGCTCCAGCAAAAAAACACTAGAAATAAGCAAAAATATATCAGTTTTTTAACTGAGCATTCTTAGTTATTTTCTTACTCATAGACAGAGTGGAGTGCCTGAGGATTATGGTGTGTTTTATGGAATATCCCAAAATACATATCAACTTAATTCTATCTTAAGAATTAGGAACCTATTTAGTAAGAAACATGGCTATGTTTCACCTCTACAATATCCAAATTCCATAATTAGAGCTAAGTTAGTAGCTGCTCCTGAGTTTCTCACATTTATGTGAGTCTTCTCCTTTTACTTTTCTTCCATTAATTAGTAGTTGACAGCATTAAGACAGCATTTAGCTAAAGGCTAAAGAAACATTTGAGGAAAAGAAACTATCCATTTAGCTCAATCTATTAACTTTTTCTCTTAGTCTGTGGGGTGAAAGCATCCCCATCATTGTATTTTAGCAGGAAAATTATTGGTCCTACTCACCCATCACCAGTATTCTACCAAAACTTTCTTTGAGAAACTACGTTTCCACTACTAATGTCTTCATCCTTAAAATATCATATTTTAACTCCTCCTGGATTTCTCCATACCTGTAAGAATTAACTGCAATGCCTTTTTATCCTCTACCATATTTTAATCTTCTGCTGTAGTAAAAATGAGTGCATACCACCTGTAGTTTCTTAATTTGAAATAAGGTAATCTCCTCTGTTTTTCTTCCTTAATGGACATGTTAGTTCTTCAGACATAAAGCATTCACACTCCTCAGTACATGAGTATTGCCAAAACTTTGCTGGAGAAATTCCCTATTATTAAATATAGCTACAGTACATTCCTTGAAACATTAAGTCCATACCTGTCTTAAAAACCTGATGACAATACAATCTTAAAGAAGTGAAGTTTTTCAAATTATGCTACACTGGTTGAATTTTGATACAAGTTCTATCATTTACATTTCCCCTGAGTGTTTCAGACAATTGTTGGCATAATATAATAGGTTTGAGATAAAGTTGGAAGAAATATCTTCCAGGGATAAAGATGAGTGTTTATTTTCCTTGAGACATTTTAAAGGATAGGTGAAGTATAGCAGCTAACTACTTTTTATTGTATTTATTCATTTTTAATAGAAATGATGATAAAGTATCAATTGCTGAATTTAATCATTTGGGCTTAAGTAGCTGCTCAAACTTGTCTTTCAAGACAGTCATTTTTGTCATCCAGGAGGCAATAAAATGATAAAAGTGACCTGGCTCCCCCTAAACAGACTAGTTTTATGAGCTGAGGTTCAATAAAGTAGCAAAGATGGGGAGTAGATGGATCTAATGTTAATTATGTCCCTTGGTGATATATGTAGTTACATTCGGATTGATACTAGTTTAAAAGTCTCAAGACTAAGGTATGCACTTTTACCATCTGAAGTTGTGTGAGGGTATGTGTTTACTGTGATGGGAATCTAATAATAACTCAAATGGACACTAATGTTTTAATATTTTTTTCTTTGCAAAGAACTGCTTATTAAGGTGAATCTAAGAGAGTCTGCATTTCACTAATTATGTACTTAGAGTTATAGAAAGAAATGAACTGATTATGCACTGGGCAGCCTTACATCCAGGTAAAAATTTTACACAAAATGAGTTTCTGAAGGAAACTTCACAAAAAAAATATTACCCACTGACGTCAACAAAATGTCCATGGCTTCCCCACACTGAGGCATCTGTGGAAATCCAAAATTTTTAGTTCAAGTTTTAGTTTTGTCTAATTACCCGCTGGACAGCTTTTCAACTGCCAAGGTATTCACATCTACCATGTTATTCCACTGGCAAAGTGAGCATGCTATTAATGAATATGGGAACACAACTCTTAAATAAAATGTGAAATCAAACATTTCACATATACAATATGATAATACAGGGTTGACACTGTGATAGAGGTCATGATATGCATACATATCTCCAATGTTCATCAAGCACAAATGAAGACAGTAAAATACCTTTTACAACTAGGCTGCCAGTGTTCTTGGCAACACCAAACTGATTTGTAGCTATGCAAGTGTATGATCCGGCATCCAACCTGGTAACGTTATGTATCTTGAGGCTGCCATCCTTCAGGATAAACACTCTAAAAAGAAAATGTATAATTAGCATAAGTAAGGCTCGTTAAAACTGGTAAGTCTTAACCACCTATTTTCATTTTAAAGCATTACTGAAACCATGGGTGCATTTGTTAATATGAATGTATTCCTTTCCTATTATACTGCTTTTAATTGTGAGCAATCTGCGAATCCACATATTAGAATAAATGACATTTGCTTTTATTCTGACACAGTACTGATAATTATTTTGCTGTAACTTGAATTATCATTGCTGATTTCAATGCACATTAAAAATCAAATGAGTGCTTGGTGCTACAATGCCCATTTGCTTGATTAATAACAAACACAACTAGTTACTATGCATTTTGAAAAATCAACTCTGGTGAAAACCAAACTTGACGTTAGAGAAACGCAAGCCAATTTTCACATTGTTTACTCTGCAGCTTTATAGACCAGTTTTTACTCAGGACTTTCAGCTACCAAACAACAGGGTTTTCAACCATGACAATATTTGCTTGTGCTAGTGAGTTGAAGGAACCATCCATGGGGTTCCATAGCCAGAGGGCTCAGGCCATCTCGTTATGTGGCCTGTCCCGTTAAAAAGAGGAAGAGAGAAGTAAAAAGAATGAAGGCTTCAAGAATCAGACTGAATTTAAGAAGTTCCAATCTTTCAAAAACTGATTCGTATGAAATTTTCTCTGAAACTCAGAAATAGTCAAAAGCAAACATCAGAGCACTGTCATAAACAAGGGAACCCCTAAGATTGGTTTCTTGACAAAATCATCATCAAATGTTTTAGTAAGGAGACAAAAAATGAAAAACAAAACAAAACAAAACCATGTGCCCGATTTTACGTCTTATAAATTTAATTAACGACCTTTTAAAAACTCAGCTCTAAAAACACTAGTGGGTAGTCAGAGTTGCAGTAAAATAAGCAGTGAAAACTCATTTGTAATGACAATGGTTTTAAAGGAATGAAAGGAAAGAGAGTTGGCATGCATGTCACATCCATTAACAATAACAAAACAGTATTTCTTTCATTGCAAACATATCATTGTTTCTAATATGTGTATTACAGGAAATGTAGCTAATATAATTAATTACCCAATTTGAAACACAGAGAACATCAGCCAAGTACAATTTGTGTGAAACCAGCTTATGATGTTGGGTTTATTATCAGTGACAAGTTCCATATTCTGTTGTCAAGTGAGTGGAAGGGGCCACATCTGGGTTTAGAATGTTCCATGGCACATAATCAGATTTCTTTTAAGTCATTTTCTTGGAGTATTCCCGAACAGTGAACATTTGACATCTTATTTAATTTCTGAAATGTCTAGATTTCTTGATCCCTGTTTATACTAACAATCGAATCATACCGCTATTGACACAGTAACAAAGCTGTTCCAGTATGCAGCAAACTTCTGGCCAAAAACAATTCTTCACCTGATTCAGTTAGAAGAGGTCGATATGAGAAACATTTGGGTACATCACTTACCTCTAGAATTTAGGAATAATTAAGAATTTTAAGCAAGAGAGAAACATTAAATTTTGGCAAAAAAACATTTTAAATGTTAAAGAAATATGTATCTGCTGATAGCTAAAGGCCATCAGACAAACTTCCCAGCTAGTAATGCCAATGTTTATATGTCATAATTTTTCACTTAGCTTTCCGAAAAGGACAATTCATGTAAACTGTGGTTTAATATTACCCTAAGTCCACCACCCTTTTCAGGCTCATTGTGTATGTTCAGTAATGTTTGTTAAATTGAACTGAAATCATCATCATTGAAACTGATTATTTCTTTTGAAATCTTAGTCAATCAATTGACATTTCTCAAGCTTCAGATAATAAGAAGATAGACTAAGACTAGGAAAAGTTAAAATCTGCTCAAGATTAAGCAGCTAATAAGTATCAAAGAATGGATTGAAAATTATAACTATCTCTAGTGCTCATGCTCTTTCCAGAGCCATCACTTTGTGTCACTTGTAGTAAATAATTCTTCATGTTGACTATGACGTTCAAGAAATATCTGCTGAGTCATCATTAGAGGCCCATAAGATGGTCTTAGGTGTTTGCTTCTCAAAATGTGGTCTCATCCCAGACCTACTGAATCAAACTTTGCATTTTAACATGATTTTCAGTAATTAGTATGCACAATAAAGTTGGAGAACATTGCTCAGTTCATTATAAATCAAACTTTAGTCTATAGAGATTATGTCTAAGCAAGACTCCATTTTGTTTTCATAGATCAATATGCAAAAATGTGCAAAAGAATAAAATATCTTAGATTTAAATGTTTTATGAAAGTAACCAAACTAGTAACCAAGCCAATGTATCATTTATTAAAACTAGATGATTAAAAAAGTAATTCTCCCTAGTGCCCTAGGATATAGAAAGCCAGACATTTAACTATAATTAGAGATTTTATAACATAATAAATGGTATGAATATTTCAACTTACTATTTTTTCATTAATAAAAGATGTTAAAATATAAAAAGAAAACTTAATCTTTAACAGTGTAGATGGTCTCAGACTATCTAATCATAACACTAAATTTATGCAGAATAATTAAAAACTATTAAAGAAAAGTGAGAATTTCCAGTTCTCTCACATATCAAAACGCAGCTTAGTAGAAATTATTAAAAGAAAAAAAAGAAATAACACCCAATTAACATCAAACTGTATTAAGAAAACTGAGCAATTGACATTTTCAGATAGGGAAGGATGCACATGTAAAAACTTACTGGAACATTTTAATTGATAGTTTTGGTAACATTCATAGGGAAAGATAAAAACTGACTTTTTCTATCCTTCTTTTGAAATATTCTAAAAGATATTTTAAAATAGTACCTGGAGGGTTCGAAAGGATATATTAATAAAGTACATTAAAATGTTGTCTTTATTCATACAAGACTCTCTGGTATTTAAAAACAAATCACAGCCACAAGTATAGATATGCTCGGCTAACTGAAAAACTGAGAAAACACTCTGGTGATAAAAATGGAAATTTGCATAAATAATTAGCAAACAATATAAGTTACAGAGAAGAAAGCAAAAGACAGTGAAGTGATTGATTACATATAATACAGATATACATTTAAATTAGCACTTAATGCTGAGATTACACTGCTAATAGACAATAGATCATAAAAGCATATATGAAAATATCTGGTACCATGGAATATGGTAAGGCTTCTAAAAATTTAATAGCAATTTTAAGTCTGATTGCAAATAGAACAATGCTAAACTTTTTTTCCTTCTAAATTTATTCAGCAAATATTTATTAAATACCTATTGTGTTCCAGGGACTATGTTAGATATTACAATAGATATGTAAGAAATAGAGAATGTTAGTATCGAGGATATTCTTTTTCACGACTAAACTCATTGGTCAAAACACAAGCAGGTTGTGAACTATTATTGTAAACTGACTCTGCACAAGTCCTCTACTAAGTGTATAATAAATGTCAATTCATTGACTTATTAAGTAAACCTCTGGGCGTACTATTGTTATCATTCCCATTTTACAAGTTAGGAAAGGGAGGCATGGAAAGAAGTGGGTACCTTAAGGTACACACTCGGTAGTGTAGCACCAAGATTCCAACCATGGCTTTCTCTTTACACCAGGAAGCACTTATTTTAAGAAGGGCTCTTTCACTTCAAGTTTACAAAGTATAATTTACTAATAATATAGTTACTTAGAGCACAAATTTGGGCACATATAACATATATATATAATTGTATTTGCATAGAATGATCTTTAATATGGAGGTTTATAATCTGACCTTCAGGGAATCCAGTAACTCCCCAAAATGTTATGGAACATTTGTGTGTGTGCATATATGCACATTTCCTCAGAGTGCTAAACGTTTGTGAAATCTTAAAGGCGAGTTTGATCTACCCTACTATAGGAGAGTTTTAACCATAAACATGAGGTAATAATGATGGCAATATTAATACTAAGGATTATTTTTCTTCTTCTGTTATACTGTCCTATGCAATAATGTAGTACAGTTATTAGCAAAAGTGGAGTTTGGGGTCAACTGCTTGTGACTGAATCTGAGCCTTAATATTTAATATTTGTATTACTGGGTCCAAGTTACTCAACTGTGCAAAAGTCTTCAGCTTTCTCATCTGTAACATGGGGATATTAATATTACCTGTGTCACTGAGTCATGAGGAGTAAATGATATAAACTCTTTAAAATGCTCAGCCCTGTCTGTGCCCTACTCCTGGTTAGCCATCAATAAGTAGGTTTTTAATGAAACATTTTCTCATTCTGCCAAAGAATGTAAGCACTTCTGTAACTCCATGAGCAGTAACAACAGGGAAAGAAGGAAGTGTTTTGTCACAATTCAGTTTGAACAAAGGGACCTGAGAGGTATATGCCAGGCTTTTTGAAAGGAGCCGAATGCCAGAAGATTTTTCCCAGCGTTACGTTTCACTGCCTAAGACCCTTCGTTGAATTCATGCCACTTCGTGTCTGTACTTGTGGAGTCAATCTTTCCGATCCGCCTTGCTCTCATTTTTATTTTAGAAATGGAAATAGGGTTGTCATAAGAATTGAATTAATTAAATGCTAGCTATTAATCTTATTCTTATTCTTTGCTGATTCTGGTTTTTGGTCTTTGCTCTTCTCCATGACTTGGACCAGCATTTTCAATTCTCACTTTGATTCTTACTCCTGCCTGATGTCTTAAAAAACGCTTTCATCTGACTGGACTCAGCAGTATGTTTTGTGGCTTTAACTACAATATGGTTATCAGTCCTTGGTGTCACCAAGTTCTAACACTTGACTTACGGTGTATGTATGTTTGCACTTTAACTCTTCCTCTATAATCATTTCACAGTTCAGTGATAACACTGTTCCTCTCTGGTGTCTATTCTCAAATATCCACTTAATTAGAATATTTCACCTGTTCACACAATCAAATAGAAAAATTTCCCCCAAATTACCAAAGCTTAGTATTCTATTCAGATGATTAAATCACAAATTAAGGCATTGCATTTAAAATGTTACATAATAATTAGAATTTAAAGACATTTACATGTATAGATATATTATGACCATTCAACAATAGAAAAATTAGTAGTTAGCATTTGTAACGTATCACGCTATTCTTCTAATTGCATTTGGGCATTAAAATGGTGGAAATTCAGAACTACAAGCTGTGTCTGACAGTCAAGTGACATTGGGAGATTTTATAGTCACATTAGAAAACAGAAAATGTAGAAAACTGAGCCACCAACATATGTAAACATTTCAAGGTTAACTGATAAGTTGAAGGCAGACTGTAGTGTGATTGAACATCCAACATTTCAATCTTCCCACTGTCAGGGAACGTTAGTAGCATAAAGCAGAAACAAAAGTAATGGATGCCTTAACTAGTTGCCTTCTACTTTCATACCCTTTGCCTTCTACTTGATGAGCTATTGTGAATAAAACATCAGGAAGATAGACTACGACATCAAGTGAACTCATAGGAGTCTTTTACCTGGAACATGTGTGTCAAATTTTGTGTCATTCTAAGGAATTAGTCTCAAGACTAATGTCGAATATTTTTACCCTTGCTTTCCTAAGTTGGACATGATACCAATTCATTACAAGCTTCATAAATACAATAGATATTAGCATTCACATCTAGTTTATCACTACAACTAATCTAACGTATGTCCAAATTTTGATTTACCTACATAGAGAAAAAACAGATCTATATTACGTGGACCCCATATGAATAGCAAGTGAGGAAGACTCTGATTTTTTTTTGTTTAGTTATTAACCATAGCCTAACACAAAATTTGAGGACATAGAAGATTAGGAATAGCTAAATTTCTTAAACTCAGAGAAATTAGGACATTGGACAACTGCAATTTCATATTGCTGAAACTAGAGCAATACTTCTATTTTTATAGTTAGATTATTAACTGGAGTATTGCTTCCACTTCTGTCTAAAGATAATACTGTAGACCATGAAATTTTAATTGACAGTTTAATTTTACTGATATCTAGAAAATGTAAAATAGATTGGATTAAAATGAGTTAGATAAGAAGTAGGAAACTATGTATAAATTTTGGCTCTGCACAATTTAGGTTTTAGGTAAAATGTCCCACTGGAATCCATTTTATTTTTTATTTTATTATTTTATTTTTTATTTTTTTTAACAACTTTAGTGGAGTATAATTGCCTTACAATGGTGTGTTAGATTCTGCTTTATAACAAAGTGAATCAGTTATACATATACATATGTTCCCATATCTCTTCCCTCTTGCGTCTCCCTCCCTCCCACCCTCCCTATCCCACCCCTACAGGCGGTCACAAAGCACTGAGCTGATCTCCCTGTGCTATGTGGCTGCTTCCCACTAGCTATCTACCTCACGTTTGGTAGTGTATATATGTCCATGCCTCTCTCTCGCTTTGTCACAGCTCACCCTTCCCCCTCCCCATATCCTCTAGTCCATTCTCTAGTAGGTCTGTGTCTTTATTCCTGTCTTACCCCTCGGTTCTTCATGACCTTTTTTTTTTCTTAAATTCCATATATATGTGTTAGCATACGGTATTTGTCTTTCTCTTTCTGACTTACTTCACTTTGTATGACAGACTCTAGGTCCATCCACCTCACCACAAATAACTCAATTTCGTTTCTTTTTATGGCTGAGTAATATTCCATTGTATATATGTGCCACATCTTGTTTATCCATTCATCTTTTGATGGACACTTAGGTTGCTTCCATGTGCTAGCAATTGTAAACAGAGCTGCAATGAACATTTTGGTACATGACTCTTTTTGAATTATGGTTTTCTCAGGGTATATGCCCAGTAGTGGGATTGCTGGGTCGTATGGTAGTTCTATTTTTAGTTTTTTAAGGAACCTCCATACTGTTCTCCATAGTGGCTGTATCACTTTACCTTCCTGGAATCCATTTTAGATCAAATATTGACATTACATTTTAATAATTTTAGCACCTGATTGGCATAGTTAAGGTATAATATCTATGCTTATCTCACTGTAATTTAATAAGCTATCTTTTAAAAATTCCTTATTTTAACAAGCTACAAAAAGTGATCTACAAACAAGTAAATACGTAAGCTTCCTCATTTAAATCAAAGTAAAGGTTCTTTTTCTATCTTTTTATATCAATAATTGTAAACAGCTCTATGGCAGTTATATACAGAAAATATCTCACACCTCTGTACAGGGAACATTTAAAGGTTTAATCACTGGATTATTAAAATGTATTTTATTATTCCTTATAAAATCATCAGAGTAGTAAAAAACTCAACAGATAACCCAAAAAAAGAGATAACAAAAAAGATAAAAACATAGAGACAATAAAAATGAAGTGCTATCTCAAGACAGAGATGACTGAATGGGCACAGAAAATAAAATCTAGTCTCTCTACTAAATGGTGTAGATCATCTTCTGCAAAGAACAATACACTTTTTATCTTTAATCAGTTCTAAACAAGGGGAAACACATACCAGAAAATTCAACAAAATTTTTGGAAGGAATTCTTAAATATGTTATCTTTTATTTTGTCTGCCTGTTAGGAAAGAGCACAAATATTCTTTTCAGTAAAGAGTTGTGTAACTCCCAAAGAGAAAACAAATGTTCATAATTTGCAAATATTTGTTAGAGCACATCCTTCAGAGACTTGCCAGATGAAAGCCTAGAGTCTCTTCCCCAAGTATCTAGCAGAAGATTTACACTCCAATCCACTTGTCTGAATTCCATCCATCCTCCCAAGCCTACTTTGATTTTCACCGTTTCAGACACACCTTATGTGTCTCCTCAGCTTCTCTTTGTTCCATTGGCTGCCAAAGGTCCAGATAATACAACCCCGCTGGCAAAGGAGCAGCAAGCAGATAAATCCCATTTTCTTTCCTTCCAAAGTCTTTTTATTCCCAAGTAGTTTCTGTCTGGAGACAGTCTATATGACTAACTGATGCCAGCCTACCTGTTATGTGTCCCTTGGCTTAAAGTGAGTCAGTGGCTAGTGTAATAAGATATGATCCTGCATTGCTGCCTGTATTAACCTGCTTCACTCTTAGTTTTGTGTCCTAGGGAAACTGGAGTAAGATATGTAGCTTTCTCTATCACACCCGTCCTCTCAAACACTGCAGTTCACAGTACTCCCTCTGTCTCCCCAAATATTAAAAATTAACAGTTTTGTCCCACATCAGTAAACGTATATGGGGAATTCCTTGGTGATCCAGTGGTTAGGATTCTGCACTTCCACTGAAGGGGTCCATAGGTTCGATCCCTGGTCAGGGAACTAAGATATTTTATTTTAAAAAAATAAATAAACTCATATGCAGGGAGGTTTAATAACTTACTTAGCTACAGCAAGGATGCAGGTCTTCTGATCCTGATTTCTACTGAATCATTATCTGAATCATTATGTTGCCTTGTAGTTTGAACTTTCCTTTAAGACTTTTTTTTTACAGCAGTTTTAGGTTCACAGAAAAATTGAGAGAAAGGTAGATTTCCTATGTACCCGCACATATGCATAGCCTCCCTTGTTGCCAACATTCCCCACCTGAATGGTACATTTGTTACAACTGATGAACATACACTGACGAGTCATAGTCAAAGACCATAGTTTACCTTACAGTTCACCCTTGGTGTTGTGCATTCTTTGGGTTTGGGAACATATATAATAACATGTATCTATTATTATAATATCATACAAAATATTTCCACTGAACTAGAAATTCTCTGTGTTCCACCTGTTTATTCTTATCTCCTCCAGCCCTTGGCAACTACTGATCTTTTTACTGTCTCCAAAGTTTCGCCTTTTCCAGAATGTCATATAGTTGCAATCACCTTTCAGATTGGCTTCTTTTAGTTAGTAATATGTATTTAAGATTCTTCCATGTCTTTTCATGGCCTGTTAGCTCATTTCTTTTTAGCACCGAATAATATTCCATTGCCTGGATATACCAGTTTATCCATTTGCCTACTGAGGAATCTCTTGGTTGCTTCCAATTTGGGGCAATTATGAATAAAGATGCTATAAACTATATAGTGTGCAGGTTTTTGTGTGGACATAAGTTTTCAAGTCCATTGGGTGAACATTAAAGAGTACAATATCTGTATTGTATGATAAGAGTATGTTTAGTTTTTTTGTTTTTTTGTTTTTTTTTCGGTACGTGGGCCTCTCACTGTTGTGGCCTCTCCCATTGTGGAGCACAGGCTCCGGATGCGCAGGCTCAGCGGCCATGGCTCACAGGCCCAGCCGCTCCGCGGCATGTGGGATCTTCCCAGACCGGGGCATGAACCCGTGTCCCCTGCATGGGCAGGCGGACTGTCAACCACTGCGCCACCAGGGAAGCCCATATATTTAGTTTTGTAAGAAACTGCCAAACTGTCTTCCAAAGTGGCTGTACCATTTTGCATTCCCATCAGCAATGAATGAGAGTTCTCGTTGCTCCATATCCTTGTCAGCATTTGGTGTTAGTCTTCCAGATTTTGGCCATTCTAATAGGTGTGTAGTGGTATCTCGTTTTAATTTACATTTTCCTGATGACATATGCTGTGGAACATCTTTTCAAATGTGTATTTGCCATCTGTATATCTTACTTGGTGAGGTGTATGTTAAGGTCTTTTGCCCATTTTTTAATGGAGTTGTTGGTTTTCTTATTCTTGAGTTTAAAGAGTTCTTGGCATATTTTAGATAACAATCTTTTATCAGATGTGTATTTTGCACATATTCTTTCCCAGTCTGTGGCTTGACTTCTCGTTCTGTTGACATTGTCTTTCACAGAGCAGAAGTTTTTTGTTTTTTTTTATTTTAAGGAAGTCCAGGTTATTATGTCTTTCCTTCATGGATCGGACTTTGATATTGTATCTATAAAGTCATGGCCTTACCCAAGGTCATCTAGGAGTTATCTTATGTTATCTTCTAGGAGTTTTACAGTTTTTTGTTCTACATTTAGGTCTGTGATCCATTCTGAGTTTTGTTTTGTTTTGTTTTGGTGAAGGGTGTAAGGTCTGTGTCTAAATTCTTTTTTTTCTTTTTTTTTTGCATGTGGCTGTCCAGTTGCTTCAGCACCATTTGTTGAAAAGACTGTCTTTGCTTCGTTGTATTGCCTTTGCTCCTTTGTCATAATTTTCTTTTTAGACAAGTTTTCACTCTCTAAATAGACTGTAAAAGCTAAGGTTTTTTTGCTTAAGTGATATAGGTGTCAAGTGATATAGGGGTTTTAAGACCATGAACTCTGAAGTCAGCTTGCTTTTGCTTTGTGTTCTGGCGCTCTCTTGTTGGCTCTGTTCCTTTGGAAGCACTTGCTTGCTTTCTATAAAAATTTCTATGTAAATGGGAATAACAGTAGTAATAACATCAGTTTGTTTTGAGAATCAAATTTTTTAAATGTATTAAAAATGCTGAGATAAGCTTAGAGGATAATGAGTAATCCCAAATGGTAGCTGTTCTTCTTTATGTGTTTTGTATTTTTCACCAATACCTATAATTCATAGGTACTAAATAAATACGTGTTTTCTGTTTGTATATGCCACAAAACCTTTAGTCTTCTCTTTATAGGTGCAGATGTATATTTATTACCATTACCAATAAATTCAGTAAACTTACCGAAAATCACTCAGGCGAATAATTTCTTTGTTTAAAAGTAAAAGCTAGGGCTTCCCTGGTGGTGCAGTGGTTAAGAATCCTCCTGCCAGTGCAGGGGAAACAGGTTGTACCCCTGGTCCGGGAAGATCCCACATGCCACGGAGCAACTAAGCCCATGTGCCACAACTACTGAGCCTGCGCTCTAGAGCCCATGAGCTACAACTACTGAGCCTGTGTGCCACACCTGAAGCCCATGTGCCTAGAGCCCATGCTCTGCAACAAGAGAAGCCACCGCAATGAGAAGCCCGTGCACCGCAGAGTAGCCCCTGCTCGCTGCAACTAGAGAAAGCCCGTGCACAGCAACGAAGACCCAATGCAGCCAAAAATAAAATAAATAAAATAAATAAATTTATTTTTTAAAAAAGTAAAAGCTAGTTAAAAATATAAACATGATGCTTATTTAGCTAAGTGACTTTCAGTTCGTTTGCTGATGCCATATAAAGTAGGACAAGAATTGAGGTAAAGAAATACATTCAAATCAGTCTTAGCAAGGACAAGGCTTGCTTATCCTTGCTAAAAGGATATAGAGCAAATTTTAATCATTCTTTTATATAGTTCCAATCATGAAACTAAAGTTTTAATAAAGTACTTAATATTTTTTTTTAATTATTATGGTAATATGGACCCTGTTGGGGGGTTCCTAATTATTTAGTTAATTTACAGAAAATACAGTTATTAAATCCTTTGTATTTTCTTAGCCTCTTCCCTAGCTCCAAAGAAGTAACAGTGTTCCTTTGGTCTCTTGTATTGAGTAACATCAGGCACAGTGTGTTTAAATTTATATGTATAATGGGATGTGAGTGGAGTAGGAAAAGTAAACAAACTAAAAACCTACATGGTGTGGCATCACCAATCGGTAGCACAAATAAATTCAATTTTGCTATGTTTTGTCAGAAAATACGTTTTTCTCAGGTGCCTAGGGGAAAAACACAGCATGCATGGCTGCATGCCCTTTTTTCTTACTACTTGTAACGGACTAAAGGAATATTAATCAGATTAAATAGCTAAAGATATGTTTGTCATGAACTGATTAATCAAAAATGATTTGAGAGTCATTATACAGTTAAGTGAGAGGGTTTAACTAGCAAAGGATTGTTTAGAAGTATTACCTGGAGATTAAAAATGGACTCAAACACATTTTAATTTGCATAGAAATAAAAACATCACTGCTCCCAGTGTCTAATTTTTTAAAAATTCCTGGTTTCTATGGTTGCATTTTATGCCTAATGCATAATTACTGGTGTGAACAGCCAAATGTTTCAGAGTTAAGCCTTTGGTTCAACTGTTCTAAACTCCAAAGCAGAAATCAAGCATCAGTTATTCAGACCTTAGAATTCATCAAAATGTGACTCCTTCTTTAATATACACAAATAATTTAAGCAACGGCTTTGTAGTGGCTGACATACAATGCAAAAACAGTTTCAGGGCAACTGATTTGTGACATAAATTAGGAGATGCCAGATAAGAACCTTTGCTAAATAACATAATTATTTGGTGTCATGATGTGTCTTTATTTCGATGGCATGCCAAAGAGTGTGCTGCTAGGCTGATTCCCATAAAATGTGAAGGAAGTGTGATTTAACATTAACAAAACTGCATCAGATGGAGAGCTTAGCTAAATTAATCCAGTGAAAGATCCCTAAGAGGAATATTTAGCTGTTCAGTAGAAGAAGGGAAAGATAAAGAAAAGTATCTGCATTTGCTGCAGTATTTTAGGATGCCTGAGAAAACACAAAAGGGAATTAAAACAGATTCATATGCTAACATGCCTTACAGCCCAAGCAAATCAAAAGAAAAGATAGGAAATTATAAAGTTAGCAAATGTACAAAAAAGATGTGAAAATAGGACTTAAAAGAAATATCTTGAAAAGTATGCTCCCAAAATAACTGGAGGCAAACCGATTGAAAACACAATGGGAGAAAGAGTTGTGCAAAACAGAATGGAGAAGTTTGAACATTGCAAGGACATTTTGGCTACACTTTCATTATGTTTATGATGATGAGCCTATTGTGTGATTTTCCTCAAGGCTTTGAAATTTTGCAGATGTAAAGCTGTATCTGCAGCTTACTTTGAGATAGGTGAATGAGATTCAAACACAGCCAGGTGAACTTAAACTAGTAACTTTATCCTCGAGGTCTTTGTTTTCCCTCAGATATAAGAAGTGAGGGAATTGGGCTGGAACATTCATGATTATTACCCCTTTCACTCCAGCTTTGTAATTCAGTGATTTCAGAATATGTGTATCTCAGAAATGCCTCCCCTTGCTATCTTGAACGTGGGTAGTTTTGAAAGTGATGGATGCTAGTGGGATTTCCAATTCTAGATCCCCTTTGGCTACTGAATTATTGTACTCCTCAGAATCTTTACAAAACTAACAAACTGGCTGAGAATGGGAGGTCAACTTGGATGTGCCTCCTAGTCTGCTAATTCTTTCTTCTTAATTATAACACATAATTTCATATCAGATCAAGTCCTTTATGGAGCTTAGGGAGTTTATCCCTGTTTGTTGAATTTGCATATCTGTGTCTTATATGTCACCAAAAATTATATTGTATGTTACATTGAAAATCCAGTCATTTGAACGTTGTAGATGCAGGATGCTAAGCCACTAAGAGGACTGAATTATTTTATTTTATTGATGTGAATTGACTCCATCTTTCAGTACATTGACAACTTACGGACTTATCCTGTACCTTTTATTAATATAAAAATAGAATTTGAGTGTATATATCACAGTTTTCAGAAGAATTTTTGTCTAACTGGAAAAAATGAGGAACAAATAATGTGTACAGTATGACAGTCTGCATTTAGATCCACAGATGGACACTATACTACTTCAAAAGCTAATTAAAAACCTACAGTGTAGTGTTTAATATTACACATGGCTTTGAAATCAGAGCTTCCTGGAATTGAATGCCTTTCTATCATTTACTATCTGTGTGACTGTGGACATGATGCCTGACTTCTCTAAGCCTTAGTTTTAACCCATCTAAAAAGTATAAATAAATGATAACCTCCATAGGTATCTTGTAAAAATTAAGTGAATTGTTGTATCTAACATTTTAATATACTGCCCATTGTAGGTAGGATATTAGTGGATATTATTATTGTTATTATATATGATGAGGGTCAGGGTCAACTATGAGAAGGGTAGATTTCTGGCTATAGTGGTTAATTTGATCTGAGATAGAATGAAAACTGTATGTAATTAAGTATATCTAAGCATCCCTTGAGTACTCAAGGAGTCAACTTTTGGATTGCTCATAAAATAATTCGATTCTCTACTTAGAGAAATCATGGATGAAATATATCCTGTACTGAGGAAGGGAAGTCTAAATCTAAATCTTCGAAGTGGCATCAAGTATGAAGCTAACTATGGGTTAAAGCTGCCACACAGTAAACCTGCTCCTCCTACATTCCTCATGTAGGAAATTTTCCTACTTACCCTTCAAGCACCAGGTCAGTTACCTCCAACCTGCTGAGGCCTTTCTCTCCTCCTGTAAGCTGTCTTTGTGAGTCTCTACACCATCTTCTGTCTGTGGTGACACATGCCCCACTGCACTGGAGCTGTTGACCTGCCTGCTTCCCCCGCAAGATTCTGGGCTCATTCAAATTTATAAACCTAGAATCTTCTACACGGACTGTCAATTGGTTTGCAGTTGTGCTTATAAATAAGTGAATGGTTTGACAAGTTACACTTGAGTATCAGATTTGTCACTCGAACTCAGTAATTCTCCAGCTATGCTCTCAGGAGATCCAGGGGATTCTTAGGGCACTCCACGGGCTGCTTGTGGCTGAAAAGTGATGAGGGTTTAGAGAGGGGCTCTGATTCTCCCTCCAGGACATTAGCCAGATTAGTTCAGTTTTACTTGTTTTATGAAATGAGCTCTTGCATAAATTTCATTTGGAAATGCTTTTCAATTCTACTGTTGAAAAAAAGAAAAAAAAAGATATAGGGAAATAATAGCCAGTGGCTCTGACAGCCTCACTCTTCATTTTGAAAATGTTAACAAGACTCACTGTCACATAATTGGTCTGGCTTTTATTTCTTCAGCTGGATCATAATTTCTACCAAGACAAAAATTCTATTTCTATCTATTTCTATTTATTTACTTTCTGTATGCCCACCAGTATCTCTAAAAAAGGGTGGGTGTAACAAACACTTGTCAAGCAACCATTTTCTTTCCAAATGAGGAACATTATACTTTAAGCATATCAAGTGATCACTTTTTTCTGCCAAAGTCAAACCAAGAATGAAAGGTCATTTGTATAAATTGCACTGATAACTGACCTTTTCTGTCTATAAAATTATTGCTGTTGAATACTTACGTAAACTTTGGAAGATATAGATGTCACTCAGAAATTAGAAACAAGCACTTAAGTAAGTTGACACCATTCGAAGGCCAATTATATTCATACTTTCAAAAAGTAACTGAACTGTGGACTTACATCTCCTCAGCAATGAGATAAGATGAGGAGCTGAGCATGTTAGTACAGGAAGCAGAGTTCTTAGGGGAAAGAGGATGAAGCAAAGTTTCTATTTTTAAAATGATACATTTGCACCAAATCAGTGTTACTCTAGGTGGTATTGAACAGTCTCAGCTTTACTTGGGAGCAGAGAGAGTGAATTTGTAAAAGTGCAGATTTCTCAGCCCGTCTTACCCACTAACTCAAAATCTTGAATGCAGCTCTGGGATCTGCATTTTTCACAAGGTTCTTATGCATAATCATGCATGATCTTGAAATCTTATGCACGAAAATCTTATGCATGATAATGAAATCTACCAATGTAGCCAGTGAATTCATAGCAACTCTATGATGAAGCTTATGCATTTTCAGTGATAGCTTATAGTACAAGAATTTATAAGATGCTATTTATTTGTGGAACTTCTTTGCTTTGCCGTATTTGCCCTTGGCTTAAAACCACAGGATGTTATTGCCCATCATTAAAACATTTTAAATAGAGAACTAAAGCAATGATAGTCTAACTAAGGCAGCAGTGTAAAACAGCACACACCCAGCTGGGCAGGCTGGGTTTAAAGACAGGCTTTACATCTTTAATGAACTGGAGCTTTTTCAGACCATGTCAGGTAGGTGGCTCTGCAGGCATGTGCTAAAGGGTCAGTGCTTCAGGCCAGTGGAGGCCAATGGGGATAAAGAAAGGAAGATTGGATGGCAAGAGGAAAAAAATAGGGCAAGACTGACAGGGGCACACTTAGGATTTTAGCTTGTTACGTCTTTGCTTGACACAGGCAAGAGTTATCAGATGGCTCTTGACATCTTCAGCATGTGTTCCCTTGGAAAGGCTCACCTTAACAAGGCTTTCAGGAGTTGAGTATGAACGATTTAAAATTTTATTACAAAGAAGCAGCACAGAAGGGAGATTGTAATAAGCCTGGCATTATGCAGACTGTCATTCTTCCTTAAACATGGGAACATATGGTTCATTTGCCTATTTGATACTCATGCCACCTAATGTACTAAGCACTATTATATTAAGTAGTTGGTGATACAAAATAAAATTAGGTTTATTTGCTTGTTCCATTAGGAAGCTCTGCAAGGAGGAAGGGCTAGGAAATCCTGCTTACCAATTGTTACATTCTGGCTAAAGTTGCATTAAAAAAAAACATGTGGAGGGGATATTTTATTAAGATTGAGCGCTTGGGGGTAAAGGTTTAAAAAAAGAAGGAATAGTGGTGATTTAGAAAGCAGTTATTGAAAAATGCATAGAGAAGTGTCAAATAGGGAGGGAGCATCATATAATCAGCTTCCTTACAACCAGGCAGCCAGACTCCCATTAGCTGATGCCCCACAGGGTAAGATGGCTATGAAAAGGCTCCAAGGAGAAAGTGGAATGATAGCTAAGTGTTGGGCAACAGGCTCTGTAACTAAAGGAACTACTTTGTCCAGGTAGCTTAGCAAGGAGAAGAATGAAGACAGACTCTTTTTTTCTTATTCTGTTCCTTTTCTGTGTCACTGTGCTAAGGGCTTTCAAATAGGTTCTCCCAAGTGTTTTTTACCCATGAAGAAAAGAAAGATCAAGTGACTTGCTCAATAACGATCAATTATCTCTTGGCACAGAGAATGACATCTCATCCTTGTTTCTCCTCATCTCCTTCTCTCTCATTTCTGCTTCCTGTCTCTACTCTTCTTCCCCTGGCCTTTTCCCACAAGGTACTATTGTGTCTAAGAGGGAGGTCTTGGAAGTTGAAGTGCCATGCAGATGGAAATGGATTGGGCCCACTAAATTGGGGGATTGAAGGCAAAACTATTGAATAAGCATCACTACTAGATTCCATGCCATCTAATGGGTTCATTATGTTCCCACAGGGTACACCATTTTATGAAGTGCCCAGGGCCACGCAGGTTTTAATGGTGTCATTATTGTAGGGTAAGGCACAAAATCCAGGATTTGATAAGATCTATTTAGAAGTATATATATATATATATATATATATATATATATATATATGTATCTGGGTTGAAAGATGTAATGAAATTGGTTCCAAAAAATCCAACAGTCCTCTTATTTCAAGTCTGTGGAATATGATCACATCCTGAAACCAACTGCTCAGGGGTAGGGGTAGAATCTCTATGACTGAATGAGTTTGATTCTCTGTGAATTTCAAAGTGTAGTTTGTATTCAGCTCTTTGAGATTACCAGGGTAAAAGTGGTACAAACATAACCGTATGCTCTGTGGCAACTATGTCCTTCAGAAATGTATCTAAATATGAAAAAAGTGTGCTTTAGTTTTTTGAGATATATGAAAAGCCTGGTATACTGCCTGTCATATGGAGGTGCTTAAAATGGTTATTTTAATTATTAATGACAATTAGTCTAACATATAGCTGGATTTTATTTTACTTCATTTTATGAAATGACGGAGAAGTGTGGTGGATTTTTTTAGGGAAGTGAAGAAGCAATGTGATGGGTTACCTATTAATTCAATTATTATTCTTTCAATAATAGGAAAAAAAGTCTGTCCATCTCTTTGTTTTTGTTGTTCAGAGCTTGTGTTCCCACTCGGACAAGATCTCAGGTGATTTAGGCGTCTTACTGAATGCTGCCCTTCAGAGGACGTTTTGAGCTGTCTTCCCAGCAGGTTCACATTTCCTGCGTTTTCTATTAAATTCATGAGGTGACCCCTGAACAGGTAGCTAGCAGTCACTGGGTATAAGGAGATAAATCTAGGCCTTTGATTTCTGTCAGTTCACTTGCTAAGTGGATCCACAAGGCAAAAAAGAAGCGATTAATCAAATTTAGCAGATGTGGAATTGATTCCTTCAGTTGCCTCAGAATGCCTTGCACAGATAAGCTTAATCTGTATTCATCTTGACTTCCTGTGGTGAAGTCTGTGGTTTTTCCCTTGGCTGGTGGAGGTAAGAATGTGTAACTTGGATTTGCATAAAGGTTAGGATAACAGCAGTAAATGCACCCAATGGTAACAGAGTGTATACAGATCACCCATCATTTTCACACATGCTATGTCATTTGAGTCTCATACAACTCCAAGGGTGAGACAAGTATTATTTTCTCTATTTTTCAAACAAATCAACTGAGAACCATTGAAGTTAAAGGACTTGCCAGAAGTTATCAACTTAGTGAGAAGTAGAGTTCATACCAGAACTCAGATCTTTGACTCCAAATAACTTAAAAACAAAACACTTTCTTATGAAGGCATATTATGTATCATGTAGTTGGCTACTTAAAAATTACCTACAGAACCTAGTATAGTATTTGGGGTATAATTTTTGCTCATCAGATCTTTACAGAATGAATGAATGAACACATCATTGGTCTGTTAATTATTAAATATGTTTTTGGTTTAACTGCAAAATCTCTTAATTCAGGTAGACACAAAACAAAGTAAATTTTAACTTTCATTGATTTAGCAAAGTAGAAAATATTCATTGGACATCTGTTATGTTCCAGGTTTGTTCTGGGTGCTGGGCCCATAATGGTGAGTTAATGAGTGGTGCCTAGTACTCTCGGGATGCTTAAATCTAGATGCCAGGGCCCTCTGTAACCTCTGAATCCATGTAAACAGATCATTTTAGCTGTTTTGACAATTCACAGCAATCACCATGTTTGGCTCAATCACTTGGTCACCTGAACAAATCGCTAAAACATGTATAAAACTATGAGTATGAGTATGATAGAATCTGCAATTTCAACCTGCCAGGCTAATGTTTTGCATTGATTTCTAACATATAATCTCTGTTCTGGCAGTCATTGCATGGGTAGCATGCTTAGTATTTCTGAAAGTTGTTTTCATATTATTTCATCTTAAATAAGTCCAGGAAACAGTGACCTCAATGAAAAAAACAGTAGGCTAGTGATTTTACCCAAACTCAGGCCACTCGTCAATGACAGAACTGAGACTAGAATCCTGGTTTTCTGATTCCCAGCAAGGGACTCTATAATACATCCCAGTTTCTTCCACAGGAACATACCACCATTGCTTCTCTTCAGTTTAGGTGCTGTTTCTAAATGACTGGTAACTCCAAAAAGAAAGAGGTAGATGGAGTATGACTATAGATTCCTGGCAGGAAACCAGGCAGCCTTAGGGCTCTGTAATGCCATCTGCCTATTTTTAGTTGGAGTAAAACTTTTTCTCTTCTGACAGCCAGCCACAAATATAGACACTTGTAAAGATGTAACTCTTAAAATAGTCAAAACTTTGTGACACACAGGCCAATAAGAAACACCATATTCAGAAATGTTGCTTGATCTGAATTATCAACACATGAAATTTGGTAAAACCACGTGACAATAGCTTTCAGAAAATAAAGAGTTTGAGTATGTTCTGCATTATTTGCAGAGAGGAAAAGATCTGGAAACAGAGATGGCAGATTTGGCATCAATTCTAAGCTTTGCATTAGCTATGTGATATACGCTGTCTGATTCTTGTAAGACTGGAAGAAATTGTCAAAAAATATATATTGCCACCATTTTTATAAGTAGGGCATACAGTAAGATTACTTTGAATAGGCTTCTTTAGAGTCCTTTCAACCATCTCTAGATAGTTACACTTTATTGAAAGCAAGTGTAGCAACAATGAAATTTCAAAGTAGACAGGATGGTATAGAAGTTTTATAACAGACTAAAAACGTACATTTCCCCATGTAGATATTTCCAAGGTCAAGAACTAAAAACTGTTCCTACTTGGAATCATTTAAACTGTTTTCTGTACCTGATTCTTTTAATCTTCCTGTGTATACAGTTGTATCGTGGTTTAACAGAGTATGAAAGGATAGGAATTACATTTGTTTTGCTATTTAGATAAAATATTCAGGCTGATGTGGCATTAAAATCTGTGTACTAAGACTCAGTGTTCTGTGTTTGAGATTAGGATCTGGCTCTATAAAATTTGGACAATGGACTAGGCCTCTGTCTCCTAGGGTAATTAATTTCATTAGTTTCGGAAATTATGGCTTCCCCTATGGTACACACACACACACACACACACACACACACACACACACGTGCGTGTGTGTGCACATACAGTGTAAAAATGTATACACAAACTCTAAGTCAAATAACTTCTATTCATATATTGCAAATGTTAGAAGAACTATTTTGTGGCATTACGTACTCTTAATAATCTCCTCCCCAAAGTGTTCTTCCAGTGTGGTAGCTATTTGCAAGCTGAATGCAGTTACTTTGCTAGAATTTGGGATCTGTCCTGGCAACACTGACTTGAGAAGGAGAAAAGATCATGGAGAAAAGAGTCAGTTCCCTTCTAATCGCTCATATCAAAGCTATAGAAGAAATAATCAACCTTAGGCTTGAATGGGCTTGGAGAGACTACTTGGCTCTATGTTCTCTTTTAGGAAGATGAAATGCTTCTAATCCATCTTTGATATAGAAGCCTATCAAAGACATGGGACTTACTCTAAGTTATGGTGTAATTAGGATAGAATAGAGGCTGGGCTATGTCTTCATTGTACATACAACCTCCACAGTAAACCGTTATGCCCTTTCCCTCCTTCCCTCCTTCCCTTCCTCCCTTCCTCCATTCCTTCCTTCCTTTCTTCTTTCCTTCCTTCCTTCTTTCCTTTTTTTTTAATCACTGCTCTAATTTTTACCTTCAGCCTGTTTGTAAATCACCATGATAAGACTACAAAAAAGCCATCAAGTCAACACAAATAGAAGCATGGGTGCTGCATTTCCCAATAAGCTGCATGGAGTCAACTCTTAATGAAACCAGTTGTCTCAGAAAACAATAGAAGAGGGGGCAGGATAGGAAACATGCAGAAACACAAAGTCACAGAGCTGGCTATGTGTGACCTTTGCAAATTACTGCTTAAGGTCAGCTATACCTGGCAGAGATATACATCTGTAATTACTGTACTCTGCTGGGGCTCGACTTTTTTTCCCAACTTTTTAGGATGCATATTCAGGAGATAATTTTATTTGTTTTCTTTTGCTGAAACCTGTAATGGAATTCTAAAGCAATGAGTGAATGGAATTATGAAAGAAGAATCTGTAAATAAAAATCATGTGGGCCATTCCTTTAACCCCAGTGAGACGATGCTGAATCTGATATAACTATTAGTGACTGTTTGGAGGCTAAAAAGATCCCAAATTCATCCTATATGGAGCAAAACAAATAAAACAAAAATCTGAAAAGCTGTTTTAAAAAGCAGTTTCCCTTGTACCCTACAAAGCTTTTCTTTTCTCTCTCTCTCTCTCTCTCTCTCTCTCTCCCATTTTCTTACCTCCATCTAAATCTTTTTCCTTTTCTTTCTCTTCCCAACATGCCTTGCATTTGGGTCTTTAAAGGTTATAGAAGGTAAACAGTAGTCATTCTGGCTCTTTAGGTGAAAACTTACAGTCACTTTAGTAAATGAAGCAGAGCTAATCGATCTTTCCGAACCCTCAGTACAGAGCCTGTGTTTGAGCCTATGGGATCTCTGGAGTTTTCCTGTTCTACAGCAGTATATTTAAACCTTGATTAGGATTTAGGAATGAAAGAGAAAACATTTAAAGAAGATCCACATCCAGATCTGTTGGGAGTGCTTGCAGCAGTTTCCCAGGTAGTCTACCTGAGGAAGGAGCCCAGCTGGGGCAGGGCACCAGTTTTCCTTTCACCTTTCTTTTCACCTTAGTTTTGAATTATCTGTTCTTATGTCTTGAGGCATTTCCTCCCAGAATAGTCTTTCTCTAAAGCTGGTAATGCCTTACATATTCATCCTTTTGGACATGTTCATTCATTCTGCAGACATTTATTGAGTTTGGGTTCTGTGCCAAGGCACAGGACGTACAAGGATACATTTGACAGAATCCCTCTCCTGGGAAAAGCTTCAGTCCGGGGCTGTAGAGGCCCCTGGAGACAGAAAACAGTAAGAAAAGAAAGAGTGCCTTTGAAGGGGCTTTCTCTTATATATCTCGCCATGTCAGGAGAGGGTCTGCAAGGCAGCAGATATAACGGTGAGAACACTCTACACAATTAACACTGTTTATTTGCTTGTTTTAACTTCCTTTTCTCTCTTCCTGACCACATATGCAATCTGAGATCAGAAATGACAAAATGGTGTCCCTGCAACCCGCCTATGGACATTTTTTCTGGCTCAGAATTTTCAGTGCCAAAAATCAGATTTCTAGCTTTTCCTGAAACGTTAGAGGTTCTTCCCGTAAAACGACGTTTGACTGAATTCGGAGTTTATGACTGCCTGTTTTAGGTGTAGAACTCGCTCTCCAGTCCTTCACAGTCTTCCAAGATCGACAGATAGCCATTTTTTCATCACACTATAGTTGTCTTTTCTTTCACTTGGCCTGTTTCATTATTTATGTTACCTGCCTGGTATGTATATGAGTTTGTGACACGTATGATGCTGAAGAAGTGCCCATTGAACCATTTTCATATCTTCAGCACAACAGCTAATTCATAGTAGTAGCCCATTGTGTATTTGATCACATAGAAACACACATGGGTCACTAAATTAGAGCTACAACTGTAGTCAAGTCAACTCTGGGTATACAAGGTTCTACAGCACAGTGGACTGAAATGTATTATGAGTAGAGAAAAACACCTGTTTTGGGGCTGTCAAAACTCTCCCAGAAAACATGCCAGTGCCAATCAGGGATTTCTCAACCACATCCATAGTAGAAGGAAACCTCTCTTCTTTCTCTACAGGAACCTCTCTACATTTTTTTCATGTGGTGAATTCATTTTGTCCTGGGTTGAACACCTGTGTGACTATTTAAAAACCGCAATGCCAGGTGTGTGAGTATGAGTGCCTCCTTTGTATAATGCTCTTCTCAATGATTTCTTAGCAGGCTGGGTCAGGAAAAAGCCTTCAAACTGAATATAGAAAAAGGTGTTAAAGGATTTTTTAAAATATATCTGTTACAAGTGCATGCACTGAAAATATTGCAGTCAAATTATACAAACAGCTCGTAGCCTTGAAAGATCCTTTTGTTTTTACGATCATGTGAAAATGTTTAGTATCTCCGCATATGTAGTTGTAAGTTGGGAGGGAGTAATACGGGAGGGAATTTTGGAAGATCTAGTAAACCCTAAAAATCTGGAAGATATTATATTACAAAATATTTAAAATATTAAAACAAAAGAGATTTGTTTACCTTTTGCTTTGTCTCAGGATCTCCATTCCTCTTTTCCAGGAGATGGCGGCCCTAGGGAAAGCATTCGGTTTGCATTCGATCACAATATCCCCACCAACTTGAACAACTGAATTTTTTTTAATGGGATTTTTGGAGAAATCAGGAGCTGAGGCTAAAAACAAAATTACAAAATTGTTAAATTACTAATATCTATAAACAAAACTTTTTTCAAGCTACTTTGCTCAAGGTTTTTTTGGGCTAGTTATGGATTTGGCATTTTGGAGTCAGTTTCCATTTGTAAAATGAAGATGACAGTAGATATTACCTCAGAAAGTTAGTCTAGGTCTTGAATGAGATAACATTCAATAAAGAAGGATAAATAGTGCCTGGAACAAAGTATGGGTTCAGTAAATGTAATTTATTTTTGTTTTGATGCTGGTCATTGTAATAACAAAAGCAAGCTGGAGTGAGGGAGGAAGCAAGTTACAAAAAGTCACATTCTTAATAATATTTATAATGAAGAGGGTGAAGATGGTTCCATAAGAACAGAAGATGGAATTTTAACCCTGATTAGGGAAATTACTAAATCTGTTCTAGCCAAGATAATAATCCTAAATGTGAATATACATATATGACAATGAAATACCTTTGAAGTAAATCAGAAGTACATCATCATTATTTTAGATTTCTTCAGGCATGCCTTTAACTAGCAAAATGGAAATAAATAGTCTGCCTTCTGTTGAAGCAGGCAGGCTGAGTAGAAACTTAAAAAAAACCAAAAACTAATCTTTGTCAGTTTCAACAAATACCAGTTCATGAGGGTGATAAATAATTAGACTGTCTGGGTGCATCCAAGTCTTCCCAGCTCCATTCTTGTGGGAACCTATGTGTCCAATCCCCATTCTTAGCCTAAAGTCTACGTGAACTGAAGTTCTTTCAGATATGCCATGTTCTCTTGCTTCTGGGCGTTTTGAGTATGGCTTCTCTGTCCTTCCACTGACTTGTGCATGCTTTTTCTTCTGATCTCAGCTTAAAGAGAATGTTCTCAATTTAGGTTATGTTCAACTGATAACACCTATTCAATTCTTCACTGTAATAATCATGACATTTTAAAATTTAGCCTTTTTTCTCTGTGAAACTACAGGTTCTATGAAGGTAAAGATCACTTTAATTTTGATAATTATGTTTTAGGTGCTTAGTACACAACAAATATTCAATAAATGCTGACTGAATGAATAAGCAAATGAATCAATGTCCATCACCCATATGCTCCTGAAACTGTCTTTTTGCTTAATTCCTCCTCTCTTTCATCTCCTGTCTTTATACCACTAAGAAAGCCTTAGAATGAAAGATATCAATGAGTCATTTATCCTGACAGACACCACTGGTTGACTGTCCCAGAATATCATCTGCAAACCACTTCTATCTCAACATTTTCCACTATAAAGTCTTATTTTCCCAGCTTCTCTTGAGGTCTCAGTGGTCACGTGACCGGGTTCTAGCTAATGACATAAAAGGAGTCTGCTGTAAGGGCTCAGAAATTTTTCCTTTACTAATGAAAAAGACTGTCCACCTGTCTTCTTCTGCTTTGAGTGTGGACTTGATTTCTGTAGCTACAGCAGTCATCCTGGAACCAGGAGGCTACAAGCATGAGGAAAGAGTTTAAAGAATAACGTCATCAAGTCACAGTGCCATTGCTCAGCTACCACCCCTGAAGTTATTACTGAGATAAAATAAATTGTTGTTTAAGTCTCTATAAATTGAGGTTTCCATTTCTTATTTTCTTATTTGCAGCTGGAAACATTCCTAATAGATGCTTTTGGGGTTGTATTCAAAACCTCATGCTGGGATCAGCTTTGGAGGAGCCACTTCTGGTTTGGATGAACCCAGTAGTGGGCTCCTCCAAGCCCTAATATGTTGCCCTAGCAGAATAATAATTCTCACTTCACATTTTTTTAGAAGCTAATTTAGACATTTTTCATTATTTCAAGGAAAAGCAATTTCTAATTTACAGAAAAATTGGATTCATATTACATATAATCATAGCTTGCTAAAATGTCAGTTTGAATTTTTTGGCTATAAATGAATGACTTACCTAATACTCTCAATTCTGCATTTGCATAAATTATCTGATATTTGTTTTCTGCAGCACATTGGTAGATACCAGAATCTGACACATTCAGCATAGTTATGATAAGTGTCCCATTTTCTATTTGAATTCTTTCCTAATAAAAGAAAAGTCACATAAAGATGCTAGTGTGTTAACGTAGGTATTCTCTTATCATTTATGCATATCTATGAGCTATGATACTTTGGTGTATGAGAACTGTTGCTTATGAAAATGAGGTTAGTATACTTCAAGGTCCTGAGAAGCTTTCTGGAGTTTAAGAAAATGGAAGTGTTCTTAGTATAATTTTAGTGGTTAGTATATTTTATGTGACCTTATTTTTTTGAATATTGGCATTCTTTGCATTGAAGGTATGTTACCTTTCTGTTATACGGTATATAAAATAATTTGGAATACTCTACCATTCCAGTTTTCCAGAAAACATGGTTTGACAATAATGTTAGACATGGATAGAGTGATTAGCAAATTTCCTTGGATTTCCATCATAATGTCTCAAAAAGACTTAAAATATGATGACTTGATAATTTTCTAATTCAGTACATAAGTTGAAGGAGCTAAATTCTTCTTTTCTGCAGTTGACTGTAAAGTATGTTTAAATAGCCAAAATCTGTTACACAGTCCCATTTGGAGTATAGAAATATAATTTTGAGTGTATAGAATGAAATAGTTTAATAGTGCAAATATAACTTTAAATATTTCAGGGTACCTATTACCATCCTCTAAAGATAACAAAAGTAGGCCGGAGGAAACAGGGAATGTTACATGCAATAGGGATTCAGGAATTAAATTTCAGTAAAGCCGAAACAAAGAACAGTGTTCCATTCAGATTCTAAACAACAGATGTTCCTTTTATCTCTAACTGTGCCTATAAGTGCAAAGTAGAGTGGAGAATTAACACAATTATTTGGATAATTTGATGGGAAAAATAACCTTGTCTCATTTTCTGTATATTGTAGGATAAGGTGTGCTTTAGATTGAAAATTGTGGATAACTGCCTCAGCTCTCTACTTCCCTAAGTTTAGAGACGGCCATTAGCTTTCATAAAACCAAGATACTGGGTAATGATTAAGAGCTTGGGTTCTGGAATCAGATTATGCTTAGAATACTAATTCTAACATTTACTAGCTGTGGTGTGACCTTGGACAAATGGACTTAAGCCCTCTGACACCAATTTTTTTTCATTTATAGAAATAATAATCATATCTCTCTCATAAAATTGTCATGAGGATACGATAATATAATGCATGGAAAATACTTAACACAGGGCCTGGCTCATATGAGAGTTCAGTGGATGTTGTTGATGATGATGAGGAGGAGGAGGAGGAGGATGATGAGGATGAGGATGATGATATCATCTGAATACGGATCCATCACTGAGTAATGTGTGACCTTGTGCAAGTTGTGTTCTCTACCCTTAGTTTTCTCATTTGAAAAATGATGATAATATTAATAGCTATGTGAGGATTAAATAAATTTAAGGATTAAATAAATTAGGGTATATAAAGATTATACTGTATTTCCTGGCACCTACTAAACATTCCAGAAACATAGTTTCTGTTAGTAACAAAATTTCCCTAGCAGAGTAGGTGAATGTTTAATATCAGCACAGTTGCTTACCTCTGGATTGAGGCGTTCACCATTCTTTAACCATGTGTACCAAGGGTTTGGCTTTCCACTAGCTTTGCATTCCCAAAACAAGCTGTCATAGATGGACAGGTATGTATTTTGGATTTTTTGTTCCCATTCTGGAGGGGCTGTTTCGAAAAGAAACAACAGCAGCTATTTAGCAAGTCAGTTATCCAAGACATTATTTTACATTCCAAGGACTGTAGAAATCAGAAGGACAAGGCTAACTGGGTCTGGTAGTACTGTACACACATGATTTGAGGGAAGAGAAATGCCGGACCCCCAAAGTGGGATAAGAGAAACCCTGTTGTAAATATCAGTGGACGTTTTGCGTAAGATTTATGTTTGCCTTTTGTCATTTTGCTGCACCTGTATAACAACTTGAGAGTTGTGGGAACAAGGCTAGAGAATAATTCTATGTTAACTATTAGTATATAGGTCAAGTTAGAAAATGTATATCAAATCTGAACCCTCTGTGGGCAAAAGGCCATTGGTTACATTTGGATTAAGCTAAGTAAAATAATTGTATCTATACCCGATATAATTACAATTCAGTAGTTTGAAGTGTAAATCAAATATCAGCCTCATCACATTTTAGTACGGTTATAATCCAGTGTTTTTTTTCCCTACATAAAATTCTTGACAGGGAATGAGAACTTTTGGAGTTGTATATAGGTTAAGCATCTAACTTTGATCCTAGGCATGAATTTTCCAAACCTTATTTTCTAATCTGAGAACTAATCTACATAGTTCTGAAGCAAAAAGCAACTGGTATAATTGATGTTGAAATGTTATTTAAGTGTAAGGTAGTATTATCCTTTCTAACATTCATGGAAACAGGGGTGTATAAGTTAAATGCTTTAAAATTAATATTTCTTCTATAATGATGATAGGAAAATTTCTGGATTTGCAATTTAATCCCTCTCCTTTGTTTAGATCTATTCTAGATATGTTGGAGTGGAGGAGCCTTCCTTTGGAATCTCAATCTATTACCAGCTAGGTGTTTTACATGTGTTGTACTCAATTCTTCCTCCAAACTTTTATAGAGGATTTTGTTGTATGGGTGTTAGGTAACCTGCTCAAGAAGACATAGTTAGAAAAGAGAAACCTATCGTTTTACTCTGAGAGCAGAGCCAAAGTCAAGGGCTTGTGTTCAGTTTGTTTATTTGGAAGTGCTGGCCAAGGGTAAGGTGTCAGGAAAAGGAAGAGTCAACAGGGAAGGAAAGAGTTAATGCAAGGATGAGTTATTGAGTTGACCACCAGCACGGACTCTGTGAATGTATAAGGAATGTCTATAACTGCATACCCAGGAAAGGAGGAGGAAGCATTTATTCATTGGCTCTTTTTCACAGTTATTCAAGGGCAGTGCAGGTGTTAACTATTAGGACATCCAGGTTGTGTGTGCTTAAGTGCTGAGTAGGTTCTTGAAGGGGCCAAAGAAAACTGGAGCAGGGAACAAGATGGCCTTCTGTGGCACCTGCGGTAAGACTCTGTCAGGCTACACCTGCAAACCACGGTGCTGAGCTGGTCACTGCAGCAGTAGTTGGAGAAAGTGGAACTGAGAGTCTTTGAAATGATGCACAAGTATATCTGACTTTCAGGGTGTTTCCACTGTAACTTCCGCTTCCACAAAGATAGAACATCCTTCAGGGAGGAGAGGAAGAAATCATGATGTCCCACTGTGGTGAAAAGTAAGCCTAGATTACCTCCTGTGGAAATCAGGGCAACTTCCAGTTACACAACATGTTTTTCACAACCTTGAGGGATAAATGAAGGCAACCCTTAGAAGAACTGAGTGTATGGGTGAAATTGATTCATGTTTCTATTTATTATTTTTAAAATGTATAATCTGTAGGTAATTGTTCAGAAATTGCCCTAACATATGTTTGACCTGGAAGAAGAAATGCATGGTCATATAAAATCCACATAGCTTACAGGAGTTTGAGATATATATGGTTTGTTGCTTAGTGCAATAACTGTAACTTTAAACCATATTTATTTATTTAATGTGTACATTCTTTGGTTGCTTAGGATTCTGAAGAACAAAGTTTTAAATCTTCAACTAAGTAGGAACTACATAAAAAAACAAAGCTTAGGATTTCAAGTCTACCATATGGGCTTGGGTTTTAGATTTATTTTTTCCCCCATCAATGGTTATGTAACTCACTTAACTCCTCTAAATGTGTTCCGTTTTTTATAATGAAAATATTTTATAAACTTATTTTGGAGGTTATAAGGACACAATATAGATGGATATTTTTCCTCTGATTACTTTATTATTGATTATAAATGTGTCACATAGAAACATGTCACATAGAAGATGACTTTTGGCCATGTATAAATACAGTTTTTAAAAGTCCCCTAGTACAGATGTATTAAATTTAGCGAAGAAGTTAATAATATTTTAAAAGCAACAAACATTTTGATAATTATGAGGTATATTTTATGTTTTTTTCACATCAAAAAAAAAGAAAAAGTGAATTTCATGCAAGTGTGTATTTTGGCCTGGATGAAAGAAGACATAAAGGCAACTTTCAGAAAATATATGCTTTCACCATCTCTCTTAAGTCCATGAGAGATTCTGATAATTGAGGCAAATATATTTTTTAAATGAAGTAATGAGTTTTTTTTTCTATTACCTACATATGAGTAGACAATTATTGGAAATATAAACAAATACTGAAAACTACCATTAAGTATTATGTTTCTCCTGTCATTTTCTCCTTCTTTTGTTAAGTTCTACTTGGGATAATAATTAAGGTTTTCATAGGCTGTTGCTGAATGTTTTAAGGGAAATATATTGAATTCCATTCTACTTTGTGTTATAAACGTCTATGGCTTTTACATAACATTGCTGATATTTCCAAGGCAATTATAATAAACAATAGCATGCTATTATTTATTAGCATACTATGCTGAAATTAAAGCCATATTTTAAAAATGGTCATTCCCATCTGCTAATCATTGTATTAATAAGCATCCTTTCCTGGAAATGTGTCTTCTCTATTTCTCCTATGACACTTTTCCACAACATGCTAAAGACGTTCACTATTTACTATGAAGGATATGACCAATTATTTCATATACTTTTTGAAATTCATTAGCTCACCATAGAAAATGAGTTGACCTTTTGCAAGATTTCTTCCTCGAAGGTTACTTGCAATGCACTCATAGACGCCTTCATCTTCCTGTTGAAAATTTGGGATTTCAAGGATAGCTTGGGATTTGCTGTACTTGACTTTCCCAGGCAACGGGCTTCCATCCAACCTCCTCCAACTAATATCAGGGACTGGACTAAACAGTTATACCTCATTAGAATAGAAGATGGTTCAGTCTTTATGACAGCAGGATAAAATAAGAATTCCTTAAGGATAACTCTCAAGGAAAAAAATAAATCAATATATTATAT
The DNA here is from genome assembly GCF_937001465.1 of Orcinus orca. Taxonomy (NCBI): domain Eukaryota; kingdom Metazoa; phylum Chordata; class Mammalia; order Artiodactyla; family Delphinidae; genus Orcinus; species Orcinus orca. Next base: position 14,549,976 of record NC_064568.1, read on the forward strand.
TGTGACTAGTTTTCACATCATGCAGTCATTTGCCATTCACTCATCCAGCGATTTATAACACTTTATTAAGAGCCTGTCATGTGCAAGTCACAGTATTAGGATCAGGGAATAAACTGATGACTGAACTAAACATGTTTTCTGCCCTCATGTTGCTCACAGACCAGTGGGGAAACAGGCAATAAACAAATTATGAAAAACAAATATATTTGTAAATTGCAATAACTGAAACAAAGGAAATAAGGTGCAGAGATAATAGCAAGATTATATCACTTTAAATACGGTGGTCAGGAAATTCTTTGTGAGGATGTGACTTTTAAGAGGAGGCAAGCTCTCTCTATTTACAGATTCTAAGACAAAAATACAGATTCCTCTATAGCTAAACTGGTACTAATATGTAACTGAAGACATATGTGATGGGTGAGCTAAATTATCAAAGGGGATCAGTATTATATAACAGACCCAGATGAATTGGGAGCACAGAATCTATGATCCTCAAAAGAATGTACTTATTTACACTCAAACTTAAAATGACATAAAAGATAACTTTACATTGTACTCTGTCTCTTTTCAGAAAGAATTTGTAAAGAATTCCTGTATTTATAGGAATTTAGCTTAAGGTCTTAAATCTAATACGTTTAGTCTAATACAATTATCTTTTAAAACAGCAAAAATACCATGGTGAGGAAGGCCTCACTTGTACAGATAGAATATAAAGAAATGTAGCTTATAAAGTTATAACCAGAAAATCTTCCCTAAACCAATCATTTGTAAAATCAATCCCCAATCTATTCACACTATCATCTTTCCTTTCTTACTTTCAAGTAATTCTTCATTCCCTTATGGATTTTCAGGTGCTTTAAATATTTCTGTTCTAAACGTATTTCAAATAATAATAATAATAGTAAATCATTTTGCAAAGCTAAATTAGAAAACTTTGTAGACGATGCAGAATTTTTTTCAAGTCCATGAAACTGGTGTAGGAGAACCATTCAGTCACATACAAAGTGGTTGACAAATGAAGATCTACTGAGTCTGAGCAGTAACAACTGCAGAAAATTGGTGGTGATGACTGAGTAGAGACTTCAATTAAAGCAGGGAAACTGATGAAGGCTCAGGAATTTTTTATTGCAAACAATGATGATCCTGCTGTGCAAATCAAAGATATACATCATGCAGAAAGTCATACATGTGCTCACACATATTTCACAGGAAACATACTCCCCAATCAATGTTTGATTCATCTGTTTTTCTCAGAATTAGCATATAGTGACAGATACAACTTGAATTTTGTTAAACACAACATCATTATGTATTATGATAAGTTTTGTTTTTGTCTTTTTAAAAAGCTTTGCCACTTGCCACAACTTTAGGTTGATATTTTAGTAAAATGGCATATTCTTGCCAACAATTAACCCAGATAACTGGTTTTCTTATTCATTCATTTTATGAAATACCAAACTAAGGATAAAAATAAAGTTCTAGAAGAAAGTTTACTCACAGAGAAAGAGCTTCACCAAGTCTGGGGCAGTATTATCCAATTTTTAAAAATACATGTAACGTGTACGTGAACATGAAAAGTTAGTAGCTATAGGTGGTGAGAATATGAATGCCTTTTATTCTCCTTTTTTCTGCTTATCTCAATTTTTCCATTATCTTCCTACAATGAGCATGTATTACCCATGTAATAGAAAAATTCTAAGAAAATTAATTTACAAAGAGAAAAATATTATAAATAGAGGCTCTGATATTTATCTGAATTCATGATCCTTTGTTGTCTTTTTATGATAGTGTATCTCTGAGGTTTATGACAAATACATGCAAAATATTCAACTAAAAAACATTTTAACCTAAAACATTCAGACAAAAAAAAAATTCAGTAAAGACTATTTTCCCATTGTTATATAATTGTTCTTTATTTTAACTATGAAGACAGAAGTCCATTTTTAACCTAACTAAATATCTAAATCTCTGAACCAGAAATTTAATGGTTTGACATTTAATAATAATAACTATAATAATATCACAATGAAGAGCTACGGTTTATTAACCACAGACTGTGTGCCAAGCACTATGTGTATAATGTGTAAATATAATTTCATTTTCTCTTTCTGTAAGTGAAAGTGGCACAGCTGGGATTTATTTCCAGATTTCTTTGTCTCAGAATCTATGTGCTTACAAGACAAAACAGACATCACAGCTACTGTAAAATCATCCTCTGATAGCTTTCAATTTTTGTGGTTTTGTAAAAGTGAATCACCATCTTAAGTGGCCCAGTTAAGTGGGGGTAAAAAGAACAAGTCCCACCAATCCCAATTATTCTGACCTTTCCCTCCAAAAGAACTCAGTGAGGACATCAGTGAGGACACTGGAGTCTCTGGACAAGCATTTTTCCCTTGAAGGATAAAATGATGTATCCTATATAGACATACCTTTCCAACAGAAGTAGTGCAGCAGATAATGTCAGTGCTTCACCCGTTTTCTTTCTTATCCCTTAGCACCCCAAATCCTGATGTGCTTTCACCCTCAACAGTTAGTACATGCATCATTTTGCTGTCAACTACCCTTAAGCTGCTGTAGCTAACTTTTCCTTCACAAAAAAAGAGCTGAAAACAGTAAGGAATTTACCTACTCCCTGGGGCAACTCTCAACCAATAACTGACTAAATGAGGCGTAAATACTCCAGCTCCCCTGCCCCTGATGGTGGAATACCTCTAGGTGTGACCTGCACTCTTTCTAGAACCCCTGTACAAGACTGAGGCAAATATATCTTCTGTGGAACTTTGCATGATATTATACTCTGCCTGGCTACTCTTTTTTCCCAAGTGGGCTTGTCCATTCCCTGATGTGTTCTTCATAAAAACTCTTCTAAAAAGTCACTTTAAAAAAAATATCCTTTCAAGATCTACTTCTTGGCAAACCAGTTTATTAGAACCCCCAATATGCTCTAATCATTTTCCACTTTGATTATAATACCAACTGTAAGTACTTCTCAATATGGTACTTCTATATAGCCACTAGACATATAAAAATGATATTCTGTGGAAGTGAACATTAATGGCCTATAAGACCAAAAACTGAGCAGTAGAATCCTTGTGAAAAACCATGAGTGTGGTTTATATTTTCAGAACAATGCTCTATAGGGTCAAAATTACACTAGAAGGCAAGAAATGTGAAAGAAACATGAGGCTGAAGTGAGACATAAGTTTCTCACTTAAAGAACATCCTCTAGATCTTGTTTTTCATACCTCAATTATGTTTGGAGTGATATATCTTCTCTCATAAACCACTCAACTATTGAGAAGCTTATAAAATTCAGTGAACTGGCTTCTAACGTAACTTTCAATTTTGAAGAAAGGTATAAGAATTAGACCTCTGTATTCTCAGTCTGCAGTGGACATGTGTTGGTTTTTGTGTGTGCATTTTGATTTTCCTTAGAAAACCCAGTGCTTACTGTCTTTAGTCCATCTGATTTGAATTGGGAGGACTATACCTCTAGCTGCAGGACTGAGCACAAGATTCAGGTCTTGCCATTAGAAGCTAGTGTACCGTGGCCACCATAGTTGGTCAACTCTGGAAACTAAGACAACCCACTCAGAGACAACTAGACTCAGTTCTGGGACTGCTTTTGGAGGAGTTATTAAAGAGAGGATCTTTTGTTCCTAGGGTTTCCTCAGATAGTGGGATATAGCTTGGAGCTTCTAGGCAGCACTTTTCCACCACATGGAGAAAGTGTCTCTGAAAGTCAAAGTTGACACAAAAGAAGGAAACTTGGAATTCTTTACATGTCTAGATTAAGTCATGCTTGATGCACAAAAAAATTTTAAAAAAAATCTCCTTGAACATTTCCATTAGTCAATACAGTCTCTTTTTGTAATGCCTTTTTGAGTAATTTTCCTGCTGCTTTCGTCCAAAAAAAGACTTTACAAATAGTGTCTGAATGCCTGGGTTCAAATCCTAGCTATGTTATTTTCTATCTGTGTGATCAAATTGTATGATATGGTAGATTCCTTCAGGATATCATATTTTATACTCTAGATATTTTAGAATTCTCAGAGCAACTAAACTATCAAAAAACAGTCACTCAGACATTTAAACTTTTTAATCAAAAGTCTTATCAAGTGCATTTCGTGGCTATATTTCATGTTAACAAAATTTCTAATGGGAGAAAAATCAAGCAGTTTTATATGATTTCACAGTTACTAATTAAACGTTGAGATTTTGTTTTCAGATTTGTTATGTCAGTACAAAATATGAATGTCATGAACCTCTTGATTACCACTGGTAATGTGAGATATAGGATCATGGAGAATACATGTAAAACATGTGCATTTTAATGAAAAGTTCCCATTTAGTCTGGGCACTTTTTATGAAGACACTAAATGAATTGCTTTAGATTTCACACCGTCTCTCTTTTCTGAAGACATGCCAAATGGACAGTGGGTAGAAAGAACTAAAATCAACAAAAGATGAAATTATTTTAGTAATGAGCTTTAGTTTTAAATGCAAGTTAATTTTTCCAAGAGATAACATTCTGTATAAATGATAATACTAATACTAGTGCTAATATTAATAACAAAGCTATTATAATAGAATACTATTTATACAGTACAGAGCAGAGTGCAGTTTTTACACTTACCAGCTATATGTTATTGCACATTTATAACATAAATATTCTCATTTATAGGATAGGGCTTAACACTAGTATGTAAGTCACAGGACTAGAGTGAAGATTAAATGATATAATACATTTCATGTGTTTAACACACTGTCTAGAACACTTTAAACTATATTTTTTGTGTTAATGACAAGTTAAAAATAATTTAAGATTACTATGTTACTGTAATCATTTCAAAAGCCAGATTCCTAGCTTGTATTTATCTGTTTTCTATTCTCCTTTAAGAACTCCATATGACTAGGCATTTGACATAAATTGATTTATGAATCATACATAAACTAAAATCAAATCTCCATACTGTGAACGAAATGGGTACACAAGCATGAACATATGTCTCTAGAAGTAAATTTCCTGCTTCTTCCTGTTTAATACACTGGCTGGTAAGGAGATAATGCCTCTGATCATAGCAGTAATGTTCATTTCCTCCTCATGAGAGCAGGGATCTCTCAGGTGAGATATAACATGCTTTGCTGTAAAATACTTTTTTTTTTCAGCCTGGCTTATCATCTAGGGCCATTACGGTAGAGAGGAAAGGAATTAGACAACATTCTCCAAAGAGAAAAAAAATGCGTTGTAAGAAAGGTGAACGTTTATTTATGAATATTAATAACCATTAATTGAGTGCTTACTGTATACCAGGATTGTGACAGATGGTGTCCATATGTCCAGTTAAATACTCAGCTGGAAGTTGTTAACAATCCTAATTACCTTTTTGGAATGGTACTCATGTTTAGACAGGTAATTTCTACTAAATTATGATCTGCCAATTCTCTACCACTTAGAGTTCCAGTACAGGCTAATTTACTGTGATCCACCTTCCAGTTCTCTGAGTTGCCACCCATTCAGTTATTAGCACTAGTAGACTCCTTCTCCTTCTGTGGCTTTAGCATTCTATTTAGGATCTACCTAGTTTGTCCACGATGATGATATTAGTGATGTAATATTCTCTGGCAGTTCATTTTAATTTAAAATAAGTGATCTATTTAAAGTGCAAAGTTAATATATTAATATATGAAGAATGCCATGCAGCAAGGGAGATCTTTGAAGGGTCTTCAGAATGGAGATTATTATTAAATCCCTTGAAACTCTGTCGTTTAAAGGTTAAGTTAAAATACATGGTGCCATCATCATACTAACTACAGGTATCAGCCATTTCTGGCAACATTTCCCTTTCAGTCCCAGTTCCTCCCCACTTCTTTTTTTTTTAATCTTCACAAATATGGTGTCAAAATCCAGCTTGGATACAAATCTCAATAAAGAAAATCAATTTGAAGCAACTCTCTCATCCAGAGTTTCCTCAGACCATAGATGAGGCATTCATGAACCGTGTATTTCAAAAAACTTTGCAAAAGCCTTTTCTTATTTTGTTTCTATATTTTCCTGAAATGTGAGTCCTCACAGTTCTAAAATACTACTAGATCATAAAAGCAAAGTTTCTTTCTTCCTCCTTCCCTCCCTCCTGCTTTCTCTTTCCCTCTTTTTGTCTCTTTCTTTCTCTCCATATTTTCTCCCTTCCTTCCTTCCTCCCTCCCTCCTCCTTTCTTCCTTCCTCCCTCCCTCCCTTCCTTCCTTCCTTCCTTCCTCCTTCCCTCCCTCCCTCCCTCCCTCCTTCCCTCTTCCTTCCTTCCTTCCTTCCTTCCTTCCTTCCTTCCTTTTTCTCTCTCTCTCTCTTTCTGTCTTTCTTGCCCCTCCCTCTGGTATTGTGCTTCTTAAATAAGCATTGCCATAAATAAGGACTTTGATTCCTTACTCTCTTGTCATTATGCTTTTACAGAGTGAGCATCCCATTAATTTTATCTGGAGACAGAGAATACATTTGTTAACCCTCTGGCCTAGTTCAGCCTGAACTGGAAGTTAAATTAAAGCTATTCACACTCTTGTACGAACTCTGCTTCAGTTCTATACTTTTAGCCATAAATAGAATTTTCATTACTAGTGCTATTTGAGAAAGCTTATATTTCTTCCCTGGATTTCTTAAATCTCATTATCCACAGCTTAAATCCAGGCCATACCAAGTTTTTAACTAGAAACTGGTACAGAGAACCTGTTTCCTAAGATGCTTATATTTGGGATTATTCTTAACTTGAACCTCATTTCAGAAAATCCCATCAGTGGCCATTTTTAATCGAAGAGAGGGAAGCAGAATAACAAAACCAGCAAGGAGTGCCTTTGTTAAATTTTCAGACTTCAGCTAGCTGCTTTCATTTCCTCAACTTGAAATATTCATACAAAGAGCTTGGAATATAAGATTGTCCTATGGGGATACAATATAGATAAATTCATGAGTTCTGTAGAAAAGCAATCTTACTGTTATGGAAAAAGGAAAATCTTTTTTTTTTTTCTTTTTTTTTCTGAGTGATCTAAACATAGTCATGATCCTGTTCTACTGGTCAGTGTGTATACCAGGTTTCCCTTGGGGGAAAAATGTTATCATGTGCATGTATTTATCTGGTATTTGACACTTAACACTACAGTTGTTGCAGCCAATTGAAAAGCCACAGGCGGTTTGGATGTAAGAGCAGTGGTAGCAGAATAGTACTTACACGTAGAGTGAAAGGACATAGGTGAGTTTTGTGTAAATGAGTGCAAATTACCTAACATCTATGAGTGCAAATTACCTAACATCTCTGAGCCTCAGCTTTCTCTTTATAACTAGAGGTAACAATGGGTACGTAAAAGTCTTCTTGAAAGGATAAAATGAGGATAGACTATGAGAATACATTCTGAAATATAAAGTTTGAACCAATAATAAAGCTTACTAAGTCACCTTATTACCATGATCATCACATAGGGACAGGAAGGTTCTATCATCCAAAGAGTCCCTAAGACCTTATTGCTATTTTCTACTCCACAATGTGAGTAATAATTTGCACGTGAAACATAAAACTGGAGCCCATAATTCAAGGTGTGGTAGAGCCGAAAATGATACTGCACTTAGCAGTTAATTGACAGCTTCTCCATAATGTTTTATTAATACATAATATTAACCCTAAATAAATACTTCACCAATCATATGAGTGCTGTGTGGCACTACAGCAGAGAAAATGATAATTTGGTTGAGGTAGGTTCTCGAGGCACATGTTCCATCAGAATTATGTTCAGAATTATAACTCCTTAAGAATTATAGGGCTTGACCTTAGCTCTGCTCATAATCATAAACTTTCGTATAAAGGAGACATTGTATATGGTTTATTATATTTAATCATTCTATTATTAATAGATCTAACGTTTATTGAACACATTATATGCCAGGCACTGTGCTAAGTGCTTCATTGAAACCATATAATAATACCATGAGACACAGTACTATTGCTATTAACATTTTGTAGATGAGGAGATTGGGACTAGAATAGGTTGAGTAACATGCCCAATATCACACAGTAAGTTTTCAAAGAAAAGTTTTGAGCTAAAGTCTGTCTTTCCATAATGAGCTCTAAACCACCATGTTTTTCTGCTCCCGCATGAGCTAACCAGCTACAACATGAGAATCACCTTTTTAGTCTGTATAATGTGTGCTTAGAAATATATTCTTCACCTAATGAGTTAACATGTTTTATAATCAGTGGGTAGAGTTCCTTTTGTTCAAGGGCCAGAAGATGAAATCATAGAGTTTTTTTTTTTTAACGTATTGAGATGCCTCCAAATTCCAATAAAGGTTCTAGAGATGGGTTCCAAGGTCAGCTGGAGAAAAGGAAGTAACTTCTTTTCCTTCAGCTCAGTTCCAACTTGGATTTGAAATCTTTCTCTCCTGCAATTGCCAGTTACTTAAAAAGTAAGAATTGTAGGTCTCCTGAGAAAAGTGGTGATAGACTGGAATGGAAAGGATGAACAGTCACTTGCAGAAGTATATATATTCTTCTTGGATGATTTTTAGAACCTTTAAATTAATTTAGTTTTGGAAACAGCAGTGTAAAAATCCAATTTTGTTTTTTGAAATAGAAAAAGAATGAAAGGAATGTTTGCCATTGAATTCAGCATGTGTGTAAGATCAAAAGAGGCCCAACTTGTAACCTAGGGTCCTGGTCTTTGAAAGTGGATCCTCTGCAGTGGTTCTTCAGGAGAATTTGGCAACATGTATCAGAAACCTTAGCTTTTATATTCCTGTTATCCAAAAATTCTAATTTTTAAAAAATATACTGAGGAAGTTCACATGGAGATGGGCAAAATGTAGCCATAAGAATATGCATTACATCATTATTCATGACAATAAAAAATGAAAACAAAACGAAAGGAAACTAAATGTCCAGCAGTAGGAGACTGGTTGAAAACATACATCTGAATACCCTACTGTCATTACAATTGAGGGTACAGAAAACTGTTTAATGACCCAGAGATACATTCATATGTACATTTAAAAAAAAAAATTAAAGCATTTTACAGAAGAATATGCTGAAACAATTTGAGCAGCAAAATAAAGCAATATTGGATTATGACTGAAAGTATGAAATAAATATCTACTAATCAATACTGATATAAATAAAGGATTGGATAAATTAATAAATGAGGGAGAAGTGAAAAATCTCCAATGAGGATAAATTACATAGATTAGAGGAGGTGTAGCATGACTCCCTACTCATTAGGTGTGGACAGCACATATTAACCTCCTTCCAAAGACTCAAATGTAAAGAGAGAAAAATGAGTACGTTTATGGTGGAGAATCCTGACAAAACTGCTTCCGCCAGGTGATGAAGGGCAGCATCAGTAGCCATAGATCATTGTGACAGAGAGTAACCTTAATATGATGTGTGAAAATGGCACCTTACCTTTGTAGTCTTCTTACCCAAGACCCATAATCTCAGACTAATTATAAGAAAAATAGTAGGCAAATTCTAATAGAGGGCCATCCTACAATAAAACTGACCACCACTCCTCAAAACTGTCAGGGTCATCAAAAACAAGAAAAGTCTGAGTCACTGTTACAGCCAAGAAGAGCCTAGGGAGACAAGAAAACTCAATGTGGTATGTTGGATGGAATCTTGGAATAAAAAAAGGACATCAGGTAAAAAAAAAAAAACAACAAGGAAATTTGAGTAAATTATGGACTTCAGTTAATTAAAATGTATTCATGTTGGTTCATTAATTGTAACAAAGGTACCATCTTAGTGTAAGATGTTAATAATAGGGGAAACTGTGTGTGGCATTATATGGGATCTCACTATACCATCTGCTCAATTTTTCTGTTCTAAAACTGTTATTTCAAAAGTATTAATTTTGAAAAAAAAAGAAGTATTGATGAGATGGGAGAAAAGGAAGCAAGAATCTTCTATTTCTAAGAGATACGAAGGACCCCTTCAATAACAGTCTAACATTAGTTCTACCAAGTGAATTGAGAGTGACTGTCTCCAGTCTCAATTTAACAAGGAGTAACCTGGGGAAAAGATAATCCGGAAAGCTCCCAGAGTGACTATCCTTGAATCTTTCTTCATTGAAAGTTTGTAAGGAAAGAGCAGATCCCAGGAAAAATGTGTAATCACATATTGTTACACCAATCCTATTTTCAGTAGCCTGCAAACTCCCTGGGGCCTTTATATCATCTTTATTTCCCCAGGGCCTAGCCTAGCATCTGCTGCCAGGAGAATTCCTTTTGACTAAATGAAGGAATAAAGGAATTAATTATTGAATGAGGTATTTAATGCATATTTGCTAAGTTTATAGATACTGGAGCTTAATTTGCCAAATGAATAAATGAGGGAATGTCAATAATTCTTATAAAGATTAAACACATTATTTAGAAATGGTAAATCCATTGTTCTGAGCAAGTCCTTGAGGATTGTGTTAGCACAGAAATAGAATGCAGAAACCCCTTCTGTCCCTCCTGTGTATTCCTTTTTACCTCCTCAGCCAAAGCAGCACTGACAATGACCACAATTAATAAAATTGTTATAATTTATTGATTGCCTATTATAAGCCAGGACTCTGGTAGGAAAGTTTAATAGTATTTCCAGTCCTTACATCAATCCTATTCTCTCTGTCGTCTATCTATCTATCCATCTATCTATCTAGTTTTTACCCTTGTTTTACAGATAAGAAAACTGATCATAGCGGCCCAGCTATTGACAGGGAATCTGAGAATTTAAACCCTGATCTCTTTGAATTCAAAGTCTATACTCTTTCCAGAACACAATGTTGCCTTGAAATGTTAGTAAATCTGCTGATAAATCTTTCAGCCCCAGGGTGAGTGTGTGTGTGACTGTGTTTTTGTTGAGGGGTTACTATCTTTCAATTTTTCAAAGATTGGCTTGAACATTTGTCAGTTCTCAGATTTGCATGGACTTTACCATACTATTTTATGCCAAGCAATATAAGATCATGATAAAAAAGCAAAGCAGTTAGTGAGAACCTAATGAGTAGGCTTCAGTATACATTGTGGGGCAAACGGGACAAGCTATGTTAGGAAAATAGTCTGCCCTCTATCCATTCAACTCAATGAGGAAAATAAAAAAGCTGAACTGCTTATTAGACATTCAAATGGGACAATTTTAAGATATCTCTCTGACTTTTTTTTTAAACCAAGTGTTAAAAGTCTGAAAAATTTGAATGTACCTAGTTTGATTTTAAAATACTACTGTCATCTTGAGTGTCTTGAGCAACCTTTCTGTGGTGTGATCTGCAATGATGTCCATATGTGTAAAAAGAGAAGCGATGTTTCAAGCAAAATCAAATAGCTGCTCTGTCATCTGAAAGTTCTGGAATAGATCAAAACATCTTGGTGAGACTTCAGATTTATTGCTTGACATTAATAGTCAAGCTGAGTATCTTTTTCTTCATAAATTAGAAAAAAATAAATAAGATATACATATATAAAGGGCTTCCCTGGTGGTGCAGTGGTTGAGAGTCCGCCTGCCGATGCAGGGGACACGGGTTCGTGCCCCGGTCTGGGAAGATCCCACATGCCGCAGAGCGGCTAGGCCCTTGAGCCGTGGTCGCTGAGCCTGCGCGTCCGGAGCCTGCGCGTCTGGAGCCTGTGCTCCGCAACGGGAGAGGCCACAACAGTGAGAGGCCCGCGTATCGCAAAAAAAAAAAAAAAAAAGATATACATGTATACATAAATATAGTCCTTTGTGTGAAGGCTCCAGAACACATAGGAACATTTAGTGCAGCGACTAATTTCATTTACATTCCAGAGCATTGACAGCAAAGTCACTAAATTAAGATTCACACACAAAAAAGAAAAGAAAAGTAAATATGTTTGGTTGTTTACAAGAGTGGTAGGAGAGTTATGAGGGATATCAGTTTAACTTCTTTACTAAGAGCAAAGGCCTATATTTTCTTGAGAGGAGACACACAGATTTATAAGTCAGTCATATTACATTTGCATAGCACCTATCCAAGGAGTTTCTCGGGTGTTTCACAATACAATTAATTTGCAGCTTAGATAATTAAGAGTCTGCCATGTTAAACAAATGAGACAAAAGTGAGAGTTGAAAGCTGTGATCATGTCAGCTCTGAAACTCCAACATAGAAAGTGAGTTGCATGTCCCCAAAGTCATAGTAATTAAAGTTCAAGCAGGTATCTGAAGTTTTGTCTTAATTATTCTATACTCACATTAGCCTGTAGTGGTTTGAGATGGTTAAGGTCTATGAGTAAACACTCTAGCCAGCCTTCTATAGACCTCACTCTCTATACTCCCTGCCTGCATGATTGCAGCAGACTCCTAGGTTGATTGGCATGTTTTCTGTGCTCTCCCTAATCATGTACCCCAGATTTTTATAAATGGTAGATATTACCATCATCGCATACAAACCAGTGGGTTGTATGCTCCACAGTGGCCCTGATTGACTTTTAGAAACACTTTTTTCTTCTCATTCAAAAGCAACTTGAATTTTGAAAAGGTTATCTTTGAATCATTAAAAAAAAATTAATGTATAAAATTGAACTTACTTTTTTGCTGAATTATTAGTAATTACAGAGAATCTAAATGGGAAATATATCCATAATTTCATTCCCCAAATAACATCTTTTTACCATTTTGCTGAAATGTTTCAAGCCTTTTTTAAGGAAAACACTTACAGAACTGAGGGCTAACTACATCTGCACATGGGGAATTAATTCGTATATTAAAAGGATAATTTGATGTAAATATCAAACGGCTATGAGCATGAGTTTTGAAGTCAGAATCAGTGATATTTAGATTTGGATCCCAGATTTACAACTTATGTTTATCAAGTCATTTCATTTCTCTAAACTTCACCTTATTTACCTTCACAATTAGCCTTCAAAAATACCTGGGTTTTAGAGATGTGGGATTAACTGGAACTGTATTTACCCTGATGGGAACAATTAGAAAACTGGACAAATATAATGGGAAACAAACCTGATTCCAGAGATGTAACAATGGGTAGCACAAAACTGTGATCCCTAACGGAGGGGAAATGTATGAAGTAAACCATTGGAATCCCTGATTTTCGACCTGTAGGCACTTTCCAGAACACGGAATCAGGAAGCAAAAATAAATAGGACAAGACTGCATCCCCGAGTTGAGTAGACACAGGTGACTGAAGTGGCTGGGATTGCAAAGCAAACTATCAGAAAGGATGAGACTAGAAAAAGAAAGTGCTCCAAAAATCTACGTAAGAGTGTCACATGAGGCTGGGCAAAGAACAAATTTTAGAGCTCAAAGAGGGCTAGAAGATGTTAGAGTTCCACCAAGCCCGAGAAGAGAGACTTAGCAAACATTTAGAGCATTCAATTGGGAGATGCATCTTAGAAGTAAACAGGCCTTAGACTAACATCTACTCTATATCTACCCAAGGAAGCTTAATAATAAGCTATAGAAAGATGAGATTCATCATAACTTAACTTCTATCAATAAAATCCAATACTTGAAATAAATATACCACAATGCAGCATTCAATAACCCAACATTTATCATGTCTCTAATTCAATCTAAATTACTAGATAAACTAAAAAGCATAAAAAATAGGAATAATGATAAGAAGAAAAAACAGTCAACAGAAACACATTCGTAAATTACAGAGATTATAGAATTAGCTAACAAGGACGTTCATACCATCAATAGGGCTCCTGAGTGATAGCTGGGGGTTACAAGTAAAGAAACTGCAAATGTCAGTCTTTAATTAAGAAAGAGTCTCTAGGGAAACCCAAAGACAAGAGGAAAAACAAAAACAATGGAGGAAATTTTAGCCTCTGACACCACAACTACAGCAAACAGTAAACACAGCCTAACTCTGTGCCAAATAAACATAAAAATTTACACCAAAATCTAGTGTAAAATCACTTCTTTTTACCTGTTACATCATATCTAGGTTTCAGCAACAACAAAAAATATATAAAAGGCCCATTGACAAGTACAAATGCAGAGACAAAGCAAGCATTGGAACCAGACTCAAATATGGCAAATATTTTTTTTTTTTTTTTTTGGGTACGCGGGCCTCTCACGGTTGTGGCCTCTCCCGTTGCGGAGCACAGGCTCCGGACGCGCAGGCTCAGCGGCCATGGCTCACGGGCCCTGCCGCTCAGCGGCACGTGGGATCTTCCCGGACCGGGGCAGGAACCCGCGTCCCCTGCATCGGCAGGCGGACTCTCAACCACTGCGCCACCAGGGAAGACCTTGGCAAATATTTTTAAAGTATCAGACTGGGAATTTGAAATTTCTAAGATTAATATGTTAAGGGCTCTAATGGAAAAAGCAGACAACATGCAAGAACAGATGATTAATGTAGCAGAAAAAAAGGAGATTCTAAGAAAGGGTCTGGGGGATGGTGGTGTGATTAATTGGGAGATTGGGATTGACATATATACACTAATATGTATAAAATGGATAACTAATAAGAACCTGCTGTATAAAAAAATAAATAAAATTCTAAAATTCAAAAAAAAATTATAGACATAAAAACACTAATACAAATGAGAATGTCTTTGATAGGCTCACCAGTGGGCTGAATGCGATGAAGGAAAGAGTAAGTAAACTAGAAGAAATATCAATAGAAACTTCCCAAACTAAAATATGAAGAGAAAAACAAACAAACAAACAAACAACAGCAGCAAAAGAATGGAATATCCAAGAACTGGGGGCAATTACAAACGGTGCAACAGATGTCTAATGGAAATACCAGAAGGAGAACAAAGAGGGAAATGAACAGAATAAATATTTGAAATAACAATGACTGGAAATCTTCCAAAATTAATGACAGCCACCAAACGGTAGACCCAGGAAGCTCAGAGAACAACAAGCAAGATAAATTCCAAAATAATCTACCCATTCAAGAGAAAGAATGTTCCCAGGGATAAAGGGAATTATTTCCTAATTACTTAGAATGTATTTCCACAAATATTTAATGAAAACTAGTCAGTATTTCAGGAACTGTCGTAGGTCCTAAAAATAAAAAACTAAATAAGATGTGGCATTGACCTGTGTTATTTTTTCTTTTTTTGTTCCTCTTTCCTATTCACCTATCCACCTACTGATTTCCTTACTCCCTCCCTTCCTACTTTCCCTCCTTTCTCTTATTAACTAAAATATTTAAACCTTAGTTTCATGAATGTGTAGTTTATAGCATAAATAGTAGTCAGTAGTTAGCAAAAGTGTTTAGAAACATTGTTAATAAGAAAAATAACTTTGATTCTATTCTTCACTGAACCAATTAGCTTGTTTCAGTTTGGGGTTTATCGAACTTATTACAGAGAAGTGCAGTACCTCAGAAAGTGAACAAGTAGATTTAAAAGGATTTATACAAAGCAGTCCCAACATTTGGAAAAAAACAAAAACAAAATCAAGTGCTGAACAGCAATATTTTTATAAAGAGCTGTCAGAGAACATGATTATAATTATCATTCAATAGTTTGTAAAATGCTTGGCAATAAATCTGCAAATAGAGATTTATAATTTAAAAAGTGGTTTGATTTTGTTCTTTTCAGATTGTTATTAATTAATTGTTATGTAATTAATTGTCTAGGGAGTGCATTGTTTTTATGTTTGTTAATGTTGCAAATTTTAAAAAGTCAGTAAAGTATTTGGTAAATGTCAAATTTTTTAATGGACTAGAAAGCTTCTTCAGTATGTTTGCAATGTTTCAACTATAGTGCAACTTGTATTCTGAAAACTATTGGCGAGCATATATAAAAAGTCTTTTTGTAAGTAGCTAAAATTTGTATAATATTTTCCAAAGTATACAAAGCATTTTCATACACATTCTGTTCATTTGAAGAAATGAGAACTAGATCTGCACTTCAGTTACACAGAATATATGTTTCTTATACATGACATTTTAACACTATCTCTTTGACCCTGTGGATGCTTTGGACTTTCCATTTTAACCCCTAGGCATTTCAATTCCATATTAATAATTTAATAAATATAATTTCAACATTAATTTTGGTAGGTAAAGTGTTTTTAAGCATACTCCATTAAATCAATTATTTCCTTGACAATTTTCTATGAGGTGCAATTAAGTAATTCTCATCATTTTCCCATTCTTCCTTAATTTTATTTCATGTGCAGTAGTTCCTTTAGGTATAAACTTAACAATGAATGTATACTTTACCATTCAGGGGTTTTTTTGGTACATACACATCGGACTTGCCATGTTTTTACATGTATTATCCACTCTCATCTTCAAAACAAACACAGGAGACAGGTATCATTATAACATTTTTTGGGTGAGAATCTGGGAATTCATAAAGCTTAAGCAGCATGTTTGCTGATGGTCAGACAACTCTTGAGAAAATTGGGAATTCAATCTGCCTCCTCTGACTTGGAGAGCAGTTATCTTAACCATTTACTCCAAAGTTTTTAAGTTCAGAACTTCAAATCAGGTGGGACTAAATCTGAATCGCCCTCTCTTTCTTATCAGAAGCATAAAATTGAACAGGTTACTTGTACAATCTGAGCCTCATTTTACTCATATATAATAAAAATATTATGTACCCTGCATAATTATGAGGATTATGTATGTCATATAAATTCTTAGTTATAAATGATTAACAAATGAAATTTATTTACATGAGATTCTTGAGAACCAGCCTCAATCCTTTTCAGTTATTTATTATATGAGTATTTTTTAAGTTACAGGAATCCATATTTCCTGATGCCAAACATGATAGAATAAACTATTAATATTATTTTCAGATACTGTCTTTCATTGGTTTTCTTTTTAAATTAATCAACTAATTGTCAAAGTATTTTGCTGACATTTTGTGTTTTTTGTATACTTTATTTTCTGAGAAAGCTTGAAAATGGTGAAAGTTCATCATGTCTTAAAAGGCAGGCAAACAAAAATGGACAAAGCCTCAATTTGTCACTTTTTAAAGAATCATTTAATCAGTCAATTATTTATTGGACAATACTGTGGGACCAGTATTGTATAAAAATTAAATATGGTCTCTTAAATATATGAAAAATGGATAACCTGAGAAATTTAAAGAGCTACAAGATTTCATATATAGAAAGGAACCTAAAAGATGTAGTAACCAGCATTATTTGGATTACTCAGTATATTTACTTAATAACAAGATGAAGACTTTTAAGGATGTTTTCCATAGTTTGGAATGTAAGTCACTATTTCTGAATGTGAGGCCCACATTACAAATAGACTCTGGATTTATAAGTAAGCCCTGAAATGTGGTAGTGAGAGTCAAGTCCTTTACTCTTCAAAGTATGTTCTGTAGACAAGAAGAATCACTATTACCTCGGAGCCTGTTAGATATGGAGCAATCAGACATCACCCCAGATCTACAGAATTTCAACTTAACTGTGCCCCCAGATAATTCATATGTACATCAGTGTTTTAAAATGGCAAATCTGATCTGTCTATCACTTTGTTACTTCATTCTGGTGTTTATGGGCATAAAAATAAAATTTGAATATTGCCAAAAAGCAAAGAAATGTTCTCAATATTCCATGCACAAAAGCAGATATTTGGCTGGCTTCAAAGCTTTCCAAACCTACTGCTGATAAACACTTATCTGAGTAAAATAAAATGCCTCCACTGCCAGGACAGGTTTGGCTCAATTCTAATTATCCACTATGAACAATGGTTTTTAATTAGTCTTATTTTGGACACTAGCAGTGCAGGTTTTTCATTTACAAGAGTCGCTGATTAATTAAGCAAGGAGACACTCCAGGCAATATATTTCTGGATGTAGGATGAGATGGAGTGAAGGATACGTCGAAAGTTTAGTGACCTGCTCACCGTCTTATACAAGCTCACTTATTCCTTTGCAGTGTGCTGCCTAAACGGGTTTCATTGTGCTCAAACTCAAGTAAATATCGGCTTATTTGGGGAAATTGCCGCCCCAATCACTTTCAGAGTATTAGGCATGCTTATTTAAAGTCCAATCAGAGAGTTCCACTTTTGCCCAGCATTTAAAGTCTATTTGCTAATTTACCTTAGAGCAGCATTTGAATACCAAAATACTCATTTGTTTTAATTAAAACAACCAGGAAACAAAACAAAACAAAACAAAACCTTACTTTCCAAGGGCAAAGCATTCCAGTTTTATAGATGAATCCTTTGCAGCTTGAATAGTTTCAGGAAAATGCACTTCAATCTTTGGTTCATATTCCCCCATCACACCTGTTAAATACCAAAAGAGCTAGCAGCATTTCTAGAGAATAGAAGTTTCCTATGAAGCAAATGCTTTATTTACCAAAATCTGATTATTCTGTTGTTCAATTAACAATATTTTTCTATACTATAATGAGTGACAGAGGGCAAGGAAACCTCATGATGCTATTTAAGGAATTAGTTTGTTCCTCTCTCCCCTAAAAAATAAATATTTAAGGTATATCAAAGTATCAGAATAGAGGCATTCCAAATTTCCCTATATTCCACAACAGCATCTTAAAAAGAATTAGTATTTCCAATTAAGAACTGAATATGCCCAGCTTTAAAATGCTTCTGAGTTATCGAGCAAGTTTCTTCTCTAGAGATTTCTTGGATCTTTCACCCATTCACAGAACTCATGGGTCAGATCTGCTTAGGAATAAAGAAGTTTTTAGCTAACACTGTGTAATAGATCTGATACAGCACCTCAATCCAAAATATCAGTACTTTTGCAGCAAAACCTTTGAAGTAAGTAGTTGGGATAAATAAAGACATAAATATTCTTATGTCAGTTTATTAAGGTTTTGCCACTAAATGAGTTTACTGTACCCTTATAAAAATTTATTTTAATAATTTAAAAATTTTCAAAAGGAATTATGGATACGGGCTAAGATAAGACTAAGACAATAGTCTAAGGTATTGTAAATATGCTAGCTACCAGAAGAGTTGGAAAAAGTAGAAATGTATCTCCAGGCTATCCTCATTAACTTGATTAATTTAATCAACAACAAACTGTTGTTTAAAATGTTTAAATTTCTTTAAAACATCTTTAAAAATGTTGAATTTCTTTTATTTTTACTTATATACCAAACACCAGAATAATACATTCCTAACATAAATGATGTATTGGTGGCCAGTACAAGTACACAAAAAAGTGAAATTTACAAAATACATATAAAATGAAAATACCTCATTTTTAAGACCTTAATCATTCCAAACATTCAAAGAGGCTCTGGTTGAGGAGGTCAAGAGTATTACTTCATTCAACTAAACTGGTAAACTTTATGTTTTCTATTTCTTTGACATCTGATATTTCTTGAGTGACTACTTTTAGAAGAGTTTTTTTTTTTTTTATTATGTATGATGCTTCTGGTCATTTTTTACCATAAATGTGTTGAAAAGAATAGAGGAGATGGAAGAATGAAGAAATTAAGAAGAGATAAAGAGGAAACTAAGGGTAGATGGGGGAAGAAAGGAAAATATAGTGTTTCTATGCATATTAGTGGCTCATGAGCTCTTGCAATCATGAAGAGAGTACTCACTGAAGGGGAGAAATTGGACTTATGAATAAATCTAGTCGTTGCTGAATTCTGAATTAAGACCGTGAAAATATATTTGAATGGTTAGTGATTATAAAAGCTCTGTCATAAGTACTCCCTCTAAGGAGCTAGTTCCATGATTCTTTAGCCATCATTAACATTGTATTCCTGCTTTTCTTAAGCTCCTTAGAGAGGAGAAAAACTCTATGCAGTGTTACACTTCAAGTCCAGAATCTGATCACAAAATGCATCAACAGATTTTCCATCTTTACATTTCCCACTGTGAATATGTAATTAAAGAATCAACTAGAGGATTTTTCTACTTCAGTGACTTCCTTAGGTTTTCTAACTCTCTAAATCTTGTACCAGCTTGACTAAACTACAAAACTCATCAAAGACCAATCTGAATTATGTTCCTTGGAGGAATATAATTAGTATGAATCTTGTGTTTCATTTTTCTTTGGAATGCTCATAATTAATGTTGACTTGTTTTACTTTCCTTGGATCTGAATCGTTTACCTGCCTTGCCAACCAGGAAAATAAGGGGTGAACAAAAGATACAAATACGGAAAAGAAGGAGACATTAAAGAGAAGCTGTGTCATATGTCCATTGAAAATATATTAATTCAGTCAATAAGTTTGGCAGCACCCACACATGTCTACACACCTGCCTACTCTCCCAAACAAACATTGTTTTTTTAAACAAAATACTTCTTAAGCAAAGAAAAGATGATCTGTTCCAGTGCCAGAGAAGAAATGGCACAGTATACCCAGAATCATCTATACTGTGCTATGTGGATAAATTATATAGTTTTCTATTATTTTTTGTGATTTTCATCATATTGTGAATTAAACCTCACCTCATAGATGATATGGCTCCACTAAACCAGAGGGAAGCAGAAAGCTCTACAGATCTCCCCAGGCTTCAAGATCCACAGATAAAGTATATCCCTAAGATAACTCATCATCTTACCATCAGTACGCTGCACTAATGGAGTGGGTGGTCCTTGAACACTTCGCTGGGCTTCTTTGTTTGTTATGTAGCAAGTGTAGTTGCCAACATCTGATGGCTCCACTTTGGCAATGTACAGGTTTCCTGTCTCTTGTGAGACAAACCGCCTGTTGTCCTCTTGGACATATAAGGGGTTATCATTGAAAGTCCACGCATAAGATAAACCTAGAAAACAGAAAAAATAAGTATTATCCTTACTGTATTCATTCTTACCTGAAAGTTCTGTGCCCTACTTCTCCATAAGTAGAATACAATTTTACCCGTTTGTCCAGTTTATGCCTGTTGTCCTGCTGTAATTGTCATATTCCCTTATAGTTAAATATATCCCAATTTGGATGATATAGTCTCCCTATCCATCACTAGCTTTCTGTAATTAAGGATGTGGTGATAAGATGTCAAGGGAATAAGTGAATGAACTTATTCAAAATACTCAAAATACACACTGAATTTCTCCAGCAATGCTTGTGTTGAAGCAGTGTTTCTCAATTTGCAGTCAGAAGGATGCCCGCATTAATCATGTTTAGGTGTACTTGCTAAAAATTTAACTTCAGGGTGTAAGTTCAAGGACTCTACCACTGATCTTGGAATTCATTCATTCCATCATTCAATCATCACATAATTTCTGAACACCTATTTTGTGACCATTTTCGGACTTAGAATACAGCAAAGTAAAACCTATGCCGTATAAAGCTTAACCAGTTAAACTAGTTACAACTAGTGTGGATAATGTCAATGTGGGATGATATGTGCTTTGACAGAAGCATTGTAGGGAGCCCATAGAAGGACGCTAGAATGATCTGTGGTCAGAAAATTCTTCTGAAAAGAATTCCATGTTAGGGACTTCCCTGGCGGTCCAGTGGTTAGGACATTGCCTTCCAATGCAGAGGGTGCGGGTTCGATCCCTGGTCAGGAAGCTAAGATCCCACATGCCTTGCGGTCAAAGGACCAAAACATAAAAGCAGAAGCAATGTTGTAACAGGTTCAATATAGACTTTAAAAATGGTCCATTCATCTGTCGATGAATGGCACAAGGAGATCAGCTCAGTGTCCACCTAGAGGGGTGGGATAGGGAGGGCGGGAGGGAGACGCAAGAGGGAGGGGATATGGGGATAAATGTATATGTATAGCTGATTCACTTTGTTATACAGCAGAAACTAACACACCATTGTACAGCAATTATACTCCAATAAAGATGTTAAAAAAAATGGTGCACGTTAAAAATATCTTTTAAAAAAAAATTTCCGTGTTCAAACCAGAAGGATGATTGGGAGCTATCCAAGCAGCAGATGAGCAGCCAGACATTGCTCAGAGAATAAAAGCTTGAAGATGAAAAAGAACATATCAGTTTTGCTGAACATCAATCAATCTATCTCTGGAAATCTTATATATAAATATGAATATAAATATATAGAGACATATATAATTGATATAATGAACATACTATAAAATCCACAGATACTAAGTGTTCAGTCCAATTAGTTTTAACAATCTAAACCCTAGGAAACCACCAACCCCAAATAAAATATGGAACATTTCCATCTCTTCAGAAATTTTCTTATGTCCCTTCTGGTCAATCTCTACCATTGTAACAACTACCTGATTTCTATCATCATAGATTATTTCTGCCAGTATTGGAATTTCATAAAAATGTAATCAAAGAGAATGTACTTTTTTTTTTCAATTTTTATTTTATATTGGAGTATAGTTGATTAACAATGTCGTGTTAGTTTCAGGTGTGCAGCAAAGTGATTCAGTTATGCATATACATGTAGCTATTCTTTTCAAATTCTTTTCTCATTTAGGTTATTACAGAGTATTGAGCAGAGCTCCCTGTGCTATACAGTAGGTCCTTGTTGGTTATCAATTTTAAATATAGCAGTGTGTACATGTCAATCCCAAACTCCCAATATACTGTTTTGTGTCTGGTTTCTTGAACATATTTTAAGGTTCCCCTATGTAGTTGTGACTACCAATACTTCTTTCCTTTTTATTGCTGAGTGGGATTCCATTCTATGAATATACCAAAATGTGTTTGGCTGCTTTCTTCTTGAAAAACATATGAATTATTTCCATCTCGGGACCATTGTATATTAGGTTGAAATAAACGTTCTTTTCTAAAACTATCTGTGGACTTTTCATTTTTCTTCGTTAAGTTCTTAGGAGTGAGCCATAGGATAGATGCATGTTTTACTTTATAAAAAACTACAGAAGAACTTTCCAAAGTTGTATCGGTTGATATCTCCATCAGCAATATATGAAAGTTAGAGATGTTCTAAATTTTTGCAAAAAATACATGTTGTCATTTTTTATTTTAGCCAGATATCTTTGAGCAAAGGAAAATATTCTCATGGATTAAGGTTTTATAAGTGTGGTACTATATGAAGGTTAAAAAGTATACGTATTGTGGAAACTAGGTAGAACTGAACTTATGTCTAGGAAAGTGGAAGAATATAAATGGTTCAAAAATG
Organism: Orcinus orca; assembly: GCF_937001465.1. Taxonomy (NCBI): domain Eukaryota; kingdom Metazoa; phylum Chordata; class Mammalia; order Artiodactyla; family Delphinidae; genus Orcinus; species Orcinus orca. Next base: position 14,572,956 of record NC_064568.1, read on the forward strand.
ACCCCTCCCCCCAATAAGTGGAAGGTATAGGTGCTGGGGGTGAAAAGGGGGATAGACTAGTTATGGTTAAAATATCTTCACCTGTAGATGAATTTGGACATCACACGCTTAGAAATCACAGCTCATAGGAGAGCACCTGAAGCAACTAGGGGCCTCTTGTCCAGACAGAAGTTGCAGGTCACATCTGTTATCTGCACTTATATTAAAACTGGTGCAGAAGCAAGACATGGTAGAGACCAAAAAAAAAGGCTAATTATTTCTGGTGTGATCTAGCAGTCTTTTCCAGATAGAAGCAGACCACCTGAAACATTCTTCACTAGTCGTACTGATTTAAAATTGTCTAAAGGATGAGGAAACAATACAGATTGACAGCTATTCTGACCTTAAATGTGATCCATATAGAAAAACTTTTGAGAAATTGGGAATATGGGAATTTTGCCATCTTTATCATCCCTTTCACCAAGAAAAAAAGACATAAAGCGTTAACAATACACTTAGGGAACCAGATTATTAAAAGAATATAAGAAAGGAGGATAGGAAGGAGAAAGAAGAAAAGAGTGGGTGTAACAAGAAAACAGACTAATAGTGAGGAGGAACTAAATCAAATCAAATCATCTATTATATGTTAAATTATATATATTCTATATAATAGTATATTAAATTCTGACAACAATTCATAAATGATTTCAACAAAAATAAATTCATCTATACAGCCAGAACTCTGATATCATTCTCAGGAGTGAAGAAGATATAAGGGAAATATATGACACAGGGGAAGAACAGCAACAAAAATGTCACTAAAGTATGAAATGTGCAAATGCACAAAGTGGCATTAAACCTATAAAAGTGGTGTGCAGGAAGAAAAAAATTCAAGACACATCATTATATGAAAAGCATGTTGTAAATCAAGATGTTTAGTATGATCCCATTAAGAGTTATGTATCTGTGTGTGAGAACTTGTGTGTATATGTATGTATGTGTGTGTTCACATAAATTATTAAATTAAGAAACCTAAGAATGTATATAGTGGTTTTCTCAGGGTAAGGAGAAGGAATACCATAGGTTTTCACTCTCTGCATAATGTGTTTTGCCATATTAGAGTTTTTAATTACTATGTAATATTTGTGTAAATGGGAAAAAGAAGCAACGGGATGAAAATAGTATCAGGAAAGCTAAACACTAGAATGAAGCAGTGTTTTTACAACTTATAAGTTTTTATGACTTATAAAAAATATGATGGATAATATTTTTTATTCTTACTCTGAACCGTTAAGACTGGAGTATTATGTTTTATTCAGAGCACATTAGGAAGCTTGTTAACATACAGATAGCTAATCCTCCTCCTAGCGATTTGATTTATTAATATCTGAGTAAAATACCATGGAATCTGTTTTCAACACCCTACAAATGTCTCGTGGTTGAACTGTAATATTATGTTCAGAGCACCCGCTATTGAGAGGGAATTAAAAATCTCAAGTATATCAAGAGAGAGAGAAGCAAAACATAGCAAAGGCCAGAAGTTAGGACACCAAAGAAAGTGATAATTGACCCTTGAGGGGGAAAATGGGAAGAATAATTGAACTGCCTTCATTGGTCGAATTGCTGTCGTGTTCATAAAGGGCGAAATGAAGCCCTCTCCATTGATATCCAGAAGGCAAAAGTAGAACTTGTGGCTGTTGAAGGTTACAGAATGCTGTTTGACTGTATTAAGATACAGTGAAGACCAGTCCAAACTTTAGAGCTATACCAGCAGAAGATACATGAGATAACAAGTTTTCTATCATGAGAGGTGACCAAGCAGAGAATGGATGAGCATTGCTTGAGGTATTGCAAAAAAGATTAATTTTTGCAGTGGATGGGAGGTTAAACCTGTGTTTCTATGAATGGTCTACTCCACCCTCAACATTGCTTCGACTTTTCTAATACTCTATGCTTTTAGAAAAACTATGCATAAATACAAGTCGCTTTTTATTTTTTAAAATATACTTTGACGTTCTTGTCCTGTTTCCGGGTATTGAATCTTTGTTTTCTTTTTCAAGTCCCTACTGGAGTCTTCTATCATTTCATATGGTCTCTTGCTTCTGAGTTTCTTTACTGATGTCATTTGCTGTCTCACTTCTGAGCCTGTTGCTTTGTCTTTACCAAAGAGATGCTCAAAGGGTTTTGTTTGAAACTGGAGAGCCATCTAGATAGCAAAATTTTCTTCGGTATAAAGAGGAGGAAAAAATGTAATTCAGATTTCCCTGTTGTCAGTGACTCCTCATCTTTCGAACCTTCTATGGAATAAAGACAAATCTTAAGCAAATTCCCAGGGCTGTGTTCAGCTTAGGGATCTTTCATCAATACCTCTGTGGGGAGAAAAATAAGCTCTAGCTCTCCGAAATCCAAGGTAACCCCTTTCACTTTGCAGAAATTACAGATTGCCGCTAGTGTCCAAGAAATCTTTGTATTCTTTACCCTGTAATCTTGGGGCCAGAGACTGTAATTTTCATCTCTCCCTTGCTGAATTCATTTTTACCTTGGCTGCTAAAACTTTTCGATCTGTTCCTACATGTGGTGTATCCTTCTTCAATTGTGGAATATTTAGAAGCTGCTCAAAGAATGTGGTTCAGAAATAAGGAGGATTACCTAAGGAATAATTTTTTTAAAAAGCTAAGAAGCACTTTTATTTCATACCTGTTTCATCATTCCCACAGTTTGTTTTGTGAGGCTAATTGGCTATTGCTAATATGCCTGTCATATATATAGGGGAGGGTACTGGAGCTAGGGGTATAAAAGTAATTTCCCAAAATCATACTGTTAACATGTAGAAAGGGGCAGAACTTGAACCTACATCCTTCTAATGTCAAACCCTTTGTTCGTTCCCTAATACCACCTTTCTTCTTTTCTGTTTATCTACAACTGATCCTCTTTTTCTATGTCAGTATGCTCTTCCTGGCTATTCTTCCTTGCCTTCAGACTTCCAAAACCCCAGCTCCCTGCATACCTGAACCTACTCACATCTAGGACAATTGTTCCTCACCACGCATTCCCTCCCATATCAGTACTGCCTGTCCTGGATTCAGTTTCCTCAGAATGTTGTAGAATAAATGATTAACCCGCTATTCTAAATTACTCCAGTGTACTTATAGCTACTATTAGCAGGGAATAGAACACATTTGCAAAACCTGTAATAAGTAATCCTTCTCTCCAAAAAGTCCTCTCTAGAGAAGAGATTTTAAAACTTCTGTGAGCATCAGAATCACCTGGAGGACTTGGTAAAATGCCAGCTGCTGGGCTCCACTCTCTGAGTTTCTCATTCAGTATGTCTGGGGTGGAGCCAGAGAATTTGCATTGCTAACAAATTCCCACGGGGTGCTGACACTGGGCAAAGTCTGCTTTGAAAATAACTGCTATTAATGGTAAATCTCAGTGTCCTCTGCGTGATCACACTAGGAAGGATTTGATAGAACAGTGGTCACCTTGTATATTTGCCTTTGGGTGGTGTGTAGGAGGATGGAGAAAAGGATGTACATCAGTTCATAGATTCATGGAATGTCTGGGATGGGAGGGACCTGAGATTTCTTCCAGCCCAACCTCCTCATTTTACAGGCGAATAAGCAGAAAGGAAGATTGCAGTAGCTCTGAGACTAGAATCCAGGTGTCTTTTGTGCCCCTCTGTGAACTGGTGAAGATGCAAGCCCTTCCTGTCACTGTTATTTTTCATCCCGCCCTGCTCCCTTCTCCCCTTAGGCTGACTCTTCCAGTTCATCCAAGCAGCCAGCCTGCAGTGGGGGCTTTTATCTATTTTGTTCCATTATCAGCCACTGCCATGCTTAATTTGTATATTTTTTTAATGGGGAAAGAAGAAAAATACCTTGCAAATTAGAAGCTTAAAATCGTTCCCATTTGGCTTTTCTTAATTAAATGTATAATTCATGAGCCACTTAAGTTGAAACCATTGAATTTTTAAATATTTTCTCCACCATCTATGGCATTTATCTGTTATTGATGATTGTGATGTAGTCTCCCTATGATGATTCAGCAGGAACACTAGAACTGAATGATAATAGGTCCTCCCTGAACCATTGTCTGTAGTTTCACATTGACACCATCCTCTACAATTATTATTAGAAATGGAAGATCTGCAGTAAGCAATTAAAGACTATCTGCTGCTCTGTCAAGCATACAACAAATCCTGTTTTCCCCAGAGCATGAATATGTTATAACATCTTTTACAGCCCTTTATCTTGTACTGTGATATGTAAAATACAAACACAAAAGTTATATGCAAGTATACCCATTATATGGGATGTAATTTTTATTAGAGGGGAAGCATCTCATGTGAAAGAGACCAGTAAAAATAAACACTGACACTGAGAACTTCTGTTGGCCCTGTAGAAAGGATCTCAAAATTGGTAGCATGTTTCTTGGGGCAGAAAATAAATGAGTAGAAAACAGAATTTGAAGCAGAGTGCTCAGATTTAGTGGCTAAATCCTTTTTTGGAATATTCCAGTATGCGTATAATTTACAGCAAACATTGTGTAGTGCTACAGGGTAAAATGTGACTGGCTCTTAGGTGGTTATGCCAGCCCAGTGGTAAAGACCTAATCCAAGAAGAATAATTCCTATTCTGGGTTGAGGTCACTGATATTGGTGCTGAGCAAGTTTATGATGCAAGCCAGAAAACTGCCCCAACACCTTTATAACCACTCCTATTTGAGCTCGCATTTGTTCCATAATTACTTGTTGACCACCTAGATTTTATTCAATACCTTTTGATCTACAGCACGTCCTGTTTGGAATCACGGAGATCGCTGCCTTTGTGGCCTACAGACAATCACTAAGTAAAGGCCCTCAGAGTTCCTATGATTCCTAGGTTCCAGTGAATTCTAGGACAGCATCTGTACTGGCAAATCCTTTCTGAAGAAGGAATTAAAACCTAGCCAGCTTCTGAATAAACTTCAGGGAATCCTCCAATTCTAAGGAAGCCTGGGCAAGTCATGGGGAATAATACACAAGGATTAGACTTCCTCTTTCCTCTTCAATTTCCATCCTCAAGGGTGAGCTTAATAGAGTGAATGTAAGAGATGGGCTAAACGAGTGCTTCTCAACCAAGGGTGATTTTGCCCACCTGGGGATATTTGTCAATGTCTAGAGCCATTTTTCATACTCACAATTGGGAGAGGGGGTGCTACTGGCATCAAGTGGGTACAGGCCAAAGGTGCTGCTAAACATGTTAACAATGCACAGGACAAACCCTATAACACAGAATTATCTCATCCTAAATTGTCAGTAGTACTGATATTGAAAAACCCTGGGCTATTCAGATGGTAACAGGCTGTAACATGAGTTCCGTTCAATGTGCTGAAAAGTAAGGAAAACATTCTTCCTGGGAATAAATGAGATTCTGAATGTGGAGAGAGGGGGTGTGCAGCAAGGGACCTAGAATAAACTGGATTTTTGGTCCTACATGCAGTGGGAGAGCCATAATCTTTCTGGTTCTCATACTCTACACTAATTTTAGGAAAATCAATCCACCTCTCTGGATGGTGTTTACATATTCTCCAATAGAGTTCAGAACACTTGCTATCTCTGTATACTTTATGCAGTAATTATTAAGTGTCTGCTGTGGCCAGGTTATGCCTGACAAAATTAAGCAGTAGAATAGATACAGTGGTATTTAGATAGGATCCCTTGAACTCCAGAGACATGATCTTGGCCAAGTTAACAGTAACCTCTTTAACACAGTTACTCAATTTGTAAATTGGAGAAATTTTTCTTGAAAGTGTTACCTGAGTCGAGGTATGCCAGATGCTGAGCTGAACGCCCAGTGTATAGTCGGCACTCATTATCTTTCCAATCATATGGTGTTAAATACTATTTACATATGATAACTTCCAAATTTGGTTCTTCAAACCTTTCTTCCTAGATACATCAATTCAGCTGTGTACTTGAAATTTTCGCTCTGAAGTTAGATATTTGAAAATTAACGTGTATTATAATAAATTCCTGATTTCCCCCATCCCAAAACCTGCTCCCCCTTTATTGGCCTCATCCCTGTACGTGGAACGGCATTCTTCCAGCTGCTCTGCCTAAAGACCTTGGAGTTATCTTTTACTCCCCTCTTTTTCTTACAATCTACATTTAATCTTTCAGGAAGTTATTTCAGCTATACCCTCTAAATATATCCTGAATATGGCAACTTATCCACCTGTCCACTGCTATCATCCTGGTTTAAGCCACCATTAACTCTAACCTGAATCACTGTAATCACCTTTTAACTGCTTATATTGTTACCCCTTGATGGTCTGTTCTCCAGAAAAAACTATTAAAACTGAAAGAGAAAGCATGTCTTTCTTCTGCTCACTATCATGCAATGCGTTCTAATCTCACTCACAGGAAACTCCAAAGGCTGTAAAATATCTTGAAAGTAGTGCTTCCACCCTCATCCACTCTCCTGTTTGCTCACCCTTCGTCATCCACACGGGCCTCACTACTGTTCTTCCAACATGCCAGACACAGTCCTACCACAGGTCCGTTGCACATGCTGCTCCTACTCCCCAAACTGCCTTTTCTCAGTGTCTCACTCACTCCTTTAGTTCTCTTCGCAAATGTCAATGAAGGCTTCTTTGACCTCTGAGTAGACAACAGCCACACCCATCATTCCATATCCCCTTTATTTTTCTCCCTAGCTTTTATCACCATCTGCCATACTTATATTTTTTATTATATTTGTTTACGGTTAAGATTCATGGAGTGAAGGACTTTGTTGCTTTGTTCTCCACCATATCCCTAAAACTCAGTAAAATGAGTGGCACTTAGTAAGTACACAATAAATATTTGCTGAGCGAATATATAATAGAAGGTCAATAATGATGGTTATCATCACTATTATTATTATTATGCTAACGAGCAGCTGTTGGGCCTATCTGCCTAAATATTTTACACATTCAAGCAACATTCAAAAGTAATATTGTCACTGCCAATTTGGCCTACCCACTAAGACAACACCAGTGTAATTTACTCCAGAAACAGGAAAAAAAAACAACAAACTAATTGGGAAGAAGGAGATATGAAAGTTTAGCACGTTTTCTCAATAGTTATCCTCTTTATTCTCTAACACAATTTTGAGTCTTGCTGGGAACGATTGTTAATTTAAGTTGAATTGTCAACATTTTTATTGACTCAAATACAAATGCTGGGCTCAAACAATAGTGCTATCTTTCTGCTACAGACATAGATTCTCCAAAGTACTGGCATAAATTCAATTGTTCTACAAACCTAAAAGTTGTATCTGAGGAGAGAATGGAACATTTCCTCTAAAATAAATTTTAAACCTACGATATTTATGAGCCCAGGATTGAGTTTTATATTCAGACAATAAAGGGAAAGAATGTGCTTTACTTTCAATATGGTGGAACTATTATTTCACAGTGAAGGTGATTTTAATTGTTTTAGACAACATGTATCATTTCTACACTGTCATTTTTAAACAAAATTTCACGTGAGGCCAGGCTCATTCACTGTACTCATGAAGATCTATTGACTGCTTATTTTCATATTCATCCAATAGCTTTGGCTTCAAGCGTTTTACGTTCATTTCAAAAATTTAGAGGAAACTCTGCTTTTAGTCCTTTTGCAGATGACTTATGCAAAATCATTGTTACAAGTGACTGAGGCTCTTAACAAAAGCTCACTCTTGAGGTGAGTGAGAACTCAAGGTGCAACGACCTCTCTGAATAACAGTTCAAAGTCCACCTCAAGGCTGTGACCCCTCCCCCACATGAATTAGTAAAATAAATATTCTGTTGGTTCTTTCCCTCACATGAACCTGTGTTTAGAGGAATGACCTTAGAACCCTCCAGAGACATAGTGGAGGAAAGAAAAGGGTTTTATTTAGCTGACTCTCCAAATTTTAGTTCTGCCAAGCACCAAGAAGCTAAGTAGGAGAATTGTATTTTTCTGAGACAGTTATACAAATTAAGGATAAGAACTATAATAGATAATGGAAGGAACTGTTAGATATTGTATCAAGATAAGGGAAGTCATGGACGACCAATAGAGGTTAGGAGAAGAAGTGAGGTCTAATGGGAAATGAAATGTTTCAGTCTGATGTGTTCTTTCCACCAAATCTTCAGTACAACTTACATTTCTCTGAAATATTTTGGAGTTATATATTTTTTAGGAGGATGGAAAGGAGGGATGAGTCTGCTTCTGCCAGCATGGATTCAGTCATATTCATGGAGCTTATCTCTAGTTAGGAAGTAGGATTAAGGAAGAAAATACACTTCTCTCCTCAGAGTATAGGGAATGGTTACTGTTTTGTTTCCAAATCTCACATTTCTAAGGGGTACAGCAGAATGTGCCAGTTTTGTGTTCTGGCATTATTGCCTAGGTTGCTTTTCTTTTCCACTGTGGGTACGTTTCTCCTAGAATAACCTTTATCTATAAATCGCCCCTTCCGAGATGAGTAGCACATCTGCAGTTGTGGTTGCCCTAAAAATTGTGTAGGAAGCATCCACAAGAATGCCTACTCTGGATTCAGATCTCCTTTGGTTTTTTGAAAGAAAGGATGTCCATATAACAGCACCTGTTCAGTTTGATTTATGCCAGTTACTTTATTTCATTGAGTTGTGACCAATCATTTCTGTGGGAAATCTGTTTACACACATTTTTTCTTTTGTTTTGTTCCTGGAGCTATTCTTTGCTGGGTAAATTTATAGGATTCAGCCTAGTTGATAATTTTTCCTAGTCTCCTGTAGGTGTTTTTTTTTTTTTTTTTTTTTAATATTATAAAACACACTGAAATGTATTTGATAGGCCTTGTTAAGAAAAGAATTTGCAAGTTTTTTGTGAATACACTAGAGAGAAAGCACAAAGAATTCAGGATGTTCTGATAATATAACGTTTAATATGATTTCTCCCTTGTTACTGAGCAACTTGAGGGATTCACTGCTGCTGACCAGGTACATAGAGAAAGGCAACATAACCAAATTGTCCAAAAAATGATGTAAAAATTTCAGCCCTAATGGTCTTCTATCGCTATGGAATCTGTAGCACTTTTCTTTATGAGAAGCTTTATTGATATCTACAGTGTATCTTTGCTTTTCACACACCGGATGTAAAAGTAATTTGGCCATGCCAACATTTGCTCTATCCTGCCCTGCTAACCTCATCTGCCCAAATTAGTATATTTCGAAGGCATGTTTTTGTGACTGCCAAGTGTGCAAGTAAATATGGAGCCTTTAGAGAGATGGAAATAAGTGAAGGCAAAATTTTTGGAACGTGTATTATGGTTGACAAAATTCTAAAATAACTGCCATTGACTCCTGCCCACCATCTGAGTATGATGGGATTAATGAATATGGTGAGATGTCACTTCCATGATTACGTTAGATTAGATGGCACAGTTGACTTGGAAAAAGTGACTTTATCTTTAGTGGAGCTGACCTGTTCAGGTGAGCCCTTACTGGGATGGGATGCTTCTTGGCTAGAGAGATTTGAAGTATTAGAGGGAACTGATGCAAAGGAGGTTCTGAAAACGGAGAGGCATGTGGCAAGCAGTGTGGGCAGCTTCTAGAAGATGAGAGTGCTCTTGACAGCTGGCTGAAAAGGAAACGGGGATCTCAGACCTACAACGTACGGAGCTGAATTCAGGCAATTGCCTGAATGAGCTTAGAAGTGGGTTCTTCCTCAGACTCTCCAGAAAAGAAGTCATCTGGTTATGACACTGATCATAGATACACACGAAATCTAAGGACAAATTACAAAGACAGACAAAGATAGACCATGTCTGTCTCTAGAGTCAGCCCACTTTAAACCAGCTGTCCATTAATCCAATTTAAAGGTTATCTGATGAATATATTTCTCTTCTTTCTTGAGGTCTTTCCTGGTACAATTCACCTTCACAAGAAGGTGAGGCAGGAAAAAGAAGAATAAAGAATTGTTTTAAGGAACCAGTTAAAGACACTCTCAGGGCTCTTAGCAGACCTGAAGGTGTAAGATTCTTGAAACTAATAAACAACTTGAGGTTTAAGAATTAACTATAGAGTCTTCTATCTGTAGGCATTTTTTGAAGTCAGAAAGTCCTGGGTTGGAATCTTGCCTTTATTTACTAACTGAAAACCGATTTACTTAGTCTGAGTCTCAATTTCCTCATTTTAAAATTATTATTATTAACGTATATGTATAGCTGATTCACTTTGGTATAAAGCAGAAACTAACACACCATTGTAAAGCAATTATACTCCAATAAAGATGTTAAATAGATAAATAAATAAAATAAAAATTAAAAAAATATTGGAATAGTGGGAATGAGAAAATAAATGGAAGGTCTTATAGTGCTTGCTGATGGTAACAACTCAACAACTGGTAGCTCTTATTACTGTTATTAATACTTTATTGAATTAATTTAATGAATTAATTACTTTATTAATACTTCAATGAATGAATGACTATTTGTATAATTGGAGCAAAAGGTATCTGTTAATATTCCCCTCAGTTTTGATCTGAGAGAGCAATAAACAACAAAAGAACAGTATTCCAGCATTCCTTCCTTTGTAGAGATGAGGAAGCCATGACTCTCAGGAAGGAAATTCTTGTAATACCTAGATGAAGTCAGTATTGACAAATACCTTTGGAATCCTGCTAAAATATTTCATATTACATAATCAAATTTGTTATCAGGCAAGTTTGTCATAATTTGCATGCAACAGGGATGCATTATTCAGTTATGACGATCTTAATTTAAGGCAGGTTTTGTATATCTGTTATTTAGTCTTATGGCATTAAGCAGAAAGACACTGTTATAATGAAGGACTTATACGCTTTAAAAGATCAACATATACTTCTTCATTGGTAGGTGGCAAGGTGACAAGGGAAAGCTTCTCCTAGTTGATGGCCTTTTTAAAATATATGACACTCATTTAGAAGTATTCTGCATGTCTGTTATTCTTATTTAGAGTAAACAAATGTAAAAATAATCTTCGATTCTGTCAAGTCTCTTTGACCAATCTCAGAGTATAAAATGACACAGACTGACAGCACAAACGAACATGATTTGCATGTCTTGTCATCTTAGATTATGGTACTGGAAAATAATTTTCCTATTATTAAAAAACAAACATCAAAAAAAAATCACATTTTTGTGTGCTTTTATTTTATCTCAGCATTGAAAGTTTTGTAACTCTTCCCTAATATTTCAGGTGAGCATAGTGACATACCAGTCTGTAATAATATTGAATAAAAGTATTGTTAACTTCCAGTTCATTTTTTTTCTTTCTTTTTATGTCAGCATTTCACAAGGTTGTATAAAAATGAAAGTAATGGTAAAAATATTTTCAACTTTTTAAAGGATCATAAAAAAGATTTGGTTTAATATTAGAAGAAAAGTTGCTTTCATTTTATTTTTAAATATTTGTCTGTGTGTTTCCAAAACTCCTCCCATTCCAAAGTGGAGATCAACTATAACAGAGGCAGTGGTGGTAAAGAGCTGCCCAGGGTCTGGGACCCAGTTTGCCTGGATTTGAAGCTTGGCTTCACTGCCTACCAGCTGCATGACATTGGACCAAGTACTTAACCTCTCTGTACCTTAGTGTTCTCATCTGTAAAATAATAATCATTATAGTATCTCCCTCGAGTAGTAGTTGTTGTACAGAGTTAAAAAGTTAATACATGTAAAGTATTTAGGTGTGTACTATGTAAGCACTTGCTATTGTTATTAAGCTAACTACAATATAGTCAGTATGGTATCGGATTATACTAAATGAAATGACTTTATGGATATTTTTACACTGAATCCTCGCAGGATCACAGTTGGTTGAGAATCTACCAAATTGTACCAAACCGTACAGAATTTGAGAAAATGCAGCCCCAAGGGCTTGCAGATCAGTGGGTGGTTTAGATCCCTGGCAACAGGTTAATTCACTGGCTAATCCAGATTCTTCCAAAGTAAAGAGTGGCATTTATTGCTTGATTTTCGCCATTGCTACGAGATATTCTGATTCAGAGCCATCCAACATTTGCTTCCAATTAGGGGGTAACTTTCCTCTTCCAATAATTAAGGTGAGGTCACCAGAATGAGTGTTGGCATTCACTTCTCCATAGAGCCCGATAATAAAAATAAAATTACAATCTTAGCTTTCTTTTTTAAATAAAACACTAGCCATTAAACTAATTGATTTACATTCATTTAACATTCACAACAGTACTATAATATAGGTATTAGTGTCTCCACTTTACAGGTGAGGAAACTAAGCCTAAAAAGGTTAAACAAATTGCCCTTTGTCATGCAGGATGACAGGCAGCAGATTAACAGCTGTGGTTGTTTCACTGCAAAGCCCCGTTTCTCACACGTGTGTACAGAGCCATCCTGAGTCTCCTTAAGGGCATACCTGTTGAGTGGCTGATTGAATAAATATCTTTAAAAGAAAAGATTTGGATTAGGACTGTTGGGATGCAGCAAGATGAGTCTGAACCTTCCTGGTCCCTTAAATTTGATGAAGGTCTACCATTGGCTCTAAGAACTGAAGTGCCTATTTTGTTCCCTGAGTGGCCGCCTGAATTGTGTGCCTCAAAATAGCCCCACCATACCTCCAAAGTGTGGCGGTGGACCACAGAGAAGCACCACACCTTGACCTTCTCGGACGGACACTGTGCTTCTTGTTTTGGTTTCAAAGTCTTCAATATCTTGAAAAACAAAGAAAAGCAAGTTTAGAACTCGTTATTTTGCCGAGAAAAATGTTTAGAAGAAAAACTTATTGTTAACAGTAATGAACACTCACACTTGTCTGACCAGAAGTTTTAGTGATGGTCAATTGCTGTGCTCTGGTTATATTTCTCAGAATTTTGTCTTTCCTTCTTTTATTTTAATTCAGTTAAACAGAGTATATGATAAAGACATTTGTTAACAAAACTCACTTTTTGTTTACTTTTATTCTCCCAGGCAACCTGTAGCCCGATAGGAAATCTTTTAAACCCAGCACGTATTTACTTTTCCTTGCCAAGGAAGGTGTGATTTAAAAAAGGTATGTGGCAAATGTTCTGCAGTCTTCTAGCATCTAAGCTTAATGGTAACCGTTTTGATGTGGGGATGAAGTCTGTGAGAAATTAGCATGGAATGTTGTGAGGGACAGAGTTTTATGTGATTGAACCAATGAGAAGAAAGGTATATTTTCTAATTTCTGTTGATTTACTCCTTCACAAAGTAGCTTCACGGTCTTTTATGAAGTGTTGTAATTTCCTACAACACCAAAGAATCATAGATATTCAGTGCTGGAAGACAGCTTACTAGCTATCTTGATAACCTATCCATCTGAGCTGGAAATCATTCAACATTCCTAGAAATGGTCACCCAGCCTTCAGGAAAGGCTAATGTCTGAACCTTAGTTTCTTCACCTGTAAAATCCCTTTTATTCATTCATTCATTCAATCAGTCATTCAGTGATTTAAAAATTTTGTATTAAACCCCTACTAAAAGATAGGAAGGGTATTTAAGGGCAGAAGATATATTGGTAAATAAAGCAGACTTGTACCTTGCCCTTATTGTGCTTACTAAAAGGAAAAGTAGAAGGCCAATTAAAAAACGTGTGTGTGTGTGTGTGTGTGTGTGTGTGTGTATAAAATATACACATTGCGATAAGTGTCATGAGGTACAGAATGCTAGTTGTCTACCAAAATCTACTCTCCCTTCTTCCATAGTAATAGATTTATAGAACAAATAACTACACTTTTCTAACCAAAAGATACATTTCCTAAACATCTTTGCAGCAAATAGAGTAAGCAGAAACTTCTCACATATTGTGAAACTTACACCTATTACGTTTGAGAGGAAATATCCAAAAAATTTAATGTTCTCCACCTACCCACCCAATATCACTACCATCTAGATGGCCAATGACATGAAAATATTGAAGGTAAAAGACCACTAGCCTGGGTGCTTGAGTGACTGCATGGAGCAGAAGCACAGCTGATCTTGACCACCTACTTTGCATTATTATATTAGATATTGGTAAATTTCTATCTTGTTTGAGGTATTTTGGGGGGCAGGAGTATTATAAGTTTAATAACTCTTATATATGCTCTACTTTTAATAATGAAAATATTTGCCCAAGATGGACTCGGCTTCTTCCCACCTAAATCTCTTCCCCTTCCTCTTCAGCAGTCATTAGCCTTACATCTGATTAGGATCTAGAGTGCCTTGTACATTACATTTCTTCTAGAGGATTTTTAAACAAATATTCCCTCTTTCTTCTTTGGCCATAGAAAGACTAAATCAGCCTACATATGTTGGTACCATTGATGTGAATTATTGCCCTGACTTGGGTTTGCATCATTTTACATGTGACTCATTAAGAATCAGGCTAACAAACTGAATTTAAAACCAAAAATCAATATATTGATTGTTTCTATTTCGAGCAGTAATAACAGGTGAGGATTTTAAGGGGGTTTTTTCCTTAATATTATCATTGAAAGTTCCCATTAAATTGTCATGACATTTTAATGGTCATGAAAACAAAAACTGTCACAAAGGAGTAGTGAGAAATTGAATGAGTGTATGAAATTAACAAGCTTTCGAATAAATTCCGTGTGTCACATTGTCAGTGTTCCACGCTCACAGTAACATCAATCATGTTTTCAGTTAATCGGAAGCCATTATAACACACTGTTGATAAGACTATGGGTACTTTAATATATTCTGTGTTCACTTCCACTTAAATAGTATCCACTTGTAACATAATTTCTCCATGCCTTATGATTACAATGGGGTTTCTATTAGCTGACATGAAAGGAAATCAACCTCTTTCAGAAGTCACCCAAGCTCTGTTAGCAATCAAAACACAGTCATTTGAAAATAATACTAGTTCACAGGTTTTAATTAATAATTCAGATTTTAAAACTGTTTAATAGCACACAGATCATAGACATGATCTAGTTTTGCTTTATCTAAATTAAGTGAATTTAAGTACCATTTCATGTGAATGTACTTTGAACAAGATCTGTTTTAAGTATCCAACCTGTATTTCAAGTACCTTTCTGCTAACCAGAAACATAATTCAGATTATTTTGAAGCAAGGTTCACTGAAGGTAGCCATACATGCATTCAGTGAAATTTTCTTTGCTCTGTAACACCTTTAAAAACTCCAGATTTATTCTTCTTTAAGGAGAGGCCAGAGAAAACCACCTTTTCCTATTTTTGTCCTATCCATTTTTTGCTTAAGAGAAAAATAGCTTAGTATGAGTCGTTCCCTGAGTCTCAAATTCTATAATATTTGGAAAAATTCCCATAAACCAGAAAGGTGACCTGCCCAGGATGTCCTTGTGCCCAAGGTACAAGTCCTGCCGTGCTGGTTGCTATTAAAGACCCCAGTTGTCGAGGTTGCTCTCATTAAGCCATTCTGATGACCAGGGCTTATTGGATCCTGTGGTTTTATTGCTGGTTTTGGAGGAAGCATTTGGCAGTAGCATAAGCAAAAATGCATTCACAAACAAGGCTCTGTTCCAAAGGCCAGCAGGAAGTGCCTGAGAATGGCTCAGAATGAGCTTTAAAGAATTACTGGGCCATTTGCTCTCTCCTGGAGCAACCAAGGTGCAGTGGAGGGAAAAGGGTCACCAAAATGTATTTAAAATTAAGTCCAAGCAATGCTAAGTATTGCAACGCCTAATTGTAAAGAGAATACATCTTTGCAGCCACCACTTGTAGGAATGAATCTCAGCCCAATTAAAGCGAGAAAACTGTGTATTTGCTGCCAAGGCCTGAGGATCACAATCAGAGGATGTGCTTGGCGGTGCCAGCCCCTGTCACAGAAGGAGGCTAGTGGTTTGCCAACAATCATAAACTCGGAGGAAGGCTGTGGGTGCCCAGAGTTTATTGATCCCGACCAAGAGAACAGCACCTGAAAAGATAGGGATAGGAAAAAATATTCACCAGGGAAAGGTCCATGCTTCAAGCAGGACATAGTGTAGTTGAGTTGGCCAAAGTAAAAATAATACTATTAATTGGATCTTTCTCTATTTGCTGTGCATGAATTATTTTGTTTTAGTGTTTTAAATCTTCTTTATTTTTCTTTCTTTCTTTCATATATCAAGAATAACTACTAAGTGCCAGACACTCAGTGAAGCAGTTTCATTGAATCTTCATGATGATCCTGGAATATAGGTACCAACGTCACATTCATTTCACAGAGGAGGATACTGAGGTTCAAATAGGATTAGTACCTTACTGAAGACCGCACGGTTTCTATTCATCAAGACAGAACTGAAAAGGAGATAGTCTGGTTCCAGGGCTCACATTCTCAAACACCAGGTTATTCTGCTTTCCAGATGTTGACTGAGGTCTCCCTGCCACTTACAGCATATAAAATGGCATAAACTGCCATTCCGTTTTCAAACAAACAAACACAAAAGCTCAATGCCTTTCCACAGGGTTCTGCAGATTGCTGGGTTGGGGTGGGGAGTGCTGTATTGCTAGGTGTTAGAAATAGCTCCCTTTCTAATATCCTTGCTCCTCTGAATCCTTGGTTTTTTTTCCCTTCAGATGTGGTTCTTGATTTACCTCCACTCTTGTGTCCCTGCAAACAAGGAACTTAGCCCCTTATCTTGACCTTCATACATAGATATACCCCCTCAACACACACACCCTCACACTTGAAGCACCACCATTATCATACTTTGTGCTGCTGTTGTCAAGCTTATTGATTTAGTAAGATGTGACCCAAACACCTTAAAATCAAATATTAGGTATTTGATTCTTAAAAGTTCTTTTGCTTACGTCTGTTCTCTCTCTCTCTTCTGCAATTTTCCCACTACAGCCCTCTCTTTGAAGAGCAAGGGAAATCAAAATCTTCCCATTTTCCTCTGCAAAAAAGTTCACCTCCCTCCAGCTCCTACTACCAACTCAGAAATTGATGCATCTGCCCTAGTTCACACTGCTTATAGGAAAAGGAAATAAAATTCAATTCCATATATCATCTCTCTAGAGGGCATTTGCTTAACCACC
This sequence comes from Orcinus orca, assembly GCF_937001465.1. Classification (NCBI taxonomy): domain Eukaryota; kingdom Metazoa; phylum Chordata; class Mammalia; order Artiodactyla; family Delphinidae; genus Orcinus; species Orcinus orca. Next base: position 14,589,935 of record NC_064568.1, read on the forward strand.
AGGCTTAACTGCCTCTCTAGCTAGAGCTTCACCCAAGGCTTAACTGCCTCTCTAACTAGAGTCTGACCCTAGACACAGGCCATATGATCTGCCCTCAGACCAGAGACAGTGCTCGTTTTCTCTCTTTCCACACCTCAAAAGCAACTTCCATTATGTGTTACTTTGAGGACATTAAATCTGATTTTCAGCTCTAAGATTTCTTTTACCCTGCTCCTGGCTTTCCACCAATCAAATTTTGTTTCCCCCCTTTGCAAATCCTTCTGAAGAAGTCTCAGCATTGAGATGTGGTGCTGGAGTAAACAAGACCGAGGAGCATGTGTGTGTGTTCACCTTTGTGATGCAGTTCTCACGTTGGAGGTACGTGTTTTGTTTTCACCTATGGCAAAAATATCTTGTTGGAGGAGGAGAAGCTGATACTCTTGCCCAGTGAAAGGGAAATGGTGAAAGATACCAAGAATAATTCTCTAGTTCTGCATTAGTCTTGCAGAATTCCCAGATATAGTATATGCAACTTTTGCAATCAAAGTACTCTTTTTGAATCTTAAGACAAGGTAAGGTAATTCTGATTTCATATCTCCATTAATTTTCCCCTTGGAAGAGGACCACTCATGGAGAATACCAAAATTGTTCATGTTACTATTTCCTGTTTCCTGGTGGTTTTGAATAAGCTGAAGTTCTTGGTACTGTAATTAATTTTCCCAGATCTTTATTAAGTGGCATACAAAAATATCTCTACTTAGACCAGTTTCATTTTCCACCATCATTTTCAAGATGCGATATACTCAGTTACAGAGTTTGTGATATTACTGTGTTTCCTAGCACAACTCAGTAACATAACATGACATAACCTAATAAAGCACAGTGATATTGTCAAATTCTGTAAAAGAGGCAATAGCTAAGTCTTGATACTGGACATAAATTTGGAATGGTAATATGCAAGCAGGAAGTAAAGAGATATTTTAAGAGATTCTGGTGTCAAATCCATTTACAATCCAAGTTGAAATTCCTCCTTTTGTGGTATAAAAGTATTTTTATAAAATTCATAAATAAATGGAGAGAAGTGAGTCGTTTCTTGGTTTCCTGAGAATAATGAATCCACTGAAAACCATTTTCTTATGGTGTTTAAGAAAAAATATATAGGATAATAGTCGGGGTGGGGGGATAGGTTTTTTCTATCAGCCCAGCATCAAGGTTTTCAGAGTGAAAAGCATTTAATAAACACAAGTAAACAAATATGAAATAATTGGTCTATTGTAATATACATGTAAGACTGGATTTGAAATTCTATAAATGGACTCATTTGTCTGATTAATGGTGGTAAGAACAGTGTCAGCTATGACTTAAAAAAAAGATACAAGTTTTAGGCATGACCTATCCTCTGTCTTGCTTATTAAGTTTGCATATTCCCTATAGTTAAAACTAAATGAGAGAAGCAGAAGTGAAGGATAGAGTGATGCAACTTTGATAGCATAGGATAGACTGGATGTGAGAGGACTGAAGAGTTCAGATCTTCAGTGTTTCTGGAAAGAAAAGAAGCAGTTTAAGTAGGCATGCAAAGATTAAACAACCCACTAACGAATTCCCGACGAGGTTATTAGTGATAGAACAGAATGATCAGACTGTGACCAATGATCAGAACGATTAAGAACACAGGTTTAGGATCAGACTGTGTAGATTCACATGTTAGCCTCACCGTGCTAGCTGTTGATACAGGGCAGATTAAATATTCTCTATCTCAGTTTTTGGCTCTTTAAAATTAAGCTACAGGGAATTCCCTGGTGGTCCAGTGGTTAGGACTCCACGCTTTCACTACCATAGGCTGGGTTCAATCCCTGGTCGGGGAACTAAGATCCCGCAAGCCTTGTGGCCTAATTAATTAAAATGAAGCTACCAAGAGCACCTGTCTTAGAGGAATAATCATATAATGTCTTTTAAATGTTTAGAAGATGTTAAGTACTAAATAATAATGTTGGGGACTTTGTATTATTAATGATCTACCTACATATCACCAAAAGGAGGTTGTTTAGAATTTTTTAAATAGGTTTAATTTTCTGTTTTCATCTCAGTCTGATGATGTAAAAAAACATATTTTCTTGAAGTCTGTTTATGGAACTCCCTTTTCTGCTCACCCAGTGGCCAGCCCAAATGCTCAGTGAATAAATGAAAAAAAAAAAGCCTAAAGTCAAATTTTATTCCAAGCACTGCCACATCACATTTCATTTTACTACAGAGAATGTTTCGCCAACTTGACAGGAGTTATTACATGGAGGGTCATTGAACCTCTCTGCCCAGAAAGCTACACAGCCCAGCTGGAGGCAGACATAACCTCTTGGCCTGGTGTGTGAGTAGCCAGAAAAATCCTAGGCTGCCCTGCTTCTTCTTGGTCTTGGATTGTGCCTTTTGGCACCTACTCATTTTCCCATCTCTTGTTCTACAGGGAGGATAGTGCCAGTACCTTTTTAGTCAATTATCTCTAAAGAGATTTCTTAGGGCTATTTGTGCTCCTTGAGATTAATGAATGATACAAATAGTGCTCAAGTGCAAAAAGAGGAGTATCTGGAGTAGGTCAAGTCCTCAGGTGAATAAAGGATGCACTGCAGCATGTGGGAAGATGTGGACTCAGCTGTGTGTGGGGGGGGCGGGGGGAGAGAGATCAAGGTAGTCTTTTCTCCAGAATAAACATTTGAGGATTTTGCTAAGGAGCCGTGAGTGACAGAGAAAATACATTCCATCGTGAACACCAAAGTAGTTAATCCAAAGGACACTGGGGTTTAAATAAATTTCAGTTAAACATTTGAATGCGTCAGTTAAGAGCTTGGAGGGTTGCAGTGAAAGGGGTTTCTAGTACAGGGGAAGGGAATTCTTATTTACTGACATACTTCCCAGTTACTGGAACTTTATAAACATAACATTTAATCTCCACAGTGACCCTGAGATGTAGCTACTATGACACTATTTTATAATAAATAAACATACCAAAGTTCAGAAAGGTTAAGTAACTTGCCCAAGGCTACACAACTAGAAGACGGCCAGAAAGGGACTCCTACCTAGCTCTGACTCTGGAAGCATTTTCAGCTCTTCAGGATACCACTCTGGTCATTCCATAGAGAGAGAGGGAAAAAGCAGAGGAAAGGGAGAAGGGGAAAAGAAGAAGGCAAAGCAGAATTTCTTTTTTATCCAACAGTCTTCCTGCCTTTTGGGGAAGAAAGTCCTAGCCTGGTACAAAAGTCTGCACGTTGTAGCAAAAAAGCCAAACTGACCGCTGGCCCCCCGCCCTGAGGTCTGAGGGAGTTTGTCCAGAGCCTCAGCTGTAATTACCTCCTGTCCCAGATCATCAGCAAAGGGGGCTGGAGTATTAGTTTTGGTGGAAATATGGTGAACCTGTATCCTTTCAGGAACAATCCCACTCTTAACTCCCTTTTGACCCACTTTTGTGATGCTCATTAGAGTAAAAGGGAATGATTTCCTTGAAGTAAGTCTCCAGGATCCTTGATAAGAGGGATTAATGTGAACATTTACAGCAACCAGAGTCCTTTCTGACAGAGCACATAATAAGCCCTTTTATTCATTGTGATGGTTTAATCAGAATGTTTGATTTCAAAATTTGCAACCTATGTAGAATATAAAAGGTGGAGTTTTCAAGGTAATGGAGCTGAGCCCCTGGCTAAATGTGTTACTACTCCTGTTTATACAAAGAGTGTGAAATGAGAGCACTTTTTCAAACACCTCGCACACACTTACGCTCTGAGTTTACCAGAGTTTTTATCCTACTGACTTCAATTTGCAAGAACTTGCACAACTGGAATTAAGGAGTTGACTTCATGATTGTTGCTAAATACTGTTTTTTTTTGTTGTTGTTGTTGTTTGTTTGTTTCTATCAAATTGTTTTACTCTGAGCAAGGTCTTTGGAGTCACAGCTACAATCTGCATTTTCTTTGCAGCTTTCACCAGCTCGGCCCTCAGGGAAATTGAGGGTCAGTGATAAGGACTTTTGCATGCATTGTCATTTAGAGACAGAGAGGGAGAAACAGAGAGAGAGAGAGAGAGAGAGAGAGAGAGAGAGAGAGCAGAAGCCAGAGCAAGAATGTGCACCTATTTTAAATAAAACCCCATTCTTTTCCCAAGCACTTTCACTTCTATCATCTTTGTAACTACTTATAGTAACCTTGACAGGTGAACAGGAAAGATACTACCAATGTACAGGATAGGTATACTTGGTTCTATGGGCAGTGCACTTAAGTGTTATACAAATAAATATTTTTAAATTTTAATTGCTGTGCATTGCATTTTAAATTTTCCTTCTATTTATGATGAATGACACCAATTTTCTAGATACAGTGGTGATAAGTATGTCCGTTTAAACAAATGTACTTAGTAAAAAGTCAAAGCAATTTGATTGGGAAAAATAAATAATAGTGTATGTGGTACGTGGATATTTCAGACCCCACAAAAATAATGTGTAGATGCCTGAAGTTTGGGGATGATTTAAGAAAATGGGCTGTTTGAGCTCCAAAGGATATGGTGGATCAGGAGACAGGACACTTTTGAGAGAACCAGAGTGGTCTTTGTTAGGAATGAGCAGGGATGTGGTTGGGTGGTAGGGGTGGGGGAAGAAATAGAAACAAAAGGAAAATCAACTTACAGAATGCTGAAGGACTTTCAGAAAAAAAACAATTCAACTTAAAATGGTTTGTGTTCTTGTGTCAATATACCTTTCCTCCCCCAAACCTCCACAAATGTTTTGATACAAACCAAAAACAATGTGAATATATTTAGCAGTGCTTTATGTGGGGGACAGAACTAAAAGTACCATCCACTCTTGGGTCAAAACCAGGGTGAAGAAAAGAGGGAAAACTGTAAGAGGTAGTGCAGAGACAAAGCTGGAGCTGGAAGCAATGGTCAGAATGAATATCTGTCTACTGGGATATGCAGGAATCTGGACACTGATTTTCCTACAGAACAGTGAGTAGATTTTATTTAGACTTTAAGAGGCAGAAAGTGCCAGCTGACAGGAGTTTTGTATAAATGAAATTGGTCTGAGTCATAGTACTTGTTTCTGACAAAGTTGAAATTGGTTCTTTCAGTCTCAGCCTCATTCTGCCGAATCTCTCAGGATCCCTTTAAATAGCTGCATCTCATAGACAGGTGCTCGAGAAGTATTGGTTGATTTAATACACTAAAATGATAAGTGATTTGCTTGCATTTCATTATAATTTATTGTAAGAATCTCTTAAATGTAGAGTTTGTTCATTAGTTCATGTATTCGTGAAATTATTTATTAACCCTACTCAACTGCAATTGCATGTATGACTTCCTTGTACAAAATGAGTATATAGGCTTGTTTTTGTATTCCCAGTACATAACACAGTGCTGGCACACAGTAGGTACTCAATAAATGTTTGATTAATGATTAATGAACTCAGAGAAATAAAAAACGACTTTAAATCACTTATTAAATTATTTAAGCCTCCGTATGATATGGTCCTTCTTACCACTTCTTTTCGTCTGTTGTTCAGGAAACTCCATACACAATGAACATTTTATTTTCATGTTTCTCAGAAAACAATAGGTTTCCTTCCCTTTATGGTCCTCGGCCTTTTCCTTTCTTCTGCTTGAAAAATTCCTCCCAGATCCCTGCATCGCTGGATTCTTTCTAACATTCAGATTTCCACCTACATGCTACCTTCTTAGGGAAGCCTCTCTTGGCCAAACAGTCTAAAGTAGCAGCTCCCCATCACTCTCTATTTTTCCCCCAAAGGTCTAATCACTGTCAGAAATGATGATTGGTTTAATTTATTTCAATTGTTGCGAAATAGACTATAAGCTTCAAGAGAAGAGGGACCTTGTCCTCCCTCAGTAACTAGGTCAGTGCTCACAAAAAGCAGGTATTGAACATGTTTAATGAATTAACAAATAATTGTAACTAAAGCAAATGTGTGAATGCAAAATACTACATATGGAGTCCAGCATATATTCTTCAGGAATTGAGAGGATAAGAACAATTTATCTTGGATCATAGAAGATTGCAGAGAGCAGAGGCTAGGATGTATTCTGAAAAATGATGTTGTAGCCAGACTCCAAAATGGCCCGCAGTGAACCTGCTCATGGTATCCACTTCCTCCTCTAGTCCCTTCCCACCACATTTTACTAGAATCGGTCTGTGTGACCAACAGTATGGCAGAAATCATGGCACATCACTTCTGAAGTTTGGTCATAAAAGATCATGGCCAAGGAGAGAGAGACAAACCCATGAGCAGAGGGGATGTTTATTTCTTTTATATAAAAGGAAAGAGTGTTCACATAGTTGAAAGATAATGTTTGGGCTTTGGATTTAAATAAGCCTGTGTTTGAATTCAGCTCTTGGTTTTATAAACTGTGAGACACTGAAAAGTTTACTTCTCAGCTCTTTTAAGTGTTACTTAATATACTTATTATCTGATACCTAAAGGATATTCAACAAACGTTTGCTGAAAAGAAGAATGGATGGGTGAATCTAATCTATAAATATATGTTATAATAGTTACGTTATTGGATTATTGTGAGAATCAAATGAAATGCTATAAGTAACCTGTTTAAATACTATGTCAAATAGTCCTCAATAAGTTATATGGTTACCTAATAAGTATGTACCATTATTATGCATATTTTGCACATGAAATGCTAAACTCCAAAAGCTTAAGAAAACTTGCCAAAAGGTCACTGAACTAGTAATTAATTGTTGGAGCTAAGCTTCAAATTCCAAGGAGCTACAGTTTTTACCACAATGCCATAATGCCTAAATGATGACCCAGTTGATCTAACACATTCTAATTTCTGCTACAGTCATAATCATGTTCATTGTTTGATCTGGGTCTCTTCGCATGGCAGGGACAGAAATTTACTTAAAGCATTCTAAACTAAAGGAGGGGGCAGGTATAAAGTTTTCAAGAGAAATCATGCAGACAAAGTACAGAAACGTGACTGAGAACAGGAAGGCCAAAGGACAGCTGTTCCCTCCCTCCATCTCCTTTTTATTTTTCCAGTCGTCATGGTCTTCGTCGTCTCTGCTTTTCTTTGAGCATCTGCTCCATTCTCTTCTCTGCAGATCAGTCTCCTTGTATTTACTTACAGTTCATGCACCCTTAAAATCTCAGACTGCATATTGTTTTGGCTTATCCTAACCGCTCTATACACTTCTCAGCTCTTGAACCTACCATGAAGTTTGCTTGTGTCTCTTATTTGAGATTTTTGAGATGTTTAATGCCAGACAACTGTGACTACAGAAAAGAGGTTATCCATCCAGCAACCTAGGTTTGCTCTTTTACAAGACAAGCAGAAACTGTAATTATCATCTTCAGCATAATGATTAATCAAGGAGATCACTGGCCAATTGCCTCAATTAGGTATTTCATTTATTTTAAGGGTAGAATAAGTACAGTCCAATCACTTACTCAGTAATCAGAAACAACTGAAAAATAACATATTTGCTCATAGAAATACTAGGGTCAAGTATATGGAAAACATAAAATTCCTGAACTGCTATCTTTGAACTTTTACATACCTTCTTACCTTATTAGATAAGTCTCTGTGACCTTTTTAATTAAAACTGTGTAATAGATGTAAATACCAACAGATTTCTTGAATTTTCTCACATTATGACTGTCACTTAGAAAACCAAAAGTAGTGTGATTCTTTCAAGGTATGATTGTAGCAGCCATTGTAGCTCAGCCCATCTAGGAAGTCACCTGACACTTTGGGGGACAGTTACAGTTAAGAATTTGCTACCTTCAGCACTTGGGTCTCTCTGCCTGAAACTGCTCTGTGGACTTCTTTATTCCATGAGCATAGTATGACTTACATCCCCTGTATGCCTGCTGGGGATTTCATGTCCTCAGGAGTGACCCTCAACCCAGGAGGTAAGGGAGTTGGTAGGTAACAACCCTAGCTTCCTTGCCCTGTGGTGGAGCAATCGTGTGGTGTGTTCTGTACAGCTTCTCAGCCCACTGTACTTAGCCATAGTTGCCCACTGTAATAACCTACTCCTGAGCTTCCTTTTTGTGGGTTTTCTGTCTTTCCTTTATACTTTCCTTGTCCTTCACCATGCTTCCTGAAATTACCTTCCAAATATACTACTTCATCCAAATCCTTGTCATGAAGTCTGGTTTTGAAGAAAGTCAAGCAAACAGAAAGAGTATACCACAGACATTTAAAACAAGTCTTATCTGCCAATTTATTAAGCAGCAACTCTTTGCCAAGCACTGCTCCAGAAGCTGAAAATGCAGCAATGAACTAAATAGCCAAAGAGATTCGTCTCCTGTGGGAATTCCATGTTTCTCTCATTTTTTTTTTTCTTTTTCATGGCACACATGGAGTTTTCTGAAGCTTCACATTAAGTTTGAACAGCCAGTTTCCTTATTTCTTCATAAAGCAGAGAATATGATGCCTTATAGAAACAAAATCAATTTTTGTTTTTCTTTCAGTGAATTATTGCCTAAAACACCAAATAATGGGACTGTATTGCTGTTGTTACCACTATTAAAATGTTGACGAGAGGTAGAGAAACTCATGATGGTATTCAACAGCCCAAACATGCTGCAACATCAAACATCTGCCCTGAATCCATCTTTGGTACTACATAGTTAATGGTATAAAATATTCAGACTCACCTCTGGACCGTAAGAGGTGCTGTGCTGCATAGTAAGTACAGATGGAGCCTCTGGATGCTTTGAGTCTGAACCCCCGTCTGGAAGCCACAGGCAGGCAAGGCAGTTGGCTCGCCAAAACAAAAAATGTTCTTGATATTCTGTTTTTGAAAAGTTCTCTTGCTTGTCATCACAGAGTCACTTACAATCAGGGAGTCAGTTTTGTATTCAAGAGGTTCTCTTTCTATCAGCAAAGGGTTTATAGGCACTTTCACTAAATTGCTTCTCTAAAAGAAGTAGTCAGGATCTCATATGCATTGGCTTAAGGATATCTCTGCCTAAAGACAGAGGAATGGCCTAGATGACCCGCTAACAGCTCTTTATGCCTCAGAATCTGTGAAAATTTCTTCTAAAATTTTGGTTCACATTCAAAGCATTTTTGGTTTAGATCATTGAAACTTAGACTCTCTTTACTCATCTAAAGAAGATATAACTTTTTAACATACACTTTCACATACATCATATACTTTCATGTGTGTGTATGTTTGCATATATATATTTAATTATATGCTATGTATTTTATATATTACGCTGTTCATGATTTTGTATATTAATATATCTGTACAAGCATGTCTCTATTTAGTAATTCAGTAGATCCTGAAAATAATGTAGCTATAGAGCCAGTGCTGCTCTAATTTTAAAAATGAGACAATTAGGACTCAAAATACAACTTGCCCAAACTCACACATCTTGTAAGTGATAGAGCCAGTTCATTTAACTCCAAATTTCTGACACTTTCCAACATTTCATGCTGACTTTACATATCTTGTATTTAGTCTTCTGTACTTTTCCCCTACCAGTAAATTCATAATTAATTTTCTCCAGATAAAAATGTAAACACTTAAATTTAAACAATAATAGCAAACTAGGATCCTGTGAATAATAAGCTAGAGCATTATGTCATACTTCATTTTTTTTTTTAATTAAAGGAAAAAAAACTTATTCACACACGGAAACATCTCACCGAAATGGATTTTTGTGGGATCTTCATTCCTATTGATTAATTAGAAAAGCATTATGGAATAAATGGTTAGAAAGCTTGGGTCCCAGGATGAGCCTGACCTCAAACATCCCTGTACCATGTCCTAGAAAATTACTTGATCTTTGTCAGCTTCTGCTTATTTATCTGTAAAATGGGTTTATAGTAGTTCCTGCCTCTTAGTTTTGCTAAATGATATGAGATTTTGAGTAGATGCTCAATAAATGTTAGCTATTCCCATTGGCAGAACGCATCTAAAAATATATTCTGTCTCTTCAAGGACTCAGGAAACTATGATGACCCACAAGCTAAATCCAGTCTACTGCTTGTTTTTGTAAATAAAGTTTTATTGGCACACAGCAACACACATTTGTTTATATATGGTTGCTTTCACGCTGTAACAGCAGAGAGCTTGGCCTGCAAATCAAAGGTATTTACTGTGTGGCTCTTTACACCCCTGGTCTACCCCTTCACCAACACTCCTTCAGACTAATATCTCTATTAAGCCTGTCTGATCTTTATGTGACACAGCCAGGAAGAGAATCTGAGAAAGGAAATTGAAAGTACCCCAGACAAAGGTAACTGCACCATGGAGCAGATAAAAGCCAAACCTAAGAGTGTCAATATGAACTGGAGATATAAATCCTCAGGCATCCAGCGATATTAGAAGAGTGGTACTAGGGGGAAAAGTTGAGAAAGTTGACTTTTAACAGCTATGATCCCAGGCACAAATTAAACTTCTTTTATTTGAAAAACTAAGCTGCTTCAACCCACAGTTTTTTATTAAAGGTATTTATGAGTACTCTTCCAGTCCCACACATATAAACCATGCACCACCTGAGCCAGGCCACTGCACGTTCAAGCTTTGTGACGCATATGAAGCAAGATTTACCTGCATTACAACAGTGAAAGGGAAATAAATTCGGTGATTTCATTACTCTCTGTTCAATGAAATCCTTATTTTATTGCTGAGCTTTGACACTTTTTCCAGAACCTCAACTATCTTTTCTCTCACCCACTAAGAAGTAGCAGCAGCACCAAAAAATAATCTGGACATCTGGATATTGCATTCAATAATTTATTGGAATCTCAGTTGTACTGCTACAATGAAAGTAGAGGAGATAAGAACTTTACCATACAACAAATAAAGGAATTGGAATAATAGTCTTTTTTTTTCTCTCTCTCTCTTCAAAATATTAAATTTTATCAATCAGAATCTAACAGCTCTGGGACCAAAACATGCTTTGTTGTTAACAATATCTCAATCACACGTATTGCTTTTCCAATACAACTTTCAGGGGACTGATTTGTGATAAAGCTGATATAGGAAATGCAGAGGGGGACAGACATATAGCCAAATAAATCAGGTTAAAATGAAATTGATGGAATGGACTCAAAGGCAACTCTTCACTCACTTTCTCCAGTTTCGATGCTGCGTTTGGTCTTAATGGCTGCCTTTGAAACCTTTGTATCTGACCTATTCATAGGAAGAATAAAGCACCGAAAACTACTAAGATCTAGGCAGTGCTGCCTTTTTAAAAGTTTGTCTTTAGTTGATAAACAGGCTTTCTCCAGAGGAGAAATAATGCCCTGTGGTACAGTCTTGAGCTTTGTAGAACAGTTTACTGTGTCACCTGCCAGTGTTACATTCTCTACCAGGAGGGGCAGGATGAGGGCAGAAGGGAATTATTCAGGGTAATTGGAGTCTTTACTCTTAATTACTACATTTTACTGCCTCCACAGCAAATAACTACTTGGATTTTAAGTGGAAAATGGGCTCTGTCAACACTGGACTATTTAATAAATGAAAATGAGAAAATGTCACAGGACAGAAATGAGAAAGCAAAGCTAGGTGTTTACCTCAAGCTCCTTACAAAAATAAATTCTAGATGAATCACAGATCTAGATGTAATAAGTGAAATTACAAGGATACTAAAAGGGAATAATTTTATAATCCTGGGCTTTAGAAATGTTTTTGCATGTGTCACAAAACAAAAAAATTTAAAGGAAATCAGAGATACTTTGAATTACAAAAGTATCAATTTTACATGCTAAAATTTCTATAAGATAAAAATACCACAAGCAAAATTAAAATAAAAGTTGAAATATGTTAAATAACTTGGAATAGAGAAATATTAATGCACTTAGAATAAATAATTTCTGGAAATTAATAAGAAAAATCTGAACCCCTCCATACAAAACTAGGCAAAGATCATGTGTAGGAAATTTGCAAAAGAATTTTGAATTTCTAATATGCACATGAAAAGTTCAATTTTATTAATAAACCAGGACATCCAAATTAAAGCCACAAAAATTTGTAACTTATCAGATGGTAAATGAAAAGCAATATATACACTTGAGAGGAACTGAGGAAACCACATACTCAGCGATGCTGCAAGTATAATTTGGTATAACTGTTTCTTAAGGGTTTTTAATCAAGATATATTCACATGTGAAATGTAAAACTTACATTCCCCAGCAATTCAACTTTCTAGTATCTACTCTAAGGATATAATTGGTCAAATGAGTAAAGGAATATATAATACATGGTCATTATATCACTGTCTAATGAAGTCTAACTAAGCCCGTTAACAGTGAGTTACTTAAAATAATATGGTAAAGTTCATATAATCAGATACTACGTAGCCATTTAAAAGTGTGTGTATATCTATCTATATTTCTTGATGCCTAATAATTGGAATTATTTTGGATTTATTTTGGGGACCTCTTCTTTCTTTAGAAAATTTCACTCTTGGTGACTTCAGCCACTCTTATGGCTTCAGGTAATATTTATATGCAATATAGACCTTCACATCTAACTATATGACATCCCTAAAATGGAACTCTTAATTCCTTCCTCAAAGTAGTTCTTCAGTCTTACTCATACAAAACACAACTATCCATTTGACCATCTCTGATATCATCTTCTCCCTCAAAATTGATATCCCTCCAGCAGCAAACATTATTAACATCACAAATTCCTCCACAGTATCTCCACTTTTCCTTCTCCTTTGCTACCCTCTCACCCATGGTTTCCTCATCTATTCAATAACATCTGAACAACTGTATAGCTTCCCAAACTGTTCCATCACTTGCATAATTACAGTCTTTTATATGTTATCACACATATTGGCCAAAGAAGTTTAATTAAAAATTAGATTATATAATCTATTAAATCATGAAAAGATTAAATTAGATAATAAAATCAATTAAAATGAGATCATGCAATCGATTTCTTAAAATTGTGTGGGGTCCTATTGTTCTTGGAACACAATTCAAAATCCAAAACATGGGCAGTGAGGCCAGCATGACCTGATCCCTGCCAACCACTTCAGCTTTCTCTCATACCATTCATTTTCTTCAAAAAACTCCACAATGTCCTTTTTTTTTCTAGGTTTGGAATGTCTTAGTTCCTTTCAGCCTCTAAGTCTTTAAATATGTTGTTCCCCCTACATGGAATTTTCTTCAGTGCCATCCCTTGTATCATTTATAGGAGAGTTTTTGCAAATTAGCCCCAATTCCTCACCTCTCACTATACCCACATTTTTTGCAATATGACTTTGGAGGACCTTTCATCACAAGCATAGTCTACTTTACCGCTGCTTAATCTGGCCTGGCCTTACAACCAAAATGCAGCAGAAGTGACAATCTGCCAATTCTGAGCCTCTGCTTCAAAATAGCTTTGTAATCTTTTGCTCACTCTCTTTCTCTTGGAACCCCACCCAGCCACTATGATAAAAGCTGAGACTAACCTGCTGGAGCATAAGAGACTCTGTGCAGAAGAACTGAGTCAGTCCAGTTGCCCCAGCCTGTACTGAAAGGACGCAGCAAAATCAGTAGAGCTGCTTATTCCATCCCCAATATATAAGTGAGCACAGATGAGACCAGAAAAACCACCTAGTAACCCAAAGACTTGTGACCAAAAATAAAGATTTACTGCTATATACCACAGGGGTTTTCTCCTTGTTTGTTTAACAGCATTATTATAGCATTAGGTATAAAAAACACAATGTATCACTGATATTGGATAAACTCTAGTTTTCATCCATCAGAGATTTCATCCATCTTGAGTCCTACTTTCCTGCACCACCAATAAATAACCCCTACATTTTAGTCTCTCAGAATTTCTTCAACTATTTATTAAGGTTTTTATGCTATGTATATATTTAGATGATCCCTTTCCCACTACATACACAGACTCATCATGGCCAAGGACATGTGTGTTTTGTCAAGCACTGTACCTTCAAAATATCAGAGTGCCTGACACATGATAGTAGCTCAGTAAAAACAAGTTAAATGAATTCATAAATATATGAATATATCTTTGTAATATATTGTTCCTGAAAAATAAGATTAAATTTTTATTTCCATCCTTGCATAGAAATAGAATAAACTTTATTTTATTCATGTGATGAAATACTATACAACAGTTAAAAGGAAAGAAGGAAACCAGCATGTAGAAATATGACTAAATTTTAAAACTTAGTGTAGAGGGGGGAAAAAATGTTGCAAAAGGAATTGCACTCTGATATCATTTATACCAAGATTTAAAACAAAAGGAATAAAACACAAAGCCACACTTCAAAATATAATAATTATGAGGAGAATATGAACATCAATAAGTCTATTTATATAAAGAAAAAGAGTGAAAACCTACTTCAGTATTTATTAAGATCTCAATTTTGTGCAGACCAACACTACTGAGTTAAGAGAATAAATAAAAATATAAACATTACTTTTCTTGCTTTCAAAAATATAAGAGTAAAGGGTATGGCATTACGATGCTGGGCTGGGTTAGGTGAGGTGGTGTGAGAACTGATGCTGAAGGGGTTTTGTCAGCTGACAAAAGAGAATGCTTGAAATAGATTAATTAGATTAGACCATCCACATTGTATCCATTCCTATACCTGTCTCTAAATAAAATTTAGCAGTCCAGTGGAGAAAATGCAGAAATTAAGCATCTGACTTCCCAGATTTATCCAAACAATGCCTTCTTCCAACAGGGAATCTTTGTTAAGGAGATGCCCTGGGAAGATTATTTAAGCCCTGGACTGAGCCAAACACCAATAGGATTTAGAATGGCCCAATTTGGAGGTTCTCACAGATGCATTTCACCAGTCTCTGTGAGTCTCCTCAAGTCATCTTGACAAGAAGGAGCCCTCTTTGCATGCAGTTTTACATGTAGTTTGGCATTTCCAAAATCTTATTCCCCAGAAGTAAAATGAGCATCTTAGTCAGGAAACTTGAATTTTAAAAGAAAGATCATTACTATTAAACTTTGAGAATTCTGAAATCCAGACACTTTAGAGAAAGAAAGTAGTTGGACCATTCTATTACTGATTACTACTGATGAGGGAAAAGGCACACAAAAAGAAAATCACACACCTGTATGCTTATCCTTGGAGGACAGCACACAGTCAGACTCAGGAAAAGTGAATTTCAGTACAGAAGGAGGGTGATGACATGTATTTAAAGAGAAAGGCAAGCTGGGTGATGTCTAAAAAGTGGGAATAGGTTGTGAGATTAAAAAAAAAAAAAAAGGCCAAGACTTTGAAGACTTTGTGGGGGAAGAGAAACCCAACACAGTAACATCTTTGAATTTCATGATTACTTCCCTTCCTAATCTTAATGTTAAGTGACAATAAGGTCCCACTTGATGTCAGTGTTTACGAATTAAAAATGAGACCAGTTGTCATGGTTGGACTTTTCTCTGGGTGAAAATTCTGTTTTGGATTTCACCATGGTTAGGTTTTCACCAGATGAATAAAATGAAGGAAGAAATGAGCAGTTGAGTCAGGGGTAACTGGAAAACAATGGTTTCAAAGGTAAATCAGGGAATATAGTCTGGTTAAAAACAGAATGATGACAAGGGGTGGGAGAGGGACAGAGGGTAGTTGTTAGGATTAATAT
Source organism: Orcinus orca (assembly GCF_937001465.1). Lineage (NCBI taxonomy): Eukaryota > Metazoa > Chordata > Mammalia > Artiodactyla > Delphinidae > Orcinus > Orcinus orca. The sequence continues at coordinate 14,605,505 of NC_064568.1, forward strand.
ATTATGGGATCCAATGAGTCGCAGTGTGGTTGGAGTCCATGGACTATAATAGGGGCAGTGAGCTAGATAGTTAAGAAGTGGTGTTCCAGAGTTGGGAAGGTTGAAAAATTAGATATGAGTGAAGCTTGGCATTTTAGATAGTGACAAGATTTTGGAGTCAACTTGACTGGGTGGCGTTTGGCTAAGGTAGAGAGATGAACAAGGTCAATGTAAGATAAAAAATCAAGGAACTGAGAAATCAGGTTATTGAATACTGAATGCTGAATACAGTGTAAGATGAAATGGCCAAGAGTATGACAAGAGTGTTTTGGTGAAATTAACAATAAGCTAGGAGGTAAAGTCTCCAAGGAATGATGGGATGATCTGGAATGAGAACATGAAGACAACATGGGTAGCATAGTCTAATGGCCATGATCCTAGTGACTGGGGCATTACATATGAGAGGAAGGTCATCTAGAAGTGGCATTGAGGAAAAAGGGGCACTCTATCCTCATTCACAGACTGGGTAGTAAGAGGACATGGTACACACTGCTATATTTAATATAGATAACCAACAAGGACCTACTATATAGCACATGGAACTCTGCTCAATACTCTGTAATAACCTAAATGGGAAAAGAATTTGAAAAAGAATAGTTACATGTATATGTATCACTGAATCACTTTGCTGTACATGTGAAACTAACACAACGTTGTTAATCAAGTATACTCCAATATAAAATAAAAATATTAAGAAAAAGAGGACCTGGGAGAAAATAGTCACAAGTTTGGCGGAATACAAGAGAAGCAGCATCCTCAGATGAAAGCCAAATTTCAGGTGATGCAACCCAGTGAGGAGGAAGTCAGCAAAGGTTAAGGGTATAAGGATTCGGCTGGTGACTGACTTCGCTTCATGAAGTCCAGGGAAGAACTTTAGCAGCTGGGGGAGGGTTGGCAAATGGGGTCAGAAGTGGGAACAAGCAGAGTTACGTGTAGATGAGGGTTTGGGCAGTAAGGGGTGACCTTGGAACTCTAGACTTATTACAGTGCCCTATGTACAGCGCAGTGGATCCCCAGCATATCAGAGATGGTAATGTCAAGGCAAATACGGAGGCAAGGATACGTGCTTGGGGATGCGTGGTGGAGGGTCTTGTCGAAACACCCTCTCCATTTCTGTTGGGAGAGCGTGGAGTTGAGGGGAAGGGACCTTATTTGGAGCATCACAGACTGACGTTTCCTTTTGTTAACTGCAGAAAGAGAGGTGGAGGGCAGAGATGAGATAACCGGGACCACAGGCCGTAAGATGCTTCTTTAGGACACCTGCCACTGGGGATGCTTGTGTTGAAAGCCTGACTTCTGCTGTCAGTCAGAGCCACGTTTAAAATCCTGGCTCTGCCGCACACTTGCTGTGGGAATTTTTTTTTTTTTTTTTTAACATCTTTATTGGGGTATAATTACTTTACAATGGTGTGTTAGTTTCTGATGCTGTGGGAATTTAAGCAAGCCCGGGAACTGCTTTTCCCAGGACTTGGCTTACTGGATACGTATTAACTTTTATAAATATTCATATTTATGTTAATAACCATAGTCAAGGCCCTAAACCTTCTAGACGTGCCAAAAAGAAATGTCATAAACTTTGATGTTTGACTCAGCCAGATTTTGTTCCTTTTTAAATGAAAACACTAGGATTACTTTCTAAATGAATCCTGAGAACAGTACAAAGACAAAAACAGAAATCTGAGAGGCAACTGGTGGGGGGAACAGCCCCGTAGCACAGTTGTTTACATTTGATTACTTTTGCTTAAAGCTGATGAAATAATTAAAATAAATCCTTTGTGCTCAAGGGATAGAACCCTAGTAAGATAAACTCTAGTAGCTCTTATGGATGGGATTTCTGGAAGAATTAAATGAGGGTTATATAATCCCCATTCATAAAATAGAATTAACTTATGCAAACAAACTCATTAATATGCATGTGAAAGTAGATCTGTCAACTTAAGTATTCTCAAATAGGTGGGGAAACACCCTGCAGTTGACTCCTTAAGTCATGCCTGCAGATCTAGACTTTCTCGTTTGCATTTTCTGATGTCATGAGTAGAAATTTCTGACAGGATTATAGTTTGAAAACCTATTGTTTTGGTTGATGCTCAAACACATTTTTTTCTTGTTCTATATTCCAAAGGCATTGATATATTTTTTTAAGTAAGCCTATAGTTATATTTGAGCAGGTGCACAAACACCGAAAATAGAGTTTACTTTGCTCACTGCTTCCACCTGTGTTTGTCACATAGTAGATGCTCAATAAATATGCATTATTTGAATGTGGAAATAAATATGTTAATGGCCGTCTTAGAGTTTGGAAATATAGATTAACATTTGCTTTTCCCCTGGATTTATGTAGACCATATCATAGCTGCCTTTTTATATCACCTTGGGTTAACCTCTATATGCTGCTATTAGATTGTCTTTAGGCACTAACATAAGTCTTATTTTGAGACTGTATTTCCTGCTCAGTATGGTATTGAGGCCAGCAACGTATGTGTCACCTGGAAGCTTGCTAGAAACTTAAACTATTGGCACCCCGCTTTGGCCTCTTGAAACAGAACTTACGTTTAATAAGGTCCCCAAGTGATTTGTATGCATATTAAATTAACATTTGACAAGCACTAGTTGAATGATTAGGAAAGTGGGTTATAACATCAAGAATCTCAGGCATTACATCTCACCTACACTATTTTCTAATGACCCTAGGCATGTTACTCCACTTCTCTGAAGTTAATTTTCCTTGTCTATAAAACTGGGTTTATAATGGTAGCTTCTGTGTTACATGGTAGTTTGAAGGATTAAAGTAAATTATCCTCTTTAGCTAGAAAGAACTGTTGAGAAGGTTGTGACCTCCTTTTAGGAACATATATGTAAGCATCCATCATAGAGGATGTACTCCGTATCTTAAAACTTGAAATGCTTATGTGCCTTATTTTTATAAATTCCCATCATTCCCTGGCTCCTACAAGAATGGAGAAGGGGGTAACATAAATGTAACACCACCAGTTCAGGAAGCAGAACAACTTTCTTCCCAAACCATCAATCTCGGAAGTATAGGAAAAGGCACAGGCTCATGGAAGCACACCAAGAAATGTCCAGGAAAAATATTCTAACCTAGTTTTCTGAAATAGGTAGGCAGGACCTCTGGACTGAGTTATGCTTTGTGAGCCTTCCACCAAGAAGAGCCACATAATATGTGAATAAAGCAAGCATTGGATTCACCTGAAGTTTGAAAAATTTAGCAACTCATTTCTATTGCCTGTGCAGAGGACCTGCTGTGGTGGTGTTACAGCTATAGCCAGAGGTTGGTGAGATTTGCAAATAGAGATAGTGACATTGGCTACAGTGATAGTAAACTAGGCACATAGTTCGGGAAGCCTCTTAACTAACGCTATGGAAGAGGCTTAAGGAGTATCTAATGAATGTGAGCTGTTATTTTTAAGATATGATATAAGAAGTCACCGTAAGAAACCCAATGTTGTAAGCATTTGAGCAGGTTTGTGAGGGGAATGTGATCCACTGAATCACCCACTTTGCTCTTGAGGATTCACAAGAGAAGCTTCTCTCAGGTTCTAGAGTCAGAGCGATTATGCTTATAGGAACAATTGGCATGTTTTTATCCCCTGGAAGATATGAACCCTTTTTTGCCTTGGCCACTGAAAAGCTCAAGTTTAGTAATTGGATATGACTTTATGATATGAATTTTTATTCCCTTTTTATTTTACTTGAGATATTTTTCCCCTTGATTTTAGCTGACAAATTGAGCCTCAGTTTTAATCCATATCATCTATTTTAATAACTCTCAGATATCAAGACTAATTATAAGACTGCTGTAATTGAGTGTGGCATTTGCACAAAGATAGACAAATATAACAATGGAAGAGAAAAGAGAGAGCCTAAATGCAGTCCCAAGCAGTGGGTGTGCATGCTTGATTACCTTCAGAGATGGCACTATAGAACTGTGAGGCAAGGGCTGCATTTTTAATATCTTGGTTGGCTCGATTGGATCCCTATGAAGATATATATATTGAACCTACCTTGCACCATGCCAATAAATAAATAAATAACTTCCAGGTGCATTGCAGTTTTAAATATGAAAGACAAGACAATAAACTGTAGAAGATAATATAGGAGAGTATCTTCATTTAATCAGGGCAGGATAACGTTTCTAAAACTTTTTATAAAAAAGCATCATTACATATAGGAAACAATCGATAAATTGGACTGTATTAAATTTGAAAATTTCTGTTTATCAGAGACATGATTAAGAGAGTATAAAAAGGCAAGCCACAAGGTAGAAAAAGCTATTTCCCTACATAAAACCAACACTGTGCTGATATTTAGAATCAGTCACTAAGAAAAAGAAAGATAGCTCAATAGAAAAATGATTTAAATTTTTTTTAAAGCGGGGGAGGCTTTGCATGTAGCCAATACACATGTAAAAGGTGCTCAAGTTCATTAGTTATCAGGAAATGCAAATTAAACCCAAATGAGATACCCTTACATATCCTCCCCAAAAGCTAAAATTTTAAAAAGACTGACAATACCAAGTGTTGTCAATAAAACATTGCTGGTAAAAAGATAAATTAATAAAACCACTGTAGACAATAGTTCGCATTATCTTTTAAAGTTGTAAATATACATACCCAAATGCCCTATAATTAATTCTACACTGTGGTATATACAACAGAGAAATGTATACACAAATGTACTGAAGATAGATACATGATTATTCGTAAAGAATTATTCATCTTTGCCTCTAGAAACAATCCACATTTCCATTAAGAGTAGAAGTCATTCATAAATTGTAGTATGTTCGTACAATAAAATATTATATATCAATGGAAATTAATGATCTACAGCTACCCACAACAACATGGATGAATCTCACAAATACTGTCAGCTACAAAGCCAGACTCAAAGGAATATATATTGTATGGTTTTATTCATATAAAATTCAAAAAGACAATATTTAATTATATATTTACAAGTCAAGATAGTGGAGAAGAGAGAGAGAGAGTAGTAACAGGAAGGGTAGACCAGGGGAGGGCCTTCTGGAGTGTTCCCAGTTTTCTGTTTCTGAATCTGGTTTAGTACTGCTTCACTGATCTATGTATGTTTTGCAATTTTCTTGTATGTGTTTTGCTTCTTGGAAAAGATTGTATATAAATTAATACGTTAAAACATGATGAACATTTCCAGAGGTTGCCACCAAATCCTCTTTATCATTTGAATTTATTTTTTAAACATTTAATTCTAGTCTGCTATTTTGGTAACACATTAATAATAAACCCCAGAAAATAGTTCATCTGATTCTTTAGTACAAATAAAAATTTTGCTGTGATTCCTGACCAAATTTATAAATCTCAAAAGCAAAATCTCTACAGGCTATGTTCAAAACTTCCTCAAAATAATTTGTCAGATAGCATAAGAGTAATAAATAAGCACTTCAGCTTTGGGTTTCTTTCTCAGTTTTACACATCAGAAAATCTCAGTTTTGATCGGATGAATACCTTACTTTCTAACGTTGTCTTCTCCCACCCCAACTCTTTGCCTGTGCACCTCGAATGTACAACTTTATTCAAATGGACCAAAGACTAGGTCCTGCTGAATATGAGTAGAGGTGAGGGATAAGAGAAGGCCTGCATTTTTAAAAAGTATCATTTCTGATAAGATACATAAATAGATGTCCAGCAGTGATGATGAAGAGAAAATGAGGCTAAAACATTGGATAATCCACTCTCCTGTTGATTGAAAAAAATAAAAATAACAGTGGCTTGCTGTAATTCAACCATGCAGCTGCTCTGAGTCCATTTGTTTAAGGCTTAGATTAGTTTTAAAAGCGAAGACAAACTCTTCTCCTTTTTATGATACCCACTGACGGTTATTACATTAAGATAAATTAAGAATATTAAATCCATTGCTACATTGTTTAGTGTTGTTTCCAAAATGATCATTAAAAATCAATACTAATTTATCAGATTTCTTTTATTTAATAAATTAAAGAAAAATATTTCTTTACCCACTTTGTTTAGATACTTTTCTGATGTACAAAAAAAAAAAAAGGTTAAAAACCATCTAGCATTTACATTTATAATTAGATACGCATTACCCACTTAACACACACTTCACAATTATCAGAGCCTTTACAGTTTCCAAATGCGTTTTTAAGTGTTATTTTTAAAACCGCTTCTCTTGAGTTTTAATTTGCTTTTCAGATATAAATGCACTTTGTCAGTATATCTTCAGGATCATGTATAACTGTTTTTATATTTCTTATATATGAAAAAATATTAAAGACATTCTGAATTCATCAGTACCCAATGAAGATTTTAAAATTTATTTCTAAGATGTGAGAGGGTTTTTGTTGTTGTTTTTCATGCTTGTACAGACCCTGGGCAAGAGACAGAAATAAAAATACACATCACCTACAAATATACAGATATCTTAGAAATCCTTCTCGAAAGAGCCAAAGGCCTTGATATCATTACTTTTACTTGGAGACCTTTTCTGTTGTTCTCTGACAATGGGTTTTGGATTCATGTGGATTCTGTTTTACTTCCTCTATCTACAAATAAATGTATATTTAAAAATTATTTTCAGATGGAGATGTGAGAAATTCTAAGTCTGTGGTAGGTTGGTGACCTTGGACGAGTAACATAATTGCCCCACTTTGAATTTCTTCATCTGTAAAACATGGTTTAGGAGAGCTTACAGGTATAGAATAAAGATGAACAGCATTGCAGATATAAAACCCTTGGCATTTCTCTGGAAAAAAAATTATGGTGATTGTAAATGCCTGCATGTTTATAACCCTTTAAAATGAAATATTATTGCATTTTAACCTTGAGCCACCTAAAATCAACCCTGTGACACGGAGCAAGAATCCCTTAACCCCGTCCTACAAGTGTTAGAAATGAGTTTTGGAACATCCCTAAATATGTGTACCGTGGTTTTAATAATATTAGTAATATCATTAATTTATCAGACTGATATTTTTAAGGGGAAAAGTATGTGGCGTTTTCAAGCAACGTTCTATAAATAACTTCAAAATTCTTAACATCAAAGTATTTCCATGGTTCATAGGATAAGTACTGAAGTCCCAAACTTGGGCTATTAATAGTTGCATGGGCAGACCTCTGCCAAGCTCTCCATCAACAACTCAACAACAATATATCAGGTGCCCTTACCCACTGCTCTACATGTAATCCTAAGTATTTGGGCCTTCAGTAAACCTACATAAAATGGGTACTACTGACACCTCCATTTTACACTTAAATTCACACCTGTGCACAATGTCACATAGAGTGGGGAATATTTTTCAAACATAGGCAGTTCATGCCTGGTACCTCTGCCTAAAAGCTTCATGATATGAGGGAGTTCTGCAGGTTTCTCTGTCATCTCCTAATATCACCCAATCATTCCATTATTTGTAGATTAAGCTTGGAAATAAAGGGTCTCCAAAATTTGGATATACCTGGCTCCAAATTATGTTTCAGCCTTGTCCTAGAAAACCAGTTATTTCTAAATCATGGCCTTTCACATTCCAGGCACCCTGGCCTTGGTTTTGCCATTGCCCTCTCATTTTCTCTAATGCTTGAGACTTGTTTGCATTTGCATTTCCTCTCACTCTCCTGTCAACCTGAAAGTTCTCCTCCACCTACTTTCTGTGTTTGGAACACAAACTAATATTCCAAGGCTCAGTTCAAGCCCAATTGCCTTTGGAAGGCTTCCTTTGCCCTTTGTCCAATCCAGACAAACTTTACTACTTCCTTCTCTGGTCTCCCTTATAGGTTACATCTCACATCATCTGATGCTTTTTTTGAGGAGGTACAGTGGGCAGTAAGAACTTGGACTCCAGGTTCTGATTGCCTGGGTTTGATTACTGACTCTGCTACTTATGTGTGTGATTTTGAGCAAGTTAGTTAATTCTTCTGTGGCCTCAATCTGCTCATCTGAAAATGGGATTATAGTAACTTCATAGGGTTGTTGTGTAAGGCTCACTGAAGTTAATTTACATAAAAAGCTCGGAACGGTGCCTGCTATATAATATGTACTATGCAAATGCTAGCAATTTCTTTCCTTTTTTTTCTTGCACTCAAGATTTCACCTGCCTGCTCTGTGAAGACAGGGAGCAGCTATTTCTTATCTATCATTTAATCTTTACTCCCTAGCACAGTGCTTGATGCATATAAATAAGGTGTTTTCTGGTTGCTTGGTGGATGAATAAATAAATAACCATTCATTTATTCAACTAGTCTAGCTTCGGTCTAGCTAGGCTAGGAGGCTCCAGCAATAATGGAACAAACTTATGTGAAATGGTATCTGTGATTAAATTTTAAATAGTGCAGGACCAAAAAAGCCCTATTCATAAGTAACGTTTATCCCAACGTTGATCTATTCATTGGTAGAGTTGTATATTATGAGTGTCTAAAAAAAATACAGCTCAGTGAAATCATGGATTTCTTTCAAAATGCCTATCTTTTTTACTCAAGGATGACATTTTAAACAGCAATGACAGATGCAATGTTCTCTGACACAAGTAAGGAGTAATTCATTAACATATGTATGAAAGGAAGGAGTCTACATTCAACCTTTACCACCAAAGTCCTTGAGAAATAAAAGAAATTCAAAGCAGCTACAAGTGTAGCTTGTAAAAAGTCAAACTGGTGTTATCATTCAAGAATACCAGGGTGATAACAGGACCTTTTGATGACTAGACACTTGCTGAATTTGATTTAGGGTTGAGGTTGGGTAGAGGAAGAAGAGAAGAGCTTAAATTAGAATCTATCTGAGAATTTGGAATGACAGAATCTTATGTGGAAGAACTGAAGGAGACTTTTGCAATTAAATAGTTCAAAACATACTTTTGATAAGTCCACAGAGATGACTGACTTGTCTGAGTAACATAGCTGGTTAAAGACAGATTTGATTTAGGAGGATTTTTCATAACAGAGTTTTTTTAATATTTGGGCTGCATTTCAAGATGGTTTCATGGTGGGATGATTCAAGGTGAGGCAGACTCTAACAGGCTGAGTCTAATATAAACTCCAAGGGTGCTTTTGAATTTCTGAACATCAGGACAGAAGTTGCAAACAAAAGTCATCAACTACCTAAATGTATTTACCTACAGAGTCTCTCCCATGGACAAGTTAGTTACTGAAAGGCTGTTCATAATTCATTTGTTCTGAAGGTCAAAGTGGCACTATACAGTTGACTGCCAACTGGTAGGAAGCAGAGTTGTTGACACAATTTTATTTTGATGTATAGCTTTGTTCTTACCTATGGAAATTTGTATTAGGGCTTCTGGACCCAATTTCTCTGTCAAGAAGAAGATCAAATATCTTATATTAAATGTTTAGTGTCTGTCTTACTTTGGGCTCCTTAGAAGCAGAGTCTGATGCAGAGATTCAGGGTGTTGATTTATTGAGGAAGCACTCCCAGGAGAAATGGAGGGATGGAAACTGGATAGAGCAAGGGAAGGGGCTAAGCAAGAAGGTGTCTCAGCTGTTGTCTAGCTCCATCCTGACCCCATGGGGAGTCTAGGGCATGCATTGAAGAACAGGGGCAGCTGTGGGCATTAACAGCTGGGCCCACTGCCCGTTAAAAGGGATCTGGACCCGGCACCAACAGCATCTACCACCAGGCTTATTGTGAAGGTTACTGTCCTACAGATATTGCTTATTATTTCAGCAATGATTATACCAATAGCAAATGAAATAAAGAAAAAAGGTCCACATAATTTGTGTGGGCAGTGTTTGAAAAGGACTGAATACCTTAACACAAAAGCCATAAGTTTTAGAATCTGAACTTTATACTCAAGTTACAACTGGTTTTCTAACAATATACTTTTAAAAAAATCCCAATCTCAGTGAGCCTCAGACTTCTAATCTGTAAAATGGGGACAACAATAGCATCTTCCTCTTATGGTTGTTCCACAGTTCAAGAAAGGTAATATATGTCAAATACCTAAAAGTCTTGAAAACAAGGGAACAGCTGGTCTGGAGAAAGTTTTAAAATGTAAACTAGATTTTTTTATGAGTAACTAGCAGTTTGAAATATGTAGATGTTTGGCCAACTTGAGAGAGGAAATGAAAATATAAAAAGAAGAATTAGAGTTACCGTTTCCTGAGTGCCTATAAGGGACCAGGGGTTTCACATTCATTACCTCAGTTAATCCATTTCACTGTCCTGTGGATGCCGTTGTAATCCTCATTGTATACATTTCATAAAAGAGGCTTAATATTGTTAAGAGGTGACCTAATATCATACCACTGGTTGTTTTACAAAGATAGAATTTGAACTCAGATCTGTTTGTATTGAAAATATTAGCACTTGACCACCATTGTTGCGATGTTCAGAAAGGTACAAAAGCCTTTCTAGCAAAATAAACAATGTTGAAAATTTATGAAAGTAGTGGTGAGAACTCAAATTAAGTTGAGGGTGCGGCTCTTGCGCTTTAGAAACTTTCCATTTGGTTGGAGACTTGCATTTGGATTCTACTTTTTCTGTGCAAAGAAACAGAACAGATACTTAATAAGGAAAACTTACTCTTTTTTTTTTTTGATAATCATGGGAGGAAAAAAAGCCAACTGAAATGATTACTTTTATTCCACTGAATTCTGATGATACCACTTTTTAAAAACTTGTGGTAAAATATGTATAACATAAACTTTACCATTCAAACCATTTTAAGTGTACAATTCTTTAGTATTAAGTACATTCGCATTGTTGTATAATCCTCATCCATCACCAGAATTTTGTAATCAATCCAAACTAAATCTCTGTACTCATTAAACAATAACTCCCCATTTTCCTTCACCTAGTCCATGGAAGCCACCATTCTACTTTCTGTCTAGGAATTTGCCTAGTTACTTACCTCATATAAATGGAATCCTACGATAAGTATCCTTTTGTGTGTGTCTTATTTCACTCAGCAAAATGTTTTCAAGGTTCATACATGGTGTAGCATGTAATAGAATTATAAAATTTCCTTTTTAAAGTGGAATAATATTCTGTTGTATGTTTATACCACATTTCGTTAATGCATTTATCTGTTGATGGGCATTTGGGTCCTTTCTACCTTTTACCTGTTATATGTAATGCCACTATTAACATGGGTATACAAACATCTGCCTGAGTCCCTTCCATCCTTTGGGGCATTTACCTAGAGGTGGAATTGCTGTGTCATGGTAATTCTATGTTCAAGTTTTTAAGGAACTGCCATGCTGGCTTCCACAGTAGCTGTACCATTTTACATTTGCACCAGTAATGCACAAGGATTCCAATGTTTTCACATCCTTGCCAATTCTTGTTATTTTCTGCGTGTGTGTGTGTGTGCGTGTGTGTGTGTGTGTGTGTGTGTGTGTGTTTAAAATAATAGCCATCCTCATGAGTGTGAAGCAGCATTTTCTGGCTCTGATTTGTATTTCTGTACTGATTAGTGATGTTCAGGATGTTTTCATAGAGAAACAAATTCCCAATTGGATATTTCTCTTCTATTATGTTCTCTCTTTTTCTTTCTGCCTCTCTTCTCTCTGTCTCTCTATTTCTCTGCCTCTCTCTTTCCCTTCCTCTCTTTTTGGAAGAGTAACCTTATTAATGAGATTATGCATATGCATAGATTTGCATGTGGATACAAATGTAATTTCTTTGAACGAAATTTCAGAAAACCTATTTTGCAAAATTAATATCCTGTATCTCTTAAAATGAGATTAGAAGAAAGAATTTGTAAGTGGAGTCTTCTGAGCTGTAAGTCATCAACACATTTTTTTTTTTAAATAGAAAGCTTTCTGCTTTTTTCCATGGTCTATGTCTTGACTTATGGTGGTTTTTTTTTTTCTTTTTTAAAGGATGTTTTTATTTATTTATTTATTTTTGGCTGCACTGGGTCTTCCTTGCTGCCTGTGGGCTTTCTCTAGTTGCAGTGAACTGGGACTACTCTTCATTGTGGTGCATGGGCTTCTCATTGCAGTGGCTTCTCTTGTTGCGGAGCATGGGCTCTAGGCATGTGGGCTTCAGTAGTTGTGGCACGTGGGCTCAGTAGTTGTGGCTCATGGGCTTAGTTGCTTCACGGCATGTGGGATCTTCCTGGATCAGGGCTCGAACCCATGTTCCCTGCATTGGCAGGCGGATTCTTAACCACTGTGCCACCAGGGAAGTCCCCATCAGCACTTTTCGATTCATCTTTAAGATCTTTGTGCTCATTTGTACAAAAAGTAAACCACTCAGAGTTGCATAATAGCAGTAGCAAAGCTAGACCTGGTATTTTCACCTTTTGAAAAGAAGTTATTTACTACTTGGAATGAACAACTTACTTAAGTAAGGTGGCGAGAGTACTTATGAAATACAGGAAATGAAGGGAGATACTTTATAGGTGATTAAAATATGTTGGTTATGTTTAGGGTTGATTCAAGAGAGAATTACACTCAACCAAATCTCTCCATGGACTTAGCAGGAAATGTTTCAGGCGTGGGACCACTACAGATACTGGACACGAAAGGCAGAATGATGTGGTTCTTTTTTTGTTTTTGTTCTTGTTTTCAAGTTTAAGACTTGGAACATAAGATCCTTTAAGTCTGCAGGAGAAAGATCAGCTAATGGATGTAGGCCATTCTTCTTTCTGCATGAATAGTAATAGAAACGATTTTAGGGATCAACAGTCACACACCTTCAACTCAGAAAAAGGAAAATTTTGTGAAGAGACAAGAAAGTCAGCAAGGACAGAAGAATTGATTTTCCCATTCATCCAAATGAAAGCATACAATTTCTTCTTAATTGAAACCTTTCCTCTTTTTTTAGCAAAGAGAAAATATGATTTAACTTTGAAAAACTTCTAGTTACACATATTTTTAAAAGCAGAAAAAAGGTGAGAAAAAATAATGTAGGGGAATAAAAATATATATTTTTTGTTTAAGAAGGGGAACAAAGAGGAGGAAATAGATGGCCATGTAAAGCATTAATTAATTTTGCATTAATTAATTTTGCATTAATTTTCATCGTAAGTATTCAGTTATTTTCAAGAATGGATAGAATCCATAGCTTTAGAGAAACTCCAGGGTATAGCAAATAAATGTGCTGTATGTGTTTTCCTTTGCCAGAAAGTCAAACTTATTCTTATGCAATCTGATCCAAATCATGTGTATCTTCTAGGGTTATCGCCTATCCAGGTAGGAGATATAATTCTTTTGGCAGGATCATTGACAGTCTATGGAGCAATTGTTTACTTCTGTAAAATAAGTTTCTTATTAGTATTTTGCTTGCTATTATTTTTCCAAGTGCTGGTCTTAGCTGAAATGCAGACATCAAGTATTGTGTTTATCTTTACCGTAAGGTTCAAGCAGCCATCAGCCTTTGTTCAGATTCCATTTAGCTCTATAAACTTTTGCATTATCCTTTGATTTCTGCAGATATAAATACATTCAGATACACTTAGTAATGTTTGTGTGTATGTATACATGTGTACGTGTGTATATATAGGACCACATACATATATGTACATATGTATAATGTGTGTATATTTATGACCGCATGCATATATATATACGTATGTGTGTGTGTACTTATTTCTGAATATGCTTATATACATATTCAGAAACAATGCCATCCCCAGAATGGTCAACATAGGGGAACTATGTGTAGAACAAGGCATATTTGGAACACAAGAACACATGTTTGGAACACAAGATTTGCAATGGGAAACAGACCCAATTGTTAATTTATATATCTAGTGATGACTAAAGTAGTTCTACAAGGTGGGCTTTGGACATATATTTTATTTTTTAAATTTCAAAATAATTACTTTTTCAAAGTAACAGAAGCATAGACCTTTTCATGAGGGCTGCAAAGAGTAGCTTCTCACGCTTTGGCCCCTGATATATCCTCTGAGGTGGACACAGGTAGGGATTGGGTCAGGGAGGGGGTACAAAAGGAGACATTTAAGGCTTCTACTTCATCATATCAACAGATGTAATTACTTTCAAACAAGGCTTTCCCTGGATCCAATATGAAACATTTCAGCCCCTGGAAACACTACAAAAAAACTATATAAGGAGCAGTATGTCTGTTGTTCATCTGCTAATGTCCCCAAATGTCACCAAGGTAATTATTTGGATGACGTTTTTGTGATGCAGCTGGACATTGTTACAGTTAATATAAAGTCTGCCTTTGGCAACTACTTTATTTCCACCTACATCAAACTGTGGATGCATGATCACTTTTCCTGGGAGAATACTTGCCTCCCCCAAAAGACATCTCTGCCCTCAGCTTTTGCTTCGTGTGCTCTGCATACTAATACCCAATGCAAAAGAAAAAGGAAAAAAGAGTAATATATATAATCTTTATCTTAATATGTATATCTGGAACTTTCAGAGATATTTCTAAATATAATTCACAAAATACAATAACACTGATATTTCCTTCCTTTTTTGAAATAGATTTCAGCTATCCTCAGGAGTCTGAATTCACAAAATGCACACTGTTAAAACTTTTTGCCTCTATAAATTCGTATTTGCTCTCAAAGAGCATGTGATTGGCAAACCTGGATTTTTTTCTACTATGATTATAATAAAAATATATTTTTAGAAACATAAAGATTATAGATTTTTCCCACAAACTCACATGCAAATTGGAGCTTCGCCTTCTGGCTCAGAATTGTTCCCAGAGGGTTGGTGGCCAGGCACTGGTACGTGCCAGTATCTTGATCTGTGTGGGGGCTACTGATTGCCAAACTGCCTCCGTCCAACCTGTAGTGATAGCTCATGGTAAAATCAATGTCTGTGCCATTTTGCTTCCACCTTCAAGGAAAAAAAAAATCAAATCATGTTTCTGATATACAGAGTTGACCACTCCTGTGTTAAACAACATGCACCTGTAATTCCTGAGACTGTTAAAATGAAACAAAACATGGTTTTATGTGGATATATCCCACCAGTTTCATCAAAGATAATTGTCTTCATGAGCTCTGTGATATCAATAACTATGTTATTTTGAAGATCTTCTACTCTTTACAGATTATGAACATTCACCCAAATGTGTACAAAGAGGCAATAGAACTCTTGAGAAATAAAAAGTAGACATTCAGTCAATAAACCTGACTGCCCTATTCCTATAGCAACTTTTCAAATAACACGTACCATACCTGAACACGCACAACTGATACTGCAAAATTGAATGTCAAAAATGATTTAGACAGGGCTTCCCTGGTGGCGCAGTGGTTGAGAGTCTGCCTGCCGATGCAGGGGACGCGGGTTCGTGCCCCGGTCCGGGGGGATCCCACATGCTGTGGAGCAGCTGGGCCCGTGAGCCATGCCCGCTGAGGCTGCGCGTCTGGAGCCTGTGCTCCGCAACGGGAGAGGCCACAACAGTGAGAGGCCCGTGTACCGCAAAAAGAAAAAAAAATGATTTAGACATAGAAATCCAAGAAAGATATATTAGAAATGGCACAAAGAAAGCCAGCAAAGATTTTACAATGCCAATTTGAGGCCGATAACAAAACAAAAATAACCAGAGTACTTTAGAACATGATTGTCTCTGTTAGTCTCTTACTAGGAAAATTAATTTCAACAGTATTTAGAAATACTGAATATTTTTCAGTATTTCTACAGTATTTAGAAATATTTCAACAGTATTTAGAAATGCCAAACTAAAATTATACCTTAACAAAAACAAATGCAGTTTGAGAAGTTTCTATTTTAGGCTGCAAAAAGTTTCTTGGCTTACCTATTAGTCAACAATCTTTTTGTACATGAATTAAGTATCAGAAAGGCCTAACAGTTATATTTATTTTCAAAGAAATATAAGATGTTTTAGAAATTGCATTTGGTCATTTTAAGATGAATGAATAGCCAGTAATTATCTTTAACTGGACTCACTTCCCCCACCTTGCAACCCCTAACTTCCATCAAAATATTCAGACATTTTGAAATAAGAATATTACATACTTAAACAGATACATTTCTAGGGCACAAGCTGTGTGTAGTCATATAAAGAATTTAAGAAAAGAGATATTTTAACCTCTTTTTTTTTTTTTTTTTGTGGTACGTGGGCCTCTCACTGTTGTGGCCTCTCCCATTGCGGAGCACAGGCTCTAGACGTGCAGACTCAGCGGCTATGGCTCACGGGCCCAGCCACTCCGTGGCATGTGGGATCCTCCCGGACCGGGGCACGAACCCGTGTCCCCTGCATCGACAGGCAGACTCTCAACCACTGCGCCACCAGGGAAGCCCGTTTTAAACTATTCAATTAAGATAATCAGTCAGAAAAACAAGTGAGAGGCCTCTTCCTATGTAATATAGCCAATTTCCAAATCATATTTTTGTAGGGTCTATGCCAGCTTTGCAGTTTCTTCCCTTATTTTGGTAGAGGTAGCTAACTGTAAGAAAGGAATGACATTTTATAGCATTATTCCAGATGTCATTGGCTTTTTTAGGAATATTCTGAAACATCCCGTGGAAAAAGTCTGGCAAATATCTACAACAGTAGAAAAGAAATACGGAGTTAGGTAATCTACCCTATTAAAGATGAGAAGTGATTGACCAGATATCAAATCATCCAGAGGTTTTGAACAAACTCTGTCACTTTTAAATTATTTAGCCAATTCTTGTGCACCTCAACGTCATTTTAATAAAGGAAGTTGAAAGACAGCAGTCAAAAATAGTATATTTCATTTGCCTGAGCTATCTGCCAAATTTTTTTCTAGAGAATTTGTTCGGCCTCTTGTTCTAATTTCAGAAGAAGAAAATGGCGAAAACTATTATTTTTTAGGCCTATCTGAAGCCTCGAATATTCTCCTTGCCAGCACTGTGATACTGTCTTACATGGTCTTTTAACCTTTGTGTTCCCTTTCATTTTCAATGCAAAGGCTATACAGCACTTAGTTGGCCAGCTCTCTTTAATTTTGGAATCAATCACTGAAATAACTGCTGTCATCATTATATGTTCCTAATTAAGCTCAGTAATTGTTTTTCAACACAAATTCAAAGTTGTTGGCTTAGCTGCAGCAAATGAATTTTTCACAGTATCCCCATAATCATTCTAATCACTATGGTACAATGATTATTAAACTGTGCATATAGATCAAGGGTTCAAGTCGTGGTGTGGGCTTTGTCCTAATTAATATGTTTAAATCAATGGAGAAATAGTATTAATGAATTCAAGTGATTGTCATACAAACGTTACGGATAGAATTGCATGCCCAGGAGAATTATCCCATGATACAAACTAGGAAATATGCTATAGATGATTATTTTAAGCATCTGCCTTAATATCATATTAATTCCATGAAACATATGGATTTGAACTAAAATCTTGAACTTTTTCTGGTGAACATCCTTCCCTATTGAGTAGTTAAGAATATAATGGCTGGGGGCTATATTTGTTTGCTGGCCTGTGATAATGCATGAGAGAGAGTGTGTGTGTGTGTGTGTGTGTGTGTGTGTGTGTGTGTGTGTGTGCACATGAGTGTTTTTCACAACTGAGCCTTGCTTTAGAATTACACGGAGCACTATTTCTGGGCCCATCCCTAGACCTTTGAAGAACTTCAAAAATGTAAATTTTTTAGTAGTCTCTCTGGGTGATCGTAATGTGCACTAAAGTTGGCTCCATTGACCCTGTGGAAAGAGTCCTAGGCCTAACTTTGACATTCCTTTGCTGTGTATGCTTGTGCAGGTAATGACTTCTCCAAAAATCATATCCATCAATTATAAAATTTGCACAATAAACATATCCTGCTTTATCACATGAGGTTGTTACGAAGATCAAGTGAGGAAATGAATAAAAAGAATAGAAGGGCAGAGTAACTACTTTTATGATTTTTACTCAGAGACCTAGAGCTTCTCCAGACTTAAGAATGTCTTTGTGACTGGAGTAGATTAAATTACAGAAAGGAACCTCCTCTTGTGACCAGGTCCAGAGAACATGTGTTAGAAATCCTCTATGACATTCAAAGATAGTGTATCTGATAGAGAGTGTATCCAACGTAAAAATGATTTATGTGTGTGTTCCTTCATTTTCCCAAATAAAAGATATATTCTGAGCTGGAACTAAGCTCATTACTATCTGATTTTCCTAAACTTTTTAAAGTCTAAGCAATCCTATCCAAGTACATTTTTGCATAACCCATTTTCCTTCCCTTAACAAAGCTTCCTGGTTAGATGTTAATTGCCATGTGTTGCCTGGTCTTTTAAAGAATAAAGAATGATCCTTTCGATGGGAAAACTTCTGTGCCGACTTGCCTGACATCTGTATCTTCTTGTTTTCTACTGAAATCCTGTCTGTGAAGGTGTTGACTCCAACTGTAAGTGACTTTAGGCAAGTTACTTTTAAACTGTTTCCAAAGTTCTGCTTTAAATATTGCTTATTTTCTCCTATGAGATTTCATTTGCTAAAGGAATTTACTAAAAGGAATAAAACACACCTTAAAGTCAACCACACCCTCACTTTGTGAATAAGGAATCCAATGCCAGGAGAAAGAAATGATTATTCCAAGGTCACATATGGAATGGATCTAAGTCAAAGGCTCTTTAATACGGCTTCACACTATATCGAAATAACCTCAAATAATGTTAGACTCTGAATCATAAAGATTGTCCCTCTATTTCATATACACACACACAATCTAAGATGAATACAGTTACGATGTTTTTTAAAAATTTAAGTTAGAAAGGATTATATTAAAACTAAATTTTGTATTTTGTTGCTAATGTGCATTGTCTGAAATACCTCTGCCCTTTGCTTTATTATCAAGAAAATTGGGTCTTAGTCTGACATTTAAGCATAAAAACTTGGTTTTGTTCTCACTCTTTTTTCAAAGCCTCTTGCCTATGAGTATTTTATACCATGATATTAGAGCCAAGCTAAACCTGGTTATGGGGATTGGAAATAAGAAGCTAAATTACCTGTCTTTAGCCTCCTAATTTTTACGTATGTTAGAAACAGAAGCCATTTCACAACACTGGAATTTGTAATCTCTTCTTTCAGTGTATTTCTTCATAGGTAATATTAGCAAATTGTTGTGAGAACCACTGTTTTATATCTTTCGGCCTGTTAATAAGCCAATAGACATTTTTTTATATAAGTACATGATTGATGATTTATCTTACTTATACTTAGCAAATGTTTCTTATTTTATAGGGATTCATACTTTTTTTTTCCTTTCTCTAACAAATTCTGTCAATCTTTAGGATCAATCAAATTGGCTTTCAAAAATAAAATTCCAACTTAAACTGCAAGGTGATCCTGAAAAATGTGTTAATCACATTTTTATATATTTAACCAAATTTTAAATTAAGTAAGATAATTCTGTATTTAAGGAAAACAAACCACCAACCATGAACTGGGTGAACCAATTTATAAGCTAAGTAATCTTCATCAACCAGATGGACTTTATTGGTTTGGGTGCCCTAAAGATAGGAAAGCTTTAATAAAGTGTAGTGAGACACAGTTTTTCAGCTCTTTTGTTGTAAAAAACAAATTCTGAAGTTCTTTTGACAAAATACAATGTAAAGGAGAGTTCTCTTTAACTTTGTGCGTTTAAGTCATTTAGCTAGTTAATCTAGACAATCTTAAGATCAAAGTAATTATACATAGAAATCTGGCATTTTTAATGGAACATAAAAATCACGCCAAGCCCGCTTATTTTGCCAAAATGGACTGAAATTGTTGCTTTCTGTGTGTGATGATTTAACTTAACTACTAAAAATTAAGACTTTAAAAAAATGCTTTTAAAATCCCAAAGCCAATAGTGATTTTAAAATCAATAGTGATTTTAATATTTATTCTACTTTTCCTATATTCACACTGCATACGCAGTTCTTACCAACAAAATATCTTTATGATTTATATAAGCATAATATATACATGCATATATTTTTTAATTTGTGAAGTCCACCCACAAGGTGGATCAGATTCTGCCTTTACTGCAATATTCTAAGAACTGAAACACTACAGAACTTTCTGCCTTATTATTTCAGAGGTAATATGTGAGGAGCAAATATATACTTTTCTACTTGCCCAGAATGAAAATTCCTTTTCTGCATTAGATGGTACATAGTTGTCTTCAACATGTTTTTCTAAAACCAGTGCTTTTTGGGTGATGGGACATGTCAGTGGAGCCACAAAAATTAGTCAGATAAAATAAAGTTTCCATCTGGATTAATTCCTTTTAGGGGAACATTTTCACAGGCGTTGTATATGGGGCAACTGAGGCAGTGGCTCCAAATTGTGGGGAAGGGAGTACAAAATGAACTTGTGCTTTATAGTCTTTCATATTGGGGAAACAAATCTTTTCCTGTCCTTTCCCTTTATTTTTTCTTCTTTTTTCCTGTATTCCTTCCCTCCTCCCTTCCTTCCTTCCTTTCTTCTTTCCTTCCGTTTTCTTTCTTTCTTTTCCTCTGTCAATTCTCTCCATAACATGGTGCTGCATGGCACCAATCTCAAGAATAACTGTTCTAAGCAGACCTAATCAATAAGTCATAATAGTGGTTGCTGCGGGTGGGGATGGGGTAGTCATCACTTGGCAAGTGGCATGAGGGAACAGTTTGCCGTACCAGAAATGTCCATATCTTCATTTGAGTGGTGGGCACGCAGCTGTATACCTATGTAAAAATTCTTTGAGCTGTATCCTTCAAATTAAGTCACTTTATTGTGTGTATATTTTACCCCGAAGACAAAGAAAAAAAACACGTGTGGTACTCAGAAGTAGAACTTTACCTATAATGGGGTGAAGGGTAACCATTAGCAGCACAATTCAGGATGATTTCAGATTTTGACAAATCCAAAGGAAAAATAACATCTTGTGGTTCCTGGGTAAAAATAGGACGGCTCAAACGACCATCACCTGGAAAAAGAAAAGAATTACACCACATGAAAAAACCTGACCCTGTTTTGAATGCAAGTCTGAATTAGACATCAAGTCAATACATAGTTTTAAAAACATTTTATCTTGAAATAATCGCAAACATATGGAAAATGTTTCAGAAATGGTACAAAAATTTTCTTTCCATGCCATTTAGAGTAATTTTGCAAATTTATGCCACATCATCCCAAATAAATTAGTTTATATTTCCTACAGAGCATACGATAAAATGATCAAAATCAAGGAATTAACATTGATTCAATAATAGCATCTAATCTTCAGATCCCATTTCTCCATTTTCCCTAATAAAATCCTTTATAGCAAAAAGATCCAGTAGAGAATCACAGATTTCATTTAGTTGTTTTCTCCTCTTAGTCTCCTTCAATGCAGAACAATTTCCCAGTCTTTCCTTGGTTTTCCTCACCTTGGTACCTTTGAAAATTACAAGGCACTGATCTGGTAAAGTTTCACTCAATTTGGGCTTATCTGAGTGTCGACAGGGTAGGGGTCCTGGTAGGAGCTGTGTGCTGAGGGTATGGGTAATAAAAAGGGTCTATAAAGATTTTAAAAAACAGTAATAAAACCAATGAGAAAACTGGCTCTTATTTTTAAAAATTATCACCATGAAAAAGACTGGTCCCCACCAGCCAGAGTATATTGATCACATTGTCTTGCCATCTTGTCCCTCCATTCCCCTCACCCACTGGGTGCACCACTTTGTCTGCTATTTCATTACAGTTAGATTCAGGAATGCTGTATGCTTCAGATTGTATCCTACCAGATAGTGCAGGACTTCTATTTGTCCCATTTCTGCTGAAGTTAACTTTGATCACTTGGTTAATGTGCTGCTGCCTGCTAGACTTCTCCACTATAAAATTGCTTTTTTCCCCCCCTGTATAATTGGTAAACATTTTGTGGTTAGGGACTTTGAGACAATGTAAATATACTGTTCCTTACTGAACATTTAAATTTTTTATTTATATATTTCTATCAGTATGATCTACTCTATCACTGTGAATCCATCGTTTCTTATTTTATTAAAGTTATAATCCATTACTATTTACTTTGTTGCCCAAATCATCACTGATTTGGCCAGCAGGAGCCATTCAAGCTGGTTTCTTCATCTTTTTGACATGTGCCTATCATTCTTTATACTATTCTTTACTTTCTGGTACAAGAAAGTTTTGCAGAATCACCTTGCATTTCTCCTGTTCCAGCCATCGAAGTAGTCTTTTTTTTCCCTAAGCAAACCTTGTTCCTTTTATTAGAGAATGGTATGTAGAAACCATGATCTGGAACTAAGTGTACTTATTGTTATTGAGGTGTTCTTGCTCTGAGGATTTTCAGTGTGTGCATGCGTGTGTGTGTGTGTGTGTGTGTGTGTGTGTGTGTGTAGGTTTTATAGATTATATGTGTGAATACATATAGATACTTATATGAATTTATAAACACATGAATATGTATAAGTATGCATATGTATAATTTTATATACAGACATATATTTATGTAAATATGTATATATGTGTGTGTGTGTATATATATTCTTATTCCATACTTCTATCTATCTATGGTGATTTATAGTGGGTTTATTATAGGTTTTTTTCTGTCTATATTTTTAATTTTATTTATTTTTGGCTGTGTTGCGTCTTCGTTGCTGCATTCCGGCTTTCTCTAGTTGTGGCGAGCGGGGGCTACTCTTCGTTGCAGTGCACGGGCTTCTCCTTGTGGTGGCTTCCCTTGTTGCAGAGCACAGGCTGTAGGCACGCTGGCTTCAGTAGTTGCAGCATGCAGGCTCAGTAGTTGTGGCTTGCGGGCTGTAGAGCACAGGCTCAGTAGTTGTGGCTCACAGACTTAGTTGCTCCACGACATGTGGGATCTTCCTGGACCAGGGATCGAACCCGTGTCCCCTGCATTGACAGGCGGATTCTTATCCACTGAGCCACCAGGGAAGTCCTCTGTCTATATTTTTAACTCCCTGTTCCAGCTGTGAGAACCCTGGTTTCCACTATTCTCAGTGTATTTATGAATTTGTTCAATCTCCTTGTATGTAACTAACCTCCAGTTACTGTCACCACCTTCTCCCCTATGTGAAGCTCCTCTTCACCCTGTACAGATTCTGATACCTGCTGCAAGTTTTACTCCCATACCTTCTTTGACACCACTTGTAAGCTGTCTCCTACCTCCTCACCTCACTCATGTTCTGACCCTGTGCAGGGTCTCCCTCCTATGAGGATGCTGTCTTTCCTCTTGACCTCTGACAATCTGTGCACGGTTATATTCCAAAGTGGATAACTTTCTCACATCCTTGAGGATCTAACACGTCACCCTGGAATGCCCTTTCCCTGTGGAGACTCTGTCCTCACTCGGTTAGCTTCCAGGTTTCTACCTTCACCACCCTCTCCTGGCAATGGAACCCTCCTCAGGCTTCTCAGACTCTGATAGCCTGTGCCAGGCCACCTCAGTAAGGGCATGCCCTTCTCACCTTCCTCGGGCTCTGCCACTCCACTGGGCCACCGCTGCCTTACCCCTTGTCCTGCATGCCTGACCTTCTCACCACTCTTAGGCTCCAACAACTCATGCTGGGCTACTGTGGTGCTCATCGTCCACATTCATGTGTATGCCTACCTTACAGAGCCCCACTTCATGGCATTTGCACTGAATAGTTAAGAAAGAAAGATTTGGAGGAAAGGAGGAGGAACAGTTCGGTACTTATGTTTTAGGTTAAATTCTGTGTTTTTAAAATGTGCAAATGAATACATAAAGCAAAAACCTCATCATGTTAGGATTTAATTTTAGGACACCCAGTCCAGAACTCTAGTAGTTGTACCTGAGGGTCATGTATGAGCATGGTCATTTCCTCTGATACCAACCACAGCTCTAGAGAATCTCAAAGTTGGTAGGTCTTTTGTAGACCATTCAGGCCAGACTTCTTGGTTTGGAAAGACAATAGAGCTAGTGGTCAATAGCATGTGCCCTTGAATCAAATGGGCTTCAGTGGATTTGTGAAATTTGCAGTCTTCATTGACAAAATAGACTCTGTATATCAGATGGTTATTTTGAGATTTAATGGCATATTACTTATAAAGTATATCACATTGTGCCTGGTACATGTAAATGTATAATCATCAAATTGTGAAAATTACCATCATTATTGTCATCACCATCATCATCCTTATTATTATTACACACAGGGAAAGGGAAACTAAAACCCAGGAAGTTGAATCATCTTTTCCAAATTCACCATCTGCGTTGAGAAATAGGAGGAAGTTGAACTTAGGCATCTTGATTCTCTCACTGTTTTCACCATCCACTCAGATCTATTTCTTTCTTACAGAATATTTGCACCCAGGTAAAATATTAATTTAGTAACTTTATCTTAAATTGTAATTTTAGTATACTCCATTATTTACCTAGAAGTGCAGACAGTTATTAGCTGTATAATGCTGGACAAGTTATAACTCTTAACTATAAAGTAGCAATACATCTTACATTTTTGTTTTTTTGTAAAGGCTGATTGAGAAAGAGTGAGTTAAACATGTAACACAGACTTTCCTTACTCTAGTACCTAATGAAATGCACAAGGAATTATAAATATAAATAAGCAACAAACAAATTAACAGTGTCTGAATAAGAAAAGGGACAAATTCCAATGCCATTGGCTTAAAAATAATCAAAATAAGCAAAGAAACAACAGAAAAAAACATTTGTGCATAAGAAGAGTTTGTCCAGGCTCAGAGGGGCAAAAGAGTTCTTGACGTCTTAATCTCATCCCTAACCTCTGTGAGATTTACTGGTGAAATGACAAAATTCTGAGAATTCTCATAACAATCTCCAGTTCTGGAGTTAAGCAGATTTGTATATACATGCATAGTGTGTTTTAATCTGTTTTCTCTTCTGGCTGAAGAGAGGAGTAGACAGGGCTCCTGGAGAAAAAAGAGTGAAGCAGAGACGCATGAATAGTAAAGCTGACTCTGTTTCACAAACTAATAGTTTCACACCTATATATTCACTTGGTAAAATCTCTAAAGCCCAACCAAAAAATGACGCATTTCCCCAATAAAGTATACCTATGACTCTTCCACCAATAATCTTGCTACAAACCACTAAAAAAAAAAAAAAGAAAAAAAAAAACCTTAAAATAGAAGTACCCAGATATTCTGCTAAAGGCTGAGCTTCCCACAATCCCAGTATTCCCTCAGGCTACAAAATGGGGGTACTCATGATATGTGGGTATTCAGCCTCCAAAATGGAGCTAAAAGGAAGAAAACAAACAGTTCCTTGATATGATGAGCAGAACATTTAAAAATATCCCTTTCTATAAAGGAATGACTGAGTTGTCTGCACACAGTGCCTCAAGTATGAGCAAATGAAAAGAAGTGGAATAGTAAGTATGGACATGTATTGCAACAATAAAAGTGAAAAACATAGCATGCCAAAGATAGACAAAATATCCAATCTAGAAGAAAATATAACTCAAGGAATCCTAGGAAATTTCTCAAAATTTTTCACACAGTAGAGTAAGAACCTGAATTCAAAAAATGTAACTCAATGGCAAGATGAAAAAGACAAACTATAGAATCAGATAAATTAGGATGTAACTTAAACATAAAAATTGCAACCAAAAGAACATCATTAAAGAATTAATAAATCAACTAAAATAAGCAAGAAACAAAACAGATACCTACTAAAAGTCAGATTACTGACATAAAGAGAAGATTAGAGATAATTGTGATGAATACA
Source organism: Orcinus orca (assembly GCF_937001465.1). NCBI lineage: Eukaryota > Metazoa > Chordata > Mammalia > Artiodactyla > Delphinidae > Orcinus > Orcinus orca. The sequence continues at coordinate 14,631,123 of NC_064568.1, forward strand.
ATAAAAAAAAAACACAGATAAGAGGGAAGAGAAGGTAATGGATAAGAAAGATAGATAAAAGATGATCCAACATAAAGATCCTTGATGTCACTGAGATAGACAAACAAATGTATTGAAAGATATTAGCAAGAAAACTTCCTGTGAATTGAATGAATACACCACATTCCAGAGTCATTTTAGAGAGAGGACTTAACACCAAAGCACGTGTTAGTTAAGTGACTGATGTTCAAACTTAAAGAAAGGCTTTGCAAGAAGACCAGGTTGAAACAGAAAATTACTTAAAAGAGTGAAAGATAAAATCAGATTAATTTCAGATTTTATAATAGTAGCATTAGCATTCTATACCAGAAGACAGTGAGGGAAAGTCTACAGTATTCTGAATAAAAGGGTAACATGACTGTTAGTACCCACTGATACAGCTTTCGACTCTAATGACATTCAACATTCTTTAACATCAAAAAACAAACAAAAAACCCTCAGGGAATATAACATAAATGAACACTCTTAAAGAAACGACTTAACAATGAAGTCTATCCAGGTAAAAATGAACCAATATACAGATCTCAAGAATGAAGGAGGGGGCTTCCCTGGTGGTGCAGTGGTTGAGAGTCTGCCTGCCAATGCAGGGGACGTGGGTTCGTGCCCCTGTCCGGGAAGATCCCACATGCCACAGAGCGGCTGGGCCCGTGAGCCATGGCCACTGAGCCTCGTGTCTGGAGCCTGTGCTCCGCAACGGGAGAGGCCACAACAGTGAGAGGCCCGCGTACCGCAAAAACAAAAAAAAAAGAATGAAGGAGGAATAGGATGCACAATGAATACATTTAAATATAAAACTACCACTTAAGAACCATGTTGGTTTTAGTTATAGAACAGAATATGAATGCCATAAACTTGGATAATATAACAGTATAAACAGAAAAATGAGGGATGGGTAAAAGAGTATAGTTTGAAATGTGTGAGTGCTAATATCATCTTCTTTCATAGCAAAAATTCAAGAGGAATATGAGCAGGGTTTTTTTGTTTGTTTTTTCATAGATCTTTATAATTTAAACATTTTCAACCATCTTCCTCTCCCCCTAAAAAGAAAACCTGGCTGAAATATTAAGCACCGTGCTATGCACAAAATAGGCAGACAACAAATGTTAATTTATCTTCCTTTACCTTCACTCAGAGAAAAGCTCTGTTCAATCTTCATATAATCTAAATTAAGGGTATAACTTGACTTAATAATATTTTATATTTGGGAGAGTAATTTGTAGTTTTCCAAGGAGTTTTACGTGCACCAAGTAACAAATTAAATTCCTGTGACACGTTTTTTGAGACATACATTTCCATTCCCATTTAACAGATGAAGAACTTGAGACGAATGGAATCACGCATTTTCTAACAAACTTTGGTTCATTTTGAAAGACAGAAAAGCTTGGTTTTGGTGAATTATCATCAGTCCATATCTTATTTAGTCATTTATATTTGTTGTTATCAAATTTTTAAGAGCTTGAATTCATACCAGTAAAATGTCTAGCTTTTGTCAACTAATTGTTTAGTCTCTTGTGGTAAATCTTTAGATTTTTTTCATATTGCAATGAAATGATTAAATAATAGCCGATTTTGTTGCTTTGCCTACAGTGTCAGAAAGCAAGGACAACATGAGCTTTCGGTACAAGAAAAGCTGAAACCATGTGACAATATAATATCAAAAGCAAGAAATCAAAAATGCTTTTTAAGTACCTTTTCTTTAAAAATGCACTAGACCTTAGGAAAAGTGTCGGTATTTTGATCAATAGTGATTAAATAGTTGTATTGACAACACCTGCTATAAAATCACCTACAATATAATGCTACACAATAAGAAATGTTTTACTTGGCAATAAAGGAAGAACTTTGCGATAGAGGAACATTGAAAAGTAAATAATTTTAAATGACAATTAAAAGCAAATTATACAATGTTATTGAAAATTCATGTAGGGTTCTGCCCCATTTTTCTTTCTCTTTATCTTCCATGGAGTTAAAAAAAAATTAGTCCTGTCATCTGACTCCAATACTGGATCAAACTACCAGAATCTAAAGTTCATTGTCATCCCCCTGAATGCCAAAAACTTTTGATTATATCGACGGCAGTTACATTTTGTCATTTCTGAACAGTTCATGAACAGCTTTATGGAGAATCATCTCTTAACTGATAGGAATAGGCCCTTAAATTTGTATTTTTTTAATTCACCCCATTCTTATGGCCATGAATGACTGGACAAAAGGTGAATATGTCCTGCTCGGCTGCTGTACTTCTCTCTCCTGGGAATTAGGAAATAAAATGAAGAGGTTCTTAGTTTCTGATTGTTACTTGAATAGAGAGGAGGTTCTTCAGGATTATTTGAGCCTCCGTCTTCCATAAAACTTGTTAAGAGTTAAGAGAATGCTAGTCTAGATGGACCCTCAAGATGCCAGAGGAATAAGACGTGGAGATCACTTTCCTCCCCACAGCTACTTAAAAAATACATCTACATGTGGAACAACTCCTACAGAACACCTCCTGAATGCTGGCAGAAGACCTCAGACTTCCCAAAAGGCAAGAAACTCTCCGTGTAACTGGGGAGGGCAAAAGAAAAAAGAGAGACAAAAGAGTAGGGACGGGACCTGCACCTAGGGGAGGGAACTGTGAAGGAGGAAAAGTTTCCACACACTAGGAAGCCCCTTCGCTTGCAGAGAAGGGGGGTGGGGGGGGAAGCCATGGAGGAGAGTGCAGCAACAGGGGTGCAGAGGGCAAAGCGGAGAGATTCCCACACAGAGGATCGGTGCTGACCAGCACTCACCAGCCTGAGAGGCTTGTCTGCTCACCCGCCGGTGTGGGTGGGTGCTGGGAGCTGAGTCTCTGGCTTCGGAGGTCAGATCCCAGGAAGAGGACTGGGGTTGGCTGCGTGAATACAGACTGAAGGGGGCTAGTGCACCACAGCTAGCTGGGAGGGAGTCCGGGAAAAAGTCTGGAGCTGCCTAAGAGGCAAGAGATGATTGTTTCAGGTTGCGCGAGGAGAGGGGATTCAGAGCACCACCTAATTGAGCTTCAGAGACGGGCTCGAGCCATGGCATTCAGCACAGACACAAGAGACAGGCATGAGACGCTAAGGCTGCTGCTGCAGCCACCAAGAAGCCTGAGTGCAAGCACAGGTCACTATCCACACCTCCCCTTCTGGGAGCCTGTGCAGCCCACCACTGCCAGGGTCCCGTGATCCAGGGACAACTTCCCTGGGAGGACACAGGGCACGGCTCAGGCTGTTGCAACATCATGCCGGCCTCTGCCGCTGCAGGCTCGTCCCGCATTCCGTACCCCTCCCTCTCCCCCGGCCTGAGTGAGCCAGAGCCCCCTAATCAGCCGCTCCTTTAACCCCCTCCTGTGTGGGCGAAGATCAGATGCCAGAGAGCGACCTACCTGCAGAGGCGGGGCCAAATCCAAAGCTGAACCCCAGGAGCTGTGCGAACAAAGAAGAAAAAGGGAAGTTGCTCCATGCAGCCTCAGAAGCAGCGGATTAAATTTCCACAATCAACTTGATGTACCCTGCATCTGTGGAATACCTGAATAGACAACAAATCATCCCAAAATTGAGGTGGTGGACTTTGGGAGAAACTGTACACTTGGGGTTTCCTGTACGCGACTGACGACTTTCTGATTTATATAGTTATCTTAGCTTAATTTTTAGTGCTTGTAATCATTGGTGGATTTCTTTATTGGTTTTGCTGCTCTCTTCTTTTTATTATTATTTATTTATTTATTTTTATTTTAATGATATTTAAATTTTTTTTTAATTTTAATAACTTTTATTTATTTATTTTTTTCTTTCTTTTTTTTCTCCCTTTTATTCTGAGCTGTATGGCTGACAGGGCATTGGTGCTCTGGCCTGGTGTCAGGCCTGAGCCTCTTAGGAGGGACAGCCAAGTTCAGGACATTGGACTACCAGAGAACTCCTGGCCCCACTTAATATCAATTGGCAAGAGCTCTCTCCGAGATCTCCATCTCAATGCTATGACCCAGCTCCACTCAACAACCAGCAAGCTCCACTGCAGGGCACCCCACACCAAACAACTAGCAAGAAAGGAACACAACCCCACCCGTCAGCAGAAGCTGCCTAAAATCACACTACATTCACAAGCACCCCAAAACACCACTGGACGCAGTCTTGCCCACCAGAAAACCAAGATCCAGCCTCATCCACCAGAACACAGGCACCAGTCCCCTCCACCAGGAAGCCTACACAGCCCATTGAACCAATCTTAGCCACTGGGGGCAGACATCAAAAACAACGGGAACTACGAACCTACAGCCTGTGAAAAGGAGACACCCCCAAACACAGTAGTTAAGCAAAATGAGAAGACAAAGTAATATGCAGCAGATGAAGGAGCAAGGTAAAAGCCCACCAGACCAAACAAATGAAGAGGAAATAGGCAGTCTATCTGAAGAGAATTCAGAGTAATGATAGTAAAGATGATCCAAAATCTTGGAAATAGAATAGAGAAAATACAAGAAACGTTTAACAAGGACCTTGAAGAACTAAAGAGCAAACAAACAATGATGAACAACACAATAAATGAAATGAAAATTTTTCTAGAAGGAATCAATAGCAGAATAACTGAGGCAGAAGAATGGATAAGTGACCTGGAAGATAAAATAGTGGAAAAAACTACCGCAGAGCAGAATAAAGAAAAAAAGAATGAAAAGAACTGAGGACTGTCTCAGAGACCTCTGTGACAACATTAAATGCACCAACATTTGAATTATAAGGGTTCCAGAAGAAGAACAGAAAAAGAAAGGGACTGAGAAAATATTTGAAGAGATTATAGTTGAAAACTTCCCTAATATGGGAAAGGAAATAAGTCATTGAAGTCCAGGAAGTGCAGAGAGTCCCATACAGAATAAATTCAAGGATAAACACATCAAGACACATATTATCAAACTATCAAAAATTAAATACAAAGAAAAAATATTGAAAGCAACAAGGGAAAAGCAACAAATAACATACAACGGAATCCCCATAAGGTTAACAGCTGATGTTTCAGCAGAAACTCTGCAAGCCAGAAGGGAGTGGCAGGACATATTTAAAGTGATAAAAGGGAAAAAGCCTATGACCAGGATTACTCTACCCAGCAAGGATCTCATTCAAATTCGATGGGGAAATTAAAGCCTTTACAGTCAAGCAAAAGCTAAGAGAATTCAGCACCATGAAACCAGGTTTACAACAAATGCTAAAGGAACTTCTCTAGACAGGAAATACAAGAGAAGGAAAAGACCTACAATAACAAACCCAAAGAATTAAGAAAATGGAAATAGGAACATACATATTGATAATTACCTTAAATGTAAATGGATTAAGTGCTCCAACCAAAAGACATACACTGGCCGAGTGGATACAAAAACAAGACCTGTACATATGCTGTCTACAAGAGACCCATTTCAGACCTAGGGACACATACAGACTGAAAATGAGGGGATGGAAAAAGATATTCCATGCAAATGGAAATCAGAAGAAAGCTGAAGTAGCAATGGAGATAGATGGAGTTAATTGATATTTATAGGACATTCCATTCAAAAAAACCCAGAATACACTTTCTTCTCAAGTGCTCATGGAACATCCTCCAGGATAGATCATATCTTGGGTCACAAATCAAGCCTAGGTAAATTTAAGAAAACTGAAATCGTATCAAGTGTCTTTTCTGACCATAACACTATGAGACTAGATATCAATTACAGGAAGAACACTATAAAAAATACAAACACATGGAGGCTAAACAGTATGCTACTAAATAACTAAGAGATCACTGAAGAAATCAAAGAGGAAATCAAAAAATACCTAGAAACAAATGACAATGAAAACATGATGACCCAAAACCTATGGGATGCAGCAAAAGCAGTTCTAAGAGAGAAGTTTATAGCAATACAATCCTACCTCAAGAAACAAGAAAAATCTCAAATAACCTAACCTTACACCTAAAGCAAGTAGAAAAGGAACAAAAAAAAAACCCAAAAGTTAGCAGAAGGAAAGAAATCGTAAAGTTCAGATCAGAAATAAATGAAAAAGAAATGAAGGAAACAATAGCAAAGATCAAAAAAAGTAAAAGCTGGTTCTTTGAGAAGATAAACAAAATTGATAAACCATTAGCCAGACTCATCAAGAAAAAAAGGGAGAAGACTCAAATCAACAGAATTATAAATGAAAAAGAAGTAATAGCTGACACTGCAGAAATACAAAGGATCATGAGAGATTACTTCAAGCAACTATATGCCTATCAAATGAACAACCAGGAAGAAATGGACAAATTCTTAGAAAAGCACAACCGTCTGAGACTGAACCAGGAAGAAATAGAAAATATAATCAGACCTAATCACAAGCACTGGAATGGAAACTGTGATTAAAAATCTCCCAACAAACAAAAGAACAGGACCAGATCGCTTCACAGGCAAATTCTATCAAACATTTAGAAAAGAGCTAACACCTATCCTTCTCAGACTCTTCCAAAATATAGCAGAGGGAGGAACACTCCCAAACTCATTCTGTGAGGCCACTATCACCATGATACCAAAACCAGGCAAAGATGACACAAAAAAAGAAAACTACAGGCCGATATCACTGATGAACATAGATGCAAAAATCCTCAACAAAATTCTAGCAAACAGAATCTAACAGCACCTTAAAAGGATCATACACCATGATCAAGTGGGGTTTACCCCAGGAATGCAAGGATTCTTCAATATACACAAATGAATCAATGTGATAAACCTTTTTAACAGATTGAAGGAGAAGAACCGTATGATCATCTCAATAGATGCAGAAAAAGCTTTCAACAAAATTCAACACCCATTTATGATAAAAACTCTCCTGAAAGGAGGCATAGAGGGAACTTACCTCAACATAATAAAGTCCATATATGACAAACCCACAGCCAACATCGTTCTCAGTGGTGAAAAACTGAAACCATTTCCACTAAGATCAGGAAAAAGACAAGGTTGCCCACTCTCACAACTATTATTCAACATAGTTTTGGAAGTTTTAGCCATAGCAATCAGAGAAGAATAAGAAATAAAAGGAATCCAAATCGGAAAAGAAGTAAAACTGTCACTGTTTGCAGATGATATGATACAGAGGACTTAGAGAATCCTAAAGATGCTACCAGAAAACCACTAGAGCTAATCAACGAATCTGGTAAAGTTGCAGGATACAGAATTAATGCACAGAAATCTCTTGCATTCCTATACACTAATGATAAAAAATCTGAAAGAGAAATTAAGGAAACACTCACATTTACCCTTGCAACAAAAAGAATAAAATACCTAGGAATAAACCTACATAAGGAGACAAAAGACCTGTATGTAGAAAACTATAAGACACTGATGAAAGAAATTAAAGATGATACAAACAGATGGAGAGATATACCATGTTCTTGGATTGGAAGAATCAACATTGTGAAAATGACTATACTACCCAAAGCAACCTACCGAAGCAGCCACATAGCACAGGGAGATCAGCTCGGTGCTTTGTGACCACCTAGAGGGGTGGGATAGGGAGGGAGGGAGGGAGGTGCAAGAGGGAGGGGATATGGTGATATATGTATACGTATAGGAGATTCACTTTGTTATACAGCAGCAACTAACACAACGTTGTAAAGCAATTATACTCCAATAAAGATGTTTAAAAAAGAAAAAAAGAACAGTGTTGGGTACACACAAATACAGTATATAAACCATGAAAAAAAATTCTGTACATGATGTAAATAAAATAAAATTGGGTAACTATAAAAATGAAAAAGAGAGAATGCTAGTCTATATAGAGACAAAGATTGAGACAGACAGACAGGCAGACAGTAGAATGATGGAGAGAAAGACTAAATAGTAAAGCGGGACTTCATTCCCTAAGCTTATTAATCCTTGGTTCCAGTTTCTAGTGAGACCTGCCTCTGGGTTCCATGAGCCATTGACTATACAGTTTCTTTTTTTCGCAGTGGACAGAATGTTGGGAAAGACTGATTCAAATAAACAGTATAGAATGACCAGTGTTCTTCTGCTTTTCTCCTCTCCAGAAATACCAAAGTGCAGATAACCTGGGCAGACAACAATTTGTTTTCAGGAGAAGTTATTAGGGTCAAAGTTAAGCACATGAGAAGACCTGCATCTAAAAGAGGACAGAACTGAAAGGCATATTATCCGTGGTTTTACTTGAATTTCATTGTTTGGGCTTAGGCAATTTCAGGTTTCACAGAGGGTTAAGACTTGAACTCTCCAAGGTCACACCCAGAGCGAAAATTGCTGGCATCTCTCTTTGTGCTACAGTCCTATCCCTCCCAATAAATTTCCCCACCCAGGCTCCTTGCCCCCCAAAAACATCTTCTGTTACAGAAGTTCAATTTTAAAATTATTTTCCAATTCATTAAAAACAGGGCAAAACAAAACAAGCAAAAAAAGTAAAAGAAAAGAAGATATCTGTGCTTGTTTTTACCAAAGGAGAAACTAAAACCAGGGTGTGTAACCAATGCGACCGCACAGGGCTAGGCGCTTAGAAGGGCCTAGCAATTCTAGTTTAATGCTCTGAAGTCACCATGTTAACATTCTTGATACTATTACCTGTAATTTTGTGCTTAAGTGAAGTCCAGTGAGTCTGATAAGTCCTGAGTGCTTGGAGCCTTGGCTAATGGGAGGTGCCTCCTCCAGCCACCTCCAGGCCTGCCCCCTTGGACAGGTTCTTCTCCTTTTGCTCCTCATCTCCTGATGCCTCAGGCCTCTCCTGCCTTCCCCTCATCCCCTCTGCCTAGCAACACCTCCAGCCCCAGCTCCAGGATGGGGCCCAGGTAGATCTCACACAGCGGCAGGGTCTGCTGTGAGTGTGCCGTTGTGTCTTAGAATAGGGCATGGAGGTGGTCATTCCTGCCCCCACCTGGCAGCACCATAGTACATTAGTACATAGTACATAGTGTTGGGCTGCTTGTTAAGGGTGAGGCTCTTGTCCGTTCCTGCTCTAGGTACCTGGGGTATCCTGGCACAGAGACTGCAATGCCTTGAGGGTTGTCCATTTGCTGTGAGTTGGGGGAATGGTCCAGGGCACAACATGTTGGTCAGGCAACTGGTGAGGGGCAGAATCCAGTGGCCAGCAGCAGCATCTGGGCCATGTTTGCACAAAGTAGTGGCGAGAGGCCCTCAGGGCCTCGAAGAGTCTACTTTACTCAACAAATATCCCTGTGCCCAAGGGAAAGTGACTTTAAATAACAAGTAAAAAACATCATACCAGATCAAGAGAGATAGCATGACTAAAGTTTACAGAATTTAAATGATTTGATTAAGGTCACATTGCTAGTGATATTCCAGAAGGGGTACTCAAACAGAGGTTTGACTCCAAGTCCAAGGTTGTACACCCTACAGTATATCCACCAGAGTTCTGTTTATTTCCAGGACTAAAAGAGCTCTATTCTGTCTGCTTTATTTATTTTCTCTTACTAAGCCTCTGCCTTAGTTTCCAAACCAATTTCTTTAGCCTGTCAAACCTACCCTAGACTAAGGTCAGTTGTGTCTTCCCTGAAATTAAGGTTCTATAAAGAGAAAATCTCTCTCTCTCTTTCTCTCATTCTCTCTCTCTCTCACCAATTTCCCTTGTTATTCTAAGCAAGTCACAGAATTTTAAAATAGAAAAGAATAAAAGGTGTATCAGAGAAATTCCACCTAATTTACAGGGGAGGAGAATTAACTCCAGGGAGGTCAAGTGCGTTATTTAAGAATTAGAGGCAGACATGAGTCTTAAATCTGACTATAGAGCTCTGCACTGGAATTCCCAGTATATCTTGATGCTTAGCTTGTGGTAGGTTTTATACAGGGAAGACGTGTTAGGATTATTTTTTAGTGGAGAAACGAGAGAAAAATCATCAGCTATATCAGAGAATAAAGAAGATAGATAGAGTTTAAAACATAGCTATGAGATTATTGCAATAGTCCAAGCGGAGAGATACATCCTAAAGTAATGCAGCGAGAGTAAGAATGGAAAGGAAAACTGAAAAGGTGATTTGTCAACTAATTGAATTTGGAGGATGCTTAAGTGGAAAGAAAACATTAAAAATTGCTCAGAGATTTACTGTTTTTCAAAATAGGGGAAAAATAAAAGAAATTAGTTCAGATTTGCAGATGTTGATTTTCACGGCTCCTTGGGGCTCATAGGTTTAGCTGTCCAAGGAATAGTTGTATATACTGATATGGCTTGGTAATGAGGGCTGGGATGGAGAGACTGATTTTTTGGACTCATTGGCCTTTAAATTTTAGTGAAAAGAGAATTTTATTCTACTGATGGTTTGATGGCAATACATTCTACAGGTATATTTGAAATTGTTTCAAAAAAGTAGGTGCCCCCCCCAAAAAAAAAGTAGGTCCCCATGTTTATTGCAGCATTTTTTACAATAGCCAAGACAGGAAACAACCTAAATATCCATCAGTGGATGAATAGATAAAGAAAATGTGGTATATACATATATGTGTATGTATATATGTGTGTATACATACACATATATGTGTATGTATATATGTGTGTGTGTGTGTGTGTATACACACACACATATATGGACTATTATTCAGTCATAAAGAAGAAGGAAGTACTGGTGTTTGTAACAACATGGATGAACTTTGAGGACATTATGTTGAGTGAAATAACTCATTCTCACTTATAAGTGGAATCTAGAGAACTGGAACTCATAGAAACAGAACAGATTGGTGGTTGCCAGGAGTAGGGGTGAGGAAGAATGGGGGAGGTGGGAATAGGTGAAGGTTGTCAAAGGTACAAACATCTAGTATAAGATGCGTAAGTTTGGGGTATATAAAGATGTACAGCATGGTGACTATAGTTAACAAGAGTGTATTGTATATCTGAAATTTGCTAAGAGGTAAGCTCTTAAAAGAAACACACAAAAAATTGTTACTACATGAGGTGATGAATGTATTAACTAACCTTATGGGGTAATCATTTCACAATAAATACATATAGTGCATCATTAGATTGTACACCTTAAACATACACAATGCTGTTATATCTCAATTGACTTACACAATGTCAATTATATCTCAGTAAAGTTGGGGAAAAAATATAGGGTCAAATTAGCGTTAACTTTAAGCATTAATTAGATTCAAGGTATATTTTGACTTTGGCATTTTTTTTACACCTGGATAATCAATGACTTCTTATTCAAGTAAACATCAAAAGTCTGTAGAGGAGGAGGTTAATAGTTACCTGAGAGTGGCCATGCTTGATATTTCTTTCATGCAACAGACATTTGAGAAGACAATTCTTAACTGAGAATCTACTCTGAACATGATGGAATCATTTTGGTTATTTTTTTATAAGTTACTCTAGCAGAATGAACTAATGATATACACATGGTATAACATTGGAGACCTGCAGTATTTCAGTCTACTCAGACAACTATGGTGACATACTGATTTGGAAGTTAAGCCTTAAACCTGCCTGGAAAGTATATGACATATTGGAAGTGGCACACAGATAATAAAGTAAATCATAGTAAGTGTGCCTTACCATATATTTCACATCTGTTGATCTCTTCAGTCTAAAGCCAAACCAAAATAAAATTCCCCATCGTTGCTTATTTTGATATTGCCAGCACACAGTGATAAAGGCCAACATAAGTAAATTCAACCACATTTAATTAGCTCTGATTATGTGTTAAACCTTCTTTATGCACTGACAATGCAAAGATAAATAAATGAATTGCACTCAAGATGCTTATAATCAAATAAGAGCAATTTTGGCATATGGTTAGAGCCAGGGACAAAGTTGAACTTTTATAGGAATTATTTTATCCTTATATAAACTCTGTCACATAGATTCCAATATTCCCATCATAAGAGTGAAGAAATTGATGTTTGAGGAACTTAAGTAACTTAGTCAATAACAAACAGCTAGAGAGTGTCGGAATCCAGTTTTGAATGTAGGCAGTCTGACTCCAGAATGCTCTACCTCACTCTACATCATGCTCTACATGCTCTACATCACTATGATGTATACTCCAGAAAGGGAGGCTGGCAAAAACAATTAACTAATTGCATTATTATAGGATAAGTGTTCTACCGAAAGCACAAATATGATTTTAAGGAAGTCCAGAGAAGGAAGTAATTAATTCTACTTAGAGGTTATGGACAAATGACAAAAGAGGCAATATTTGAACTAAGTGTAAAAGAATGAGAGTGAGAATGCCTTTGAAAGAAAAGGGAATAGTAAGTAAACTTTAAGAATAACGATATGAAAATACCTGTCATTCAAAAAATGTAACTGGTCTGGAACGAAGGAGAGTAATGAAATATAAGGATGGAATTATAGGTTTAGAAGAGTTTTGAAGGACTTTCAGTGATATGACACAGGTTTGAACCTGATGTGTAAAAGTTAGAAAACATGGGAGTGTTTTCAATTTTAAGCAGACATATGACAAACTTAGATCTATGACTAACTGGGGGAGGATAGGGGAAGAAAAGCCACAGATCAGGAAGATTATTTATCAAACATTTGAAAACACTGAGATAACCGGGGCATTGTCAGTAAGAATGAAAAGAATGAGGATGAAGTGAGCCATTTTGAAGTGTTTAGAGGCAATACCAACAGACTGGTATAACTGATTTGATGTGAAAGATGAAGGAACGAGAACATTTAAGATTACTCTGCGATAGCTATTGTGGATGAATGCAAGAATGCATGTATATTGAAGTCCTTAACTGTTAAAGGGAAAAGGAGAAGAAGAAAGACTAAGGGCAGTGAGGACGAAAGGAGATGAGAAAGTAGATATGTTTAATTCATTTTTCATTCATTTTTTAAACAAACATTCATTCAGACACAAACAATTTCCTTACGAGTTACTAGCCTACACACCCCATGTTTTCTGTAATCACGCAGATGTGAATGGAAGTTTGAATGATTAAATAAATGAAACATCCATTCACTGCAGAGAATCATTTTACAAGGCAAACTGGGTTTAGAGAATAAAACTATTCAAGAAATTCTGCAAGTATTTAGGTTCACGTTTTAGAATCTTACACCTTAAGCTGTTCCTCCTTGACAATTGAGTGATGCCCTTGGGGTGACAGAGGAGGGATCTAGTTCATTGTGTAGTAACTGGCCTTAGAAAGGTTCTTTCACAATAACAGGAAGGAAGGCAGAGTAGAGACAGATAGAAAACGTATTGATACAAGTGGGATTGAAAACCTGTTAAAATAATATTCAGATTTTTTTTTCCTTACTTTCTTAGGAAGGAGAAAGGAATATCATTAGCTGACACAGATGATGGGAGAGGAAGTATGGGAAGTTTGAGAAGAGATGATAATGTGTAAAATGATCATCAGGAGAATGAAAAAGTGAATAGACAAGAGATATGTGTTGTGACAGGACAAACCAGTAATATTTGTGAAAGATTTCAAAAGGGACATGAAAAGATTACTGAGTGTCCTGTTCAGTGCACTTTTTGGGGTTAATTTTGCCTTTCAGTGTCTTTTATCTATTTTACAGCAGTGAAAGGAGGTGGAAAACTATTAAGAAGGCAAATGATTCTAACCATTAAAATGCAAATGAATTGTGTCCAGTGGAATGCCATTGTTTTTTTTTTCCCTTTTTCCCTTATGGAGAAACCAGCCTTTTGTTTTGTTTTGTAACAGCTTTCTTGAAATATAATTCACATGCCATATGATTTAGCCATGATAAACCCATATTGCATCTATTTATGAATTAATTTCTTATCACCTGTATGGTTCTTTGCATTCTATTTTGAACAAGTTGCAACATTTTACTGGTTTCCACATTAATTGATTTGTTGAAGCAAAAATTTTCCCATGGGCTTATTTATATTTGTTTGAGATTCATGATTTTTGTCATTTAAAGAATATCATTAAGACATGTTAAATTTGAACATGCCAGAGGGACTCATGCCAGAGGGACTCAAGGTTGGAGGGGGCTGAGGACAGAGGCAGAGTTGGATGGCATTGCTTTGTAAAAGGTAGTAACAACATGGAATTTAAATAAAAAGGAAAACTGAAGATGGAAGACCAATGATCATCAACATCTATAGAATTGACAAAAGAGAGAAAACAGCCCAAAAATTCTGAGGAAGATCTATGTGAGAAGTTGAGACTATTTTACCAGGATCATTGTATGAGTTTTTTATGGCTACCATAACAAATTACCTGAAATTTAGTGGCAGAAACCTACACATATTTATGATCTTATAATTCTCTAGGTCGGTATTCCAAAATGGGTCTCACTGAGCTAAAATCAAGATTGGTAGAACTGTATCCCCTTCTCAAGGCTCCAGAGTAGAGTCCTTTTCTTTGCCTTTTCCAGCTTCTAGAAGCTGCCTGCATTCCTTGGTTTGTGGACACCCTTTCTCCAACTTCAAAGGCAGCAACAGCAAGCACATTGAATCTTTCTCATATCAAATTACTCTGGCTATTCTTCCATAGTCACATTTTTCCTGATTCACTTGTCTCTCTTCTAGTTTTAAGGACCCTTGTGATTACACTGGGCTCATCCAGATCATCCAAGATAATCTCCCTATTAAGATCAGCTGATTAGCAACCTTAATTTTATCTGCTACTTTAATTCCCCTTCACCATGTAATCTAACATATTCACACCATCCAGGGATTAGGGAATGGACATCTTTGGAGCCATTATTCTGCCCATCACACCCATCACATGGGAGACCAAGAAAGGAGAGCTTTTAATAAAGGACATATTTAACATTGTCACATGTTAGTAATAATGAAAAACAGAAACAACAGCAAAGCACTAGTGTTGGTCATCAGAAAGTCTCTTGTTTCTTCTTTAGGAGAAATTTCATTTTCAAAGTCAAGATGGATTGAGACATAAAGGCCAAAATTTAACTAAATTCAAGACAGACAAAACTATGGCGTTGTATATAAAGTACTCTACAAAGAAATCAGATGGCAGAGAGAAAGAGAGAGGTGAACAGAAATAACAGCAGGGCCTAGAGCTGTTGGTATATGTGAGTTTCAGTTCTGATTATTTATATTTTTAGGAAAAAAGGGACAAGCTTATTTGTAGGCTGAGGGGCTGACTGAGAGGCAAACTTAGATTCTGTCTTTTGAACTTCTGGGTCTTTGACCCTGTAACTTGCCCAATTTAGAGCATTTCAGCATTAACCTTTGAAAAATAACAGCATGATGTCAGGAACACAAAGCACCAAAAAGCACTTTGCTAAAATGTCCCAGAGTGAAGATGTTAGAAAACCATTGGAAACCTATTATTATCATTGAGATATTACAGGGTCCTCTTTGGTTGCTCTCTGAGATAAGATTGTGTCTGCCTGAAATGGCATTGATTCCATATATATACCAATAACAAACCGAAGAAAGAAAATTTGGAATAAAGAAAAATAAATAACTGAGAAAAGCACTCTAAAAATCTGTGAATGCCAGACATAGTACCCCAATGTATATTATTTGATGATGACACACTTAATTTTGGTTACACAGTGTCACAGCAAAGCATGCTGATCTGTCAGTCCTGCTTGTACTTATTGCCAGCATGAATATCTTAACGAAATCAGTGTTTTGGGGGTTAAATGTCAGCCAAGTGGCTTCCTTTGGAAAGTTAAAACAGTACCTCACTCCCATATATTTCATCTATGCCTTTCCACTTTCTCATGTACAATTCTATCACTCATTCTAGTCATGTACTTTTCCTGCCCTCTGTGCCAAGCAAAAATGCCACCAAATTTGTCAGAATAGGTTTGCCCTTTGTGCAGCTAGCCTGATTAAGTTTTATCAGCTCATCTCTCTCTGGATGTTTGGTAACCTCACTCCTTATTACCGTCTTAGAGATCTTGCCTACAGCCAAGGGCAGATCTGCTCATTTATAATTTTCTGGTTCTTTTTCAGCTCTTTTCTCACAGGCTGGGGTGAGGTATTTGTTATTTCATTTTGCCTCTATCTCCCTGTAACTTTGAAACATTTTTGTTAAGATTTCCTCATTTTAGTTAAAAAATTATTTATTTAGAAATAGATTTATATTGTTTCCAGTTTATCACAATGAAAATTTCTTATAAATGTAAAATTATTGGTTGATAAAAACCTCTCATGCATTTCCTGTACTTGTCAATGTGATCTTTCTTATCAAGAAATGCTCCTTAGAGTGGATGAACACTTATTCTGTTTATTTCTCTCTTGCTACCTCGGCTTAAACTTCATAAACACCATAATTACGCTAGACCGGACTTGAATGTGAAATAAGAAAATGAAATAGCATCCCCTGATTCATTATGCTGTATTGTCTTCTTCCCAATATAAAGATTAAATGACAGGGATAGTTTACAGAAATGAGAAGAACGAGTTCAGTTTTTTCGGACTCATAATCAACAAAAGATTTTTTCTTTTCTTTTATGAGTAGGGAAACTGGCTGATTCCCTATGTGAGAGAAGCACTTGACATTTTCTGTTTACTCTTTCAAGGTTCAGCTAGTTCTGAATTTTGCCTTTTTTTTTTTTCACTTCAGTGTTTGAACATAAACAGTTTATCCTGTGATGCTACATTGACTTTTGTAAACATTTTACAAAGATGAATATGCGTCAGGCTTTTTCTTCTTCTCTTTCCTATTGATTTTTTCCCCCTAACTCTCCCCCATTTTACACAGGGTAGAATTTTGACACTAGTATGTCTCACATCAGAAGCCATGATCTTAACAACTCATGAAGATACAGGAATTAGGACTAGAGAGATTATTTAGAAAGAAGAAAGAGTAAGTAAATGCAAATGCCCTGAGTTGAGAGAAATTAAGGAGAATTTGGAGAACTCACATAATCCTTGCTAAGGAAAGAGTTGACAAGAGATGAGGCTAGACAGATAGATATCCAAAGTAACATCAAGAAGGACATTTTAGCGACCTTAAAGAATAAGAAATTAATCCTGAGGTCTTTGGGGAGCCATAAACATGATTTAAGTTTGTGATTACATTTTTCAGTTGGAAAAACATGTCCAAATTCTCATGCAAATTTGCCAGGAAGCAGTAGCTGCCATGCTTTTATTTAAGGAGCTTAACAGAGAGCCCAGATATGAAGTGCTCTCCAGATAAGAAGGTCTACTGAAAAAAAATGCACAACCTAAAAGTTGAGAGTTATGTTTTATTCATCAGATTTTCTGAGGACTTCAAGTACAGGAGACAGATTCTCAGATCGCTCTGAGGGACTGCTCCAAAGAAGTAAGGGAAGAGCCAGGATACATAGGGGTGTTTGCAACAAAGACCAGGTAGTCAGAACATCAAAAGATTACCGTTAATGAATTAAGCACTTTTCTCTGTATGGGAACATGCAAAAGTTTGGACGCATTGAAACCATTCCTTTGATATGCACCTTAGCTACCTAGGGCCAGTATCCAGAGTCCCCTCAGGGTGCACTGCTGTGGGTGGCTGCAGTGGCTGAGGGCTTGGTGGGCAGCCCATTTGTCTCCATCCTGAGTTCCTTCAGGGCTCACCGTCAGGGTGGCTGTAGTGGCTTGATGGCTGCTGCAACATCCTTTGTTTACTGATATGGTAGGCAACATTTTTCATTTACAAGAAGGAACTAGACTTAGGGCAAATCTACTGTTTTCTTTATTTGCCTATCTGTCCACAAAGGGTCCAAATGTCTCTGGCTTCTTCTGATGCCATGGTCTTGGCTGTCTCTTTTGCTTCTTTGGAGGTATCTTTGCTGTCCGGTGACCGAGCAAGTGTCACATATACTGTTAGACTCAGTTCACATAGTAATCACTGGATGCTGCTCCAGAAAGGGCTGGATTAAAAATATGGGCTTTAGGGCTTCCCTGGTGGCGCAGTGGTTGAGAGTCCGCCTGCCGATGCAGGGGACACGGGTTCATGCCCCAGTCCAGGAAGATCCCACATGCTGCGGAGCAGCTAGGCCCGTGAGCCATGGCCACTGGGCCTGCGCGTCCAGAGCCTGTGCTCCGCAACGGGAGAGGCCCGCATACTGCAAACAAACAAACAAACAAACAAAATATGTGCTTTATTTTCTAGACAAAGAAATAAAAACAGAATTCTAGCAGAGAGAGTAACTGACATTTAGCAAACATTGCTATGGTATATTGGCTATTACCTATTTTATCCTTTCTTTTATTTGTTTCTTCTAGAGGTAGCATAGAAGAAGCTGACTGTTTTGTAAACTTTTCACAAACACCAATAATTCACAAATGCCAAGGACTTTTGTTGACAAGAGCACAAGTGATAACAGGAAAAATAATGGAGAGCTCACTTTTGAGTCATAATTTAACTCAATCACAATGTTTTGCAGTGTTTTCTCCACCCACTCTGTACAATTTGTCACCCCCCATCACCAAAAATTGGAACAAAAACAAATGGGAAGCAGAGAGAAAAAGCTTTTATTGAGCTATATTATTGCATTTTCCACATTTCAAATGGCCATTTTGTAATACCAGGTACGTGTTTCCAAGGGCCGCCATAACAAATTACCGATAACTGAGAGGCTCAAACCAACAAATGTGTTCTCTCACAGTTCCAAAAGGCTTAAAGTCTAAAATGAAACTGTCGTCAGGGTTGATTCTTTCTGGAGGGTCTGAGGCTTCTAGAAATCTTCCAATGCCTCCATCCTAGGGTCTAGTGGTTGTTGGCCATCCTTGGTTTTACTTGGCTCATAGACACATCACTTCAATCTCTGCATCCATCTTCACATCACCACCTTCTGTTTCTCTGTGTGTTTTCTTCTAAAAGGACTCCAGTCATTGGATTTAGGACCCAATCAAAATCTGTTTAGATTTTATCTTAATTAATTACATTTTCGAAGACCCTATTGCCAAATATAATCTCATTCTTAGTTTGTAGGTGGACATAAATGTTGTGGAGGACACTGTTGAACCCACAACACTTAGCTCAGCATGTTTTTGAATTATTTCTTTTATTAGAGCTGTTCCAGATTTCTCAGACACTTTCAACACTAAAATAAGAATTGTTACTCTTTAAGGTGCAAGAGGCAATCTAGGACTTCCCTGGTGACGTAGTGGTTAAGAATCCGCCTGCCAATGCAGGGGACATGGGTTCGAGCCCTGGCCCGGGAAGATTCCACGTGCCGCAGAGCAACTAAGGCTGTGTGCCACAACTACTGAGCTTGTACTCTAGAGCTCACGAGCCACAACTGCTGAAGCCCGTGCATGTAGAGCCCACACTCCTCAACAAGAGAAGCCACCGCAATGAGAAGCCCATGCACCACAACAAAGAGTAGCCCCCACTCGCCGCAACTAGAAAAGCCTGCGCGCAGCAATGAAGACCTAACGCAGCCAAAAATTAAAAATATAAATAAATAAATTTATTTTTTTTTAAAAAAATCCTCCTGCTAATGCAGGGGACATGGGTTCGAGCCCTGGTCTGGGAAGATCCCACATGCCGTGGAGCAGCTAAGCCTGTGCACCACAACTACTGAGCCTGCACTCTAGAGCCCGTGAGCCACAACTACTGAGCCTGCATGCCAGAACTGCTGAAGCCTGCGGGCCTAGAGCCGTGCTCCGCAGCAAGAGAAGCCACCGTAATGAGAAGCCAGCACATCATAACAAAGAGTAGCCCCTGCTCACTGCAACTAGAGGAAGCCCACACACAGCAACAGAGACCCAATGCAGCCAAAAATAAATAAATAAATTTATTAAAAAAAAGAGGCAATCTATATTCAATGTTTCCCAAACTTACTTGAAGGCAGATTTTTTCTTTTTAAATAGCAGCTTATGATATAAGTTTGTTTCTTTGTTTCTTTGTTTTTTATGGACAGTTTTTTGGAAATGTTGGGGAAGACGAGCTTCAAATACTTCATATAAAACTCATTTCTTTCTCTGCCTTTCAGTTTCTCTTTGTATTCTGGCCTACTCTGGGAGGATGGAATCATTTCCTAGAATAATAAAAACTAACATATAATCAGCACACATTACAGAGCAGACACTATATGAAATATTTTATAAAATAGTATTTAATGCATTTTAATCCTTATACAACCCTATAACAACCCTGTAGTTATTAATATTATGTCCATTTGACAGATAAGAAGGATGACATTCAGAGGACTGTGACTTGCCCATGTTCACACAGCTGATAATATAAGGAGCCTACACTCTTTGT